>NC_080101.1:20571153-20896153 GCF_950005125.1 Chionomys nivalis | reverse complement strand
TTTAGAAATCATTTATCATTTTGTTAGAGTACATAATGACATTTGTATAGTGGCCAAAATACTGTGGAACAATGTTCTGACTTAAACTAAATGAAACTGCATTTATTTAATAATGGTCAATTAGGAGCTTGGAAGCAAATACTGCACACTAATTAGAAACTACCTATCATTAAATCTGTTCAACTTCCCCAATTCAAATAATATTTTTTGAATTATTTTCTTTAATAAGAGGAGAAATATAAGACATTCAAATACTAGAGGGAACGTTTTTACTCGGTGTGAATTCTAATGATCTGAAAATCTGTCAAGGCAATAAATTTAAAAATAAAAATGTTCCTAAATTTGTGATGGCTTGAATGTAAAACACACAACTCAGTGTTTTTTCATGTTATGTGATTTGGAGCAATAATCTTTATAAAGTGGACATTGCCATCATTTTGCAGAGTAAATTTTAATATACATCATTTCTGTTCGTTAAAAGTCAACTAATTATTACATAAAGCCAAATAAAAGTTATTAGAAGCAGATCCCCAACTGAATTCTAGACCTGGTGCTTATGCCATTGTGAGAACAATAAAGCAAGATCTAACTTTTTGTATAGTTGTCAGGATGAAACCTCCTCTGACACTCAGGGTCTGAGTGAACCTTGTGCTTTTCACCTGAGGATACTGACAATTTACCTCAATTTACTATATAGCATTGAGGTATAACAATAATAAGAAAATGAAAACAGAGCAAAGATTATTGATTACATGTTACACATTCTTACAGTATCCTTTCTCAGCTGGTGTCATTCTCTGTCCAGTGTTAAACTTTCTAGTGTAGCCCCATTTCCATACCTCTAACAAAAAGCATATGCAAGTGCCATCGGAGGAGGAAAGAGTGATTGTGGCTCATGGTTTCCAATGCTCTGCTTTAGGACTAAGTGATGTCTGATGATTCTCGGAACATGGAGATAGAGAATGTCATGGTGTGAATACATGGCAAAGCAAATCTGTCTACCTCATGATGATCACAAGAAAAAAGACCAGGGTCCAAAAGAAACTTCAACAGTTCATTCCAATTACCTATTTCTTCCAGCCATCCTTCCTTAAAATGCCAGACACTCTGCATTGCCCTGAAGTAAAGGTCCAGGATTTTAGCACATGAGAACTTAGTCACTTTTAAGATCTAAACTATAGCACCTAAACCTCTAGATAGAAAAGTTGTAGCAATTTTGATTTACATAATAAATCTTTGCCCAAGAATAGGATTATTCTGCAGTTAAATTATCAGTGACATCCTAATGAAGTGTCAGATACTCTTGGAGAACTAAAATTCATCTCTGTTATTGCCATTGACTAATGCCTGTTATAGAAATGAGGAATAAATTATACAGTGTTGATTTTGGCATGTGAGAGAGGAGTAAAGGCAAGAAAAAATTAAAAGGAAACAGATATGTGTGAGAGAGAATGAGATTCATCATAAGTAGGGAAAATGAGATTCATATGAAAACTGATAGTATCATTTTCAGGAATTTAAGTTAAATCAGTTCTCTGTGCCAATCAAAACTGCTTGTTTGAATGAGGCTCTTTCAGATTCTGATGCATTATATAACAAGAATTCTTGGTCTAACTTGTAACTGCCCCTTTTGAGAGAAATTCTATTTTCGCCTTGCCACTTACACAACACAGACAGAATCCCACATGATTCAATGTACTTCAACAGGACTGCAGAGGAAGGAGTAAGCTTGAGAATTTTAGATATCTTCTTTGTTTCCCGGGGTGCCACCTGTGCATACGGAAAACTGGAGATTGACCCAGTGGCAGGTTATGAAGTATGTTGTAGTGCTGGGGCACTGGACACAACCTTATTAGAGATAAAGGAACTAAAGGAAATAGTCACAGGCTTGTTGTTAAAGTCTTCTACAGAGACTTCAGAATACTGAGACTGTTCGTAACTATCCTCACCTGACCTGCAAATACTGCTCAAGTCTAATTCATTGTACAATCAGCATATCTTGTGTCAGCATTGTTGCATTTAGACAGGCAGTATATGAACTAGAAAGTCAGAATGCTCTGTATGTAATTGTGGATTCTGAATCTTAGTTTAGAAGATGTTTAAGTAGAGAATAACAAAGATGGGGCTATGACACGGCCACTGAAGTCATGTTGATGTTAAAAAAAGTCCACCATTTCTATTCATGTTATTTACTGGATTGAAGGAAATGATTTGGATAATGGGAAATAAAAAAATTCTGAGTACCACTTTAGGTTTTCTAAATGGAGACACCAGGGAGGAAATAATACAGAGTAGATTTGTGAAAAATGCTTGGGAATGACACAAGGAAGAAAAAAGGGGCAAGCAAGAAGCACCTTTAGTCTTTGGTGCATGCTTTGAAAATGTATTAACAAATAAAACAAAGCAACAACAAAACAAAGAGATAGGTAGGAGAAAGTAGAAAGGGACTGAGGTTGGAAGGCAGATCAAAATGTTCTTTCCAACAGCAATAGCAGCTTCAACTCCTAATTACAATTAAATCATTTCAGCACAGCACAAAAATGGGTCAGTCCTATGCTTTTATACAGGAGAAGCACAAACTCAGAGCAGTAATGCTGGGTTAAGCTTACAGGGGCAATGCTCTGGCTCTGGCAGGCTCTAGAGGATATATTTGAGAACATACATACCTGTGCTTTCCTGGTATTCCTTTGTGTGTGGACCTTTAAGAAGACATACTCTGCCTCTGCCATTCTAGTGACTTCATCATTAACAATCAGATAATTTACAGTAATACTTGACATTTGAAAATTTGTATATCTTCATATTTTTTAGGGAGAAAAGGCTTCAGATTTTTCATATAATTTTATATTCATATCTGGTAAAACACTGGGGTTGTATTAACAATTAAACTTACACCCTATTCTTCATATGGAATTATTTAGAAAGCTTATTACTTAATATTGTGACTCAAAGGACATCTTTCATGTACAGTTAGTGTAAAATAACCAGTTCTTTCCGTTTTAAGTGAGGCTGCTTTCTAGACTAATGAGAACACACATGCAATATTTATAGATTTCTTTGCATTTCAGCACATGTGTATGTGTGAATGTATATATTTTATTTACTTAGTAAAATTAATATTAAGCTTTTGCTTATGTTAGTAAACCACATATTTATTTTATGTGTAAAAAGGATAAAATAGAATTATATATTAACTATTATAATGGATTTTATAGAAATCGTTGCTATGTTTAGAATATATAATGGAAATAGTTCCTTATTTGTGTGTTGAAGTTATATTTTTCTAGAATGCTTATATCAGCATTTTGAGCACTTATAGAATATGTTAGGATAATCCGTAAGTGTGGTACAAGTCTCTATTTCATCTTCATTCATTTATTTAATAAAACAACATTAATGAACACTAATTTTTTATTTTCTTTCAAACAAAAATTTTGCTACTGCAAAATAATTCCTCTATTGCATGTCGTCATGTACATTTTGATGGATGTAGAGGTGCCTGTTATTAATATAGACAGTAAGATAAATTTGATGTTATAGATTAATTATTGCCTATTCAGAGCTTGCAAATGAGTATGAGTTGTTGTTCTTATTTTTCTCAGGTCCCAGAAACTTTATTTGTGCATTTGAGAGCTTCCTTTTTTCTTTTTTTTTTATACAGAAACAATTCAGCAATTGATTTTTATCCATGTTTACCTTGCTATCTTTATAGGTATAAATGCTAAGATCCAACCACTTTCTGAAGAAGAAAAAAGAAAAGAGAGCAAACATAAAACCAAGAAAATGTGTCTTTCTGGTTTAAGAATCAAAGGAGACTCTCTAGATGAGGATGTGATGTGAAGTGTTCTCAGAGATTGTCTTAGTGTTGTTGCTCTTCCATTGACACCAGCTACAGAGGTGACTTACCCTTAGAATATTTTTTTAACAATACGCAGGTAAACAAAAGGTTTTTTTCAATGATCACTCACATTTCAAACGATGTCAGGCAACTCTGTATCTCACCATAATATGGAATGCAAAATGATTTGGAGTTAAAATACTAAAGAAATTCACCTTGTTAGTTCAGCTACTACCACCTACACTTAAAATGTATAAGGCACACACACAAATCATCGAGACTTTAGTGGACAATCAGTTTCTTTGAGAATTTCTTCAGCTATAATGTCAATTGCTATAGCTTAAATGAGTGACTGCTGTAGTTTCAATGTAATTATTACAAACAGAATAGACAAATGAGTTAGAGTGAAGGCAGTTACAGCTCAGGTAATTTCAGTTATGACATAAAGGTAAGGATGGATCCACAGTGAACTCAATTAGTGAAGACTTATCATTTTCATTCAGGCTAAATTCCATTTTGTGTGTCTGTTTCCAGATCTATACATTGAATATAGTCACATTTTCTTTCATTCTATGTAGTGATATTGCCTTGGATACTGTTTTTTGTTTATAATATAAGGCATCTTTTATACATAACCTTTGCCTGACACATCTAACCAATATTGCTGCTTCACCTAGATAGCCCATTCTCCCTGCTGTCTCTTCCAGGACCCATACTACTGTTGCTCTGAGATCTTCCTCTTACTATGTGTGTGCTGAGGATATCATAGAGATCTTCTTAAAGCTTGGTGAGGCACAAACAAAATATTGGAGAGGAGCAGAAGGTGAATTTGTCTTTATTTGATTAGGAATTAGTAGATTGCATCTTTTCTTTTCCCCTAGTGGACTGTTTTGTGCTCCAGTTTGTCATGGATCTTGATAACTATACTATAGCATTAGAAATTCACTTGTGTATCTCAACTTTTACCTTAACAAAATATTGGAGGGTCTTGTTCCACCAAGCCAGATTAGTCTGGAAGGAATCAACAGGTTCCCATTTTCTGTGGAAACAAAAGTGGAACTTCTATTCCAAAGCAATATATCCTTAGACCCTAATTTGAAGCCAAGATATCTTTATGTTGCTTTAACTCTCCCGGAATCAAATATCTCTCTGCAGTCAAAAAATTCAAAGAAAACACAATAATTGTATATTATTATTACATATTAGACTCTCTGTGTATATTCTATCTTTACATGGCTTATTTTTCTTTATTCCTTTAATCTATAGCTTC
The DNA here is from genome assembly GCF_950005125.1 of Chionomys nivalis. NCBI lineage: Eukaryota > Metazoa > Chordata > Mammalia > Rodentia > Cricetidae > Chionomys > Chionomys nivalis. Next base: position 20,891,045 of record NC_080101.1, on the reverse strand, counting down.
CTATATTATTTTATCTTACTTTTACTGTCACTTTAAAGACTTCATTTTATTTTTAACTCTATTTCTTTTTATAACTGTCTATACTCTTTTTCTTTTCTCTCCCCAGGCTAAATACATTTATCCAAAAAGAAGTCTTTTTCATCTGAATTTGTCTTTATTGTGTATCTGTAACCATTTTCTGAACAAGAGTGCTTCTTAACATGATAAGTAGAATGGCTAGGACCCAGCTACAGTATTGAAAACAGCGTGTAATCATAACTCAGAGGGCAGAGACAATATCTATAAAAAAACTAGTAGGAAACTAGTAATTTATTCCCTGGCTTGTAAATTTCAGAACTGATGATTTGTACATCAACTAAGAGTTAGGCAAACTAGCTTCATTTAATTATTCTCAGTAATACCAAAGGAGCAATTTTTATTATAAAGAGACAGTAACTGCTCAGACAGCCTGATGGATGATCTGACTCTGGGCTTACCAAAGGCATCTCACAACACAAGGTTTTCCTTTTGTGAGAATTTTCCCCAAGCCCTCTCTTTGATTTACAGTGGTCACCAGCAAGCTCTGTCTTCCTTTGACACTTTCTCAGTGTCCCTGGCATTTCTTTCTGTTTCCTAATCCCTCTTCCCACAGGGCACCTGCTGGGGTAAGCAGCTCCTTCACTGTTTGTTTCTGTCATGATGTGTTACTTTGCTCCAGGCCCAAAGACATAGAATCAAAGTTCCTTGGACTGATATTCTTAAAGTCTTCATCAAAATAGCTTTTGATTCCTATAACTAATTATTTCCTTCAGATATTTTCAAAGCTGTAGGAAGCTTTAAGAGTAAACCTCCTCTCTCTCTCTCTCTCTCTCTCTCTCTCTCTCTCTCTCTCTCTCTCTCCACACACACACACACACACACACACACACACACACACATCAGAGAAATGAGATTCATAGTTGAATTTTTGTGGACCATGATTTCTTTAATACATGCTTTTAAAGATTGTGAGAACAAAACTATAGTCATGTTTTACTCTTCATAAGAAGAAAGTTTTACAATTTGTGGTATGAATCCAAGAGGCTGACCTCAAACTCCATATAATTTGTTTGAGAAGAGTGATAATTCTAAATTTGTTCATTTTTTGATCATTTTGTTTCCTTGGAATTTGATCCAAGTGTCTCTATCAGGTCTTAAGTGGATATCTGTATTGAATTTACACATAGTACTGTGAGTTCTCTTTTCTGGCTTTCATTTAATATTTATAAGCCATTTATTTTAATATAGTCCATTGAAAAGGGATATCCATTGAATATGATATTTGCGATGAAGATGAATTTGATAAATCCATGTATCTTCAAGTCAAAGGATAGAATTTAAATCAATCAATGTTTGGAGTACTTTTCCATTTTTCACTATTGGATGTTATCACTTTTTCCTATATATCTATTTATTCACTTATTTATTCATGGTTTTTAGAAAGAGTTTTTTTGGTATTATAGCCCTAGATGTCCTGGAACTTGCTTTGTAAACTAGGTAGGCCTTGAACTCACAGAGATCTACCTGCCTCCCCTAATTTCTGGAATTAAGGAAATCATGTATAACCATGACTAGCTATGTCATCATTTTTATATTTGATTTCTATTCTTTACGTAGTGGAAGAGAATAAGAGATTCAGATGGGACCACCAGGTTTTCAGCACATGGCCTTAGCAGCATACAAGTGATAATTTAGTACAAAGTAATAAAACAGATAAAACAAAAAAAAGAAGGAAAAGAAGGAAGGAAGAAAGGAAGGACGGAAAGAAAGAAGAAAAGAAAGGAGGAAGGGAGGGAGGAAGAAACCAAAAGACTTTTTTTCCTTAATTTATCTGAATTATTTTGCTTTACTAATAAAATATACAATGATTTTAGATTTAATTATATTAATTATTTTTGAATTTTAAGATATGTCCCTATTTAGGGACATATCTGTAAAACTTTTAGCTTTTATTGTCACTTTAGTCTACTGACCAACTACTGTTAGGCCTTTTCATATTGCTGATTTATTATATATAATCATATTTGGAATACATATGAAATCTGAGCCTGGCTTAATAATTATAGAAATTTGTAGTACTTTAAATAAAAAGTGTATGAATAACATTTTATATAAAATAATAGTCCTTTAAGAAATGGATACATAACATTTTATACAGTACAATCACCACATTTACAATCCTTGGGAGTAAATTCTGCCTGTTTTTAGAGATTTTCAATAATATAATAAAATCTCTATTAATAGAGGTAAATGTAAGTGTTGAAGATTTGAGAGATAAAAATTTGAATTATGACTTTCTCTAGTTATATATTTAATTTCTGGAAGATTTTGTCTGCATAAGCAGAGGTATTGGATCTAATAGTTACTTTGTTGTCATTGTTATTCTATAGTCTACAATGTTTGATTATCAAAATAATTAGCCTTCTTACTTTGTGTCTTTAAATGAACATAAGAAAGGCTAAGTGGCACGACATAAATTTTATGTATGGACAAGATCAAATGTGAATGAAATCATTTATTTTCAAAATAAACAATTTTATTTATGTCAAACAGCTTCCAAGGCCTCAGTTACTGACTGAGGTGCATGAGGTAATTACTCCTGCAGAAAGTGCCTATCAGAGATAAAATATGTTTACAATGAAAATATAAGAGGTTGGAATTAGGAGATTTTATGTTAATTCATTTGATCTTTCGATAGCTTCACACACATATATAGAAGGTATACTCACTTTTCTTCCTCTTCTGATTTTGCTCCACTCCTTTTTCTGTCACTCCTGTTTCATCCATACCAGTCAATTAGCTATACAAAGTCTTTTCATTTTGTTCTGTGAGCCACTGACTTTTTAACTAGGTATGTCTGTGTGACTCTGGGGTAGGAAGAATTGTCCTTTGATTTCCTAAGCAATAAAATGTTTTGTTGGTATCAATTCATGTTCTTAGATGTCAAAATGTTTATGACCCCTCCCACCAAGCACCACTGTCTGCACTTGCCCTATTGCAGGCTGTTCTGATCTGATTTCTCTGTTGGCTTGCTGTATTCACTGCTCTGTTCACATACACTTTGTTATTGCAACTGGAGTCATTAGGATTTACATTTTAATTTCTGGGAATTAAATTATTAGTAATTTATTTGTCATTTTTATTGTTGTTGAATATAGTGTTTGTCACCAGCTTTTTTTTTTTTTGTAGACCAGGCTGGCCTCGAACTCCCAGAGATCCGCCTGCCTCTGCCTCCCGAGTGCTGGGATTAAAGGCGTGCGCCACCACCGCCCGGCTGTCACCAGCTTTTGTCTAATAGAAAATGTCTATTATTAACCCTTTAAGGGTCATCGTTGGTGACTCTTCAGGCACATATGTTTGAGTGTCCTATTAGTAGTAACGTCTTCCTTTAGTGTTCTGTGTCTGTTTCTCTTTTCTCTTCCTCTCTCTGCCCCCTGCCCCCACATGTATGTTTGTGTTCATCCTTGTCTGAAGTTTATAACAATTTATCCTTCTATCAGCATTGAAGGAGAGTTTCATTGTTCTCCACCGTTAACAACCCTAATGTAGATGTCACTTCAAGGCTGCAATCATTTGTAGGAATAAAAATTAATATCTTTGTTCAGAGATTTTTTTATCAGTTGTGGAAGAGCTGCTTCAGACTGAAGGTTTTAGCCAGCTTGCTTTATAAGACCTTGTCCTCCTTAGATCAGGACTTCTTGGAATGAGCCAATACGTCATAGGAGGAACAAAGAGAAAGTTCTGGTGCTTCCTTCCTAAGGTTCTTAGGCAAAACTGGTTTTCTGACATTTTGCCCATATTTTGTTACCAAAAGAATGTTGGATGAATGTTGTATGATGCTGCTTATTCATATCCTAGTCACCAAGACTCCCCAAATAATCACACAGAAGCCATATAATTTGCAATACTGTTTGGCCAATAACTTAAGCGTATTTCTATCTAACTCATATCTTAAATTAACCCATCTCCATTAATCTGTGTATCATCATGAGGCTGTGGCTCACCAGGTAAAGTTCAGACATCTGTCTCCATTAGGGCTACATAGCTTCTCTCTGACTTCACCTCCTTTCTCCCAACATTCAATTTAGTTTTCCCCACCTAGTTTTATTCTGCTCTGCTATAGGCTCAAGAGAGTTTCTTTATTAATCAATGGTATTCACAGCATATGGAGGGGAATCCCACATCATGTGAGAATGCCAAACCTTACATGCACATGAAATACAAAAGTTACAAACGTATGATTCTATGACATAGATAATAGAAAAATTTCTATATTAATTTTTTTCTTTATTTTGTATTGTTTATTCTTCTGTCACAAAATACATCATGACCACAGTTACTAGAAGAAAACATACTTATATTTTGACTGGCCAAGATGCACCTTATTCTTAAATGTCCATGCTAAGTGTCATCTCAAATGCTTATTTGGCGATTGGATAACTTCTGTTAAAAACTGACTACCGGAAAGTTTTGTCATACTTTGATTATATCTATTTTATTTATGACTCATTAATGGGCACTAAGGATTGTCTTTCTTCTGTATAACTTCTTTTCAACTATATATTATGACCGTTTTACCCACCAACTCTCTAATTTACACATGTACCCTATTAGTTCTGTGGTTTAGTGTTCATAAGTACACTTCAGTACAGATGGTTTACTTTCTTTTCTTTGTGTTTGAACTCTGTTTATTTTGTTGAGATGTTTCATATAGTTGGTCAATATATGCTTTTTATAATATGTGCATTCAGATCTGTAGTCTACCTGGGATTGGTTTTGTATATTAAGAGATTCAGATACATTATTTTCTGATATTGGATCAAGTTGACCAACAGCATTCATTGTTAATCTTTTTGCTTTTCCAATGAATTTTTTTCCAGTGCTGTCAAACTCAAGGATCACATATTAGCATACACATTACTTTACTCTTTGTTTGGCATCACTGCTTCACTTGTGTGAATCAGTCCAAATGCCAGAGTGTTCTAATTTAACTCTCTTGATAATAAAACTTGATATCTGTTGGTGTAAAACCTGCAGTTCTATTTCCCATGTGGTTAACTTGGCTCTTTGTAGCATTTTGCCTTTAGTTAGAAAGTTTTAAATCAGCTTGCCAATATTCACAGAGTAGGACTGGAGGCGCAGAGGGTAATGAAACTACAAATCAAGTGGGAAGAAATTAATAACATGAAAATAAAGATGGTATTGTAATGTGAAAAAAGTAAATTAAGAACCATATACAACAAGAAAAACATCAAATGCTTCTGTACATATTATATTATAGATATTCATACATTAATAACCTTATTGAAAAATAAAATATTAAGACAATTCTTTTGTGTTCCTGAATATTATAAGCATCAATTAAAACTATGCATACACATGTAAACCTAATGCAATCCAAAAGAGATTTAGAAAGTAATTCTGGCACTTTGTACTATTGGGAAGATAAAACATGAAAATTTAAAACTTTTTATATTTGTGGTATATATGGCAGAGTATTCCAGTGTATAAGTATGGAGGTGAGATGATAATTTGTAGGAGTCAGAAGTCAATTCTTTCCTTCCAATATGTGGAATCCAGGGATCAAACTAAAGTCATAAAACTTGAAAGCAAGAATATTTATAAAACCTGAAAGCTTTGAAGTTGTGAACTCTCATCTTCCTGCCCCACCCATCTACTGTTTGTTAACTTGACTCCCTAAAGTGATGACTTACCTCTGTTCACCTGGAAAACAAAACAAGCTTCTCTTTCTTGAGTCAGTTGCCATGGTCACAGTGTCTTATAGCAACAGAAGAACAACTAAAGTTATTCATTAACTCTGGAAAATATTAGATCATGTCTACCACAAAACTTAGGAAGAAGATTTAATGTTATATTTAATTTACTCACAAGTATCAGAAAGATAGTATTATAAAGTGAGATGAAGTTCTTTAACTAAACATAGATGAAACATTTGGATATTTTGATATTCTGTGTGAAGTCATAGGATAGATTGGAGTATATCCATTGGCATGTAATAGACTCCACATGTTAAGTGTCCATTACGCGTAATGAATCCATTTCAGCTACACATTTGCTCTATGGATTGCACTATATAATATTGCATTCTCAGTGGTGTTACTCCTTCTTGCTCCATGCTGTAGGTTCTCTGGCTTGCCTATCTATCATTCAGATAAATGATCTATTCTCTCTGATATATCTTGGTACCAGGTGGTCCGAACAAAATTCTGGCAACACGATAGCAACAAATGATGTTACCCATAATTCAACCTGCTGACTGGGGTTGGTTGGTCAATACAAGCAGCCTTTTGACACATTTCACAATCCCTATCCATCGATTATGAAGTGATGAGTGATATCCTGTCACTCATCTTTCTGCTTCAGATCCAAAGTTTTCTGTGATGTTACTTGTTGTGTGATGCTGCTGACTGATTCTTCACTGATTATTGCTATTTTGCCTTATACTAAATGGGAAGAGCAACTATTTTATATTCATTTAATCTATATATTAGCATTCATAATTTAATTTTGATTTAATTTTGTTTGATTCACTTAACCTATTATTGTTGTGTGTGTTCATGTGTGTGTGTGTGTGTATTGTGTGTCATGTTTCCACAAGGAGGACAACAGGTCTTTTAGTTCTCTACTATGTGAGTCCCAGAGTTTAAATTCAGCTCCTCTGGTTCAGTGGCAAGTACCTTTACCCCTAAGTTATCTCCCCAGCTCCAAATTTGATTTTCATCACCAGATTGCTTTCCTTTTAAAAGATCTTTCAAAACATGTGTTTTTTTCATCCCAATGAAATCATAAATTAGAGCTACATGAAATCATGTAGCTCTGGGTATATTGTGGGGTCTAGGACATTTCTTTAATGCAATACAAATAGACCGTCTCTGTTACTTGAGTCCCCCAATGGCTATTTTAAGTACTTTGTTTCTGTGGGTTTTTTTTTTTTTTTTTGGCTTCTTATAGATGTTATAAATACCCAGTCATGTCTTTGAGGGGTCTTTGTCAACTATTTCCATTGACAGCCTATCACGGGTTATTTAAGAAACCCTAAATATAATTATCATAATTACTACATTGTCTCCTTCAAACTGATGCTGTGATATCATTGCCACTTTTTTTTTTTTGATGGGGGCTTTTCATTCTAAATGTTGACTGCTGCCTCTCTGGTTCCATGGCAACCACATATTCACAACGTGAAATCTTTCACTGGGCAATATCTATTGGAACTTAAAAATATAAGAAAAATAATCATATCCCAATCTCTATCTGCAAACCTCCTTTTACAAATCCCTCAGTGAATGTAAGAAACCTTGAATGGTGTGACTAAACCTTAACAAGAAACACGATTTAGCCAGAATTAATGCTCTATACTACACTAAGTTATTGCTTCAGATCCATGCTTATCCATGTCAAAGCTATTCTCTGTTCTCCTTGAAGATGATCCAGTGGGCCTATAGAGAAACAAACCTGTGAGAGGTTGTTTATCTTTTAATCAATGCTTGGGGGCATCTGAGAAGATCTTCTCTAAATCTGACCCTGATTACATTTAGCAATGTTAAAAATAATGCTATCTTTTCATAGAGAATAAATATAGAAATGCCACAGAATAATTAACTACACATAGCAAAAAATAAGAACACATGAAGAAATCTATGTTTCACAATTAACTGGTAATATTTTTGTGATTTCAACTTGATGATTTAAAGAAAATACACATAAATCAACATTGCAAGATATATATCATTTGTGCTCACGAGACTGTGACTAATAGCAAAGAGATATTAATATGGTATAATATTTTAAAGTTAGTTTCATGAGAACTGTTATATCTTAAATAGTTTATGTTTATACTATTGATTATATCATTATATTTTATATTATTAATATTATTCTCACTGAAAGTAAATATATTACTAAGTATTTATTATGTGATGTTTCTTTGTTAGATGCTAAGGCAACTTCCAAAAACCTATTTCAAATTCTGATTGCTCTATTCAATGTATTAGTTTCAGTCTGTAATTTCTCCTTTTACCTATATGACATTACAAAGTACCTTTCTTTTTAAATTCAAAATATTTTTTTTCACCCAAAATGTGCTTAACATCTTCTCCCAGGTCCTATCTTCCTCATTCACCCAAATCCACACCTTTACTTTTTCTCTTTCTCATTAGAATACAAATAGGTATCTAAAGAAATAAGATAAAACAAAAACAGATCAGTATAGTATATAACAAATAGAAGGAAAAGAACCAAAAATATCGCTCTAGAAACACAAATGAATGCAGTGACGCACTTGTTTGCACACACAGAAACCCTCCTCAAGCGCAAAACTGGAAACCATAGTGTGTGTGTATATATATATGACCTAAAAGATGAAGGAGATGATGAGGATAGAGGAGGAAGAGGAAGAGAAATAAGAAGAGGAAGAAAAAGAAGACCCGAGAAAGCATTATGAGACAATGTTGGTCATCTATTACAAAGTACAATTCTATAACCTATCTCAACACTGCTAGGTAGCTCTCAACAAAGGAATGCCTTTGTTATTCTTTAGAAAGTAAAGAAACTGATGTTAGGAAGGGAACCACTCCTAGGGGAAGTTATTAAATTTCACAAAACCTCAGATGACATCACCTTTAAGATTTATCCTGAATTTATACATTGAAAATCCAAGCGTTTCTCACTAATCTGCAAACAAAGCCCATGCATATCATTTTAACTTTCTATTCTAATCTCGTTAAACAAAAGCACTCTGGCAGATTTTATACACAGATATTAATTATGTCTTTGCTGTCATAATTCAGAACCTTCCTTTATGTGATTGCTGTTTATGTTTGTAATATTTTCAACAATAAACAAATTTCTTTTTGTCCTAATCAACTTATATAGCTAAGTATACAACTATATCTATAAATCTAATAATGTATATGATATAAATAATGGCATAGTAACTAGCAATGAGTGTGTCCACATGATTAAGGAATGAAGATAATATTACTGATTAGCAAATGTTGGATTTAAAATGGTGTTGATTGTAGTGCAAATTCCTATCTGAGATTGTAAAATATGGAATAAAACACTTCTTTGAATTAATGCGATAAACCAATTTTCTGTTTTTATCTCCAGATCAGAGGTATTTATCAGCTATTCCTTATCCATTCTCTCCTGAAAGGATTTGAAGAAAATGTTAAAAGGCTCAGTAACATCCGATCCCTTTAGCACATGGACTTTCTCTCTTTATACTTCATTAAAATGTATTTAAATGCCTAACAGTTGCCAAGATCATAATGGATTTCTAGTTCTCAGAACTTTTTTTTTTGTTCTGATAAGACATGTATATTATACCATGTCCTTTCTAAACTAATGTTTGAATTCTAAAATCTACAGGAAAGGGTCATTTAAAAATCTGACAGTGCAGTTTTACAGTGTTGTGTTAGTGAATATTTTCATTTTATCTCAAGCAATTTTCCTCTCCAATTTTTGTATTGAACTAATTCAGTTCAGTTCCTCTGAGCATGTCTGGTCGTCACCCATCTTCCTGCTGTGGATTTACCTTACATAGAATATGTTAAAAATAAAACCTCACTTATCTGCAATAATTTTTATATAATAGGAGATCCATGTTCTTCACAGTGTTTTATTTAGCTACCTCACTGAAATGTGTCTTCAACACTATTCTTAACACATTGGTTAATGTTCAGCATTTTTCCACTTGAAAATAGAATTTGCCTAAATTCATGTGTAAAGAGGTTGAAAAAGAGTTAGATTAAGGCAGAAATATGAATATTTATATTAGGTTTTGACTAATACAGGACATATGAATTATCTAGATAGTTCTTAGTCTTACAAGCTTTAGTATTACATGTCAGACAAATATAAAAACTGAATCAAATATTTAAAACTGTGGTTTTCAACCTGTAGGTCACAACCCCTTTGGGGTTTACAGGGCTTTCAAATCAAATATTACCTTAAAATTCATAATGGTAACAAAATTACCTTTGCCATGAAAATTATTTTATAATTGGGGGTCACCACAACATGAGGAACTATATTAAAGGGTCTCAGCATTAGGAATGTTGAGAACCACTCATCTACAATGTCTGTTGACAAAAATCAAAAAGTATATTTGCAAGTTCATTTTGAGAATTGTAATTATGCAAAAAAACAGTGATTTATATATTAGACTAAAAAATATCTTCTTAGCATGTAGGTTGGATATTAGCTTTGACCCTGTTTGAACAAAACTTTTTAAAGCAGACTGAAATGGCTTCTACTCTGCCAGTAAGATCAGGAAACACCAATCTGAGAAGCAAACAATGACAAAATATGTGGGTATAACAGCAGTATACATATTTAATATACAATAATTTGGTTTTCTTTTATTTAAATTGCATGATTAAGCTATGTTAACAGTTCTAAGCATTTTACATATACCGTGGAAATTTCAGAAAATGTGTTTTGCTTGATAATAGTAGACAAATAATTAGAAATCTAAGCTACGGGAATCATGTGTTTTTATACCCTTACAATATTATTCAATATTTTAGAAGTGACTGAACTGGATAAATTTAATTAAGTGGACACTTTAATCTCACCTAAACCTTTATTATTATTTTTGCTAATTGTTGCTAATTAATCATCTAGAAAGTCTATGGTCTTCCAGATTTTGTTCATGTTTTTCAACATTACAAATTCATCTTTGCTGCAGATGGTGACTTATTTTCTTTTTAACATTATCACTGCAAGGATCAACTGTAATGGATTAAGCCTCAAGACAAACACCTACATAAAGAACATTGGAGAGTCACGGTGACAAAATCAAGGTGGGACTGCAGGAGTGATATATTTAAAGGAGACTCGAATGACTGAAGAGATGTCTCAGTAGTTAAAAGCACTTGTTTCTCTTTCGGAGAACCTAGGTTCAGTTCCCAGAACCCACATTGTGGTTCACAGTCACAGAAAACTCCAGTTCCCTGAATCACTGCCTCCTCTGGCCTCCATAGGCATTATATGTACATGTGGTGCACATATATACATGCAGGCAAAACTCTCATGAACATGGAAGTAAAGTGCCTACAACTTTACAAAAGGCTTGCTCTATCTAAACAGGGATATTATAACATGCTTTGTTGACGAAAATGAGCTCCAGAAGCAAGGAGCTCTTTTAGTGCCTTAAGTTCCTACTTAGGCTCTGTACCACTGAACTAAACTCTGAGCTAAGATGTTTTTAAATGAATATAATGTTTTTATTATAGCATAATTAAATATATGATAGAAACTAAAAGAAGCAAATATAATAATCTGAAAGTTTCAATTGTAGGAAGATTAATTTTCAATACATATTAGAAAACCATTAAAACTCTAGAAGTTGTATTTTAATGTTTTGTTGGATTTTATCGTCTTTAAAATAGACTCTTAATTTAAATTGTTTTTAGTTTATAGGAATATGTTAAAGTGGGTGGTATTAACATATATAGGCCCCATACCCTATTTCTCTTGTGAACATCATATACCGCATCTATCATATCTAATGTACCACTGCTGACTTAGGCATTAAATCAGATCCAATCATTATATTATATAATAAATTATTATATTTCATAATAATATAGAATTCACAGGTTACTGAAATTTCTTATTTTTGACTAAGTGTCTTTATTTTATTCTAGGATTGCTTATAAGATCGCATATCATATTTGATAACTGTGTTTTGAATCCTACAGACCATTTCTCATTATTTCCTGTCTTTTATGATGTCAAGAGTTTTGAGTAGAACTGGTGTCATTTTTCATAAAACGTCTTCTAGTTAAAATTTGATGCATATTTTTCTCAGGATACGACTGAAGTTATAGATCTGGGATAGAGGCCAGAAACTCTGTAGAGTTCTGTTTTCACGTCATCTTCAAGGCTACACACTGTGAACAGAGCATTTTGAAATTGACCTAGATCAACTGGCATGACTGTTGTATTATGTGCAGTTGGAATGTTCTTTGGGGGTTTCAACCAGCTCCCAAATAAAGGCACGGTGAGTTATTATTAATTATAATAATAGCTTAGGCTTGTCCCACTAACTCTTTTAACTTAACGTAACCTGTTTCTATTCATCTATTTTTAGCCCCAGAGCTTTTTACCTTTGTTTCATTCTCTGTGTCCTACTTTCTTGCTTTCCTTGCGTCTGCCTAGGTGGCATCTGTCATTTCCCTAGCATCTCATTTTCTTTCTTTCTCAAGCCTAAATTCTTCCTCCTACTTATTTTCTCTGCTCTTAAGTCAGGACTTTATCTCCTCCCTCGCTGTAAGCCATTCAGCCTCTTATTAGACCAGTCAGGTGCCTTAGACAGGCAAGGTAAAACAGGAATACGTCTTTACATAGTTAAACAAATATTCAGGAAAATGAACAAATGCAGCATATCTTTACATAGTTAAACAAACGCAACACCTCTTTGCATAATTAAATATTCTATAACAACTACCTATTAAGTAATGGGTCATAGATATACAAATTTATATTAATCTATCTATAGCTTGTCTGTGTTGTTTATTTGTTGTGGTTACTGTTATAAAAGGCTTCAGATATCTTGTTTATTAGGATATGGTGGTGCATGCCACTAATCCCTGTATTTGGGGCACCATTGTGGGAGAATAATAAGGACAACAATGGCCACACCACCACATGTTTCAATAACAACGGCAACAGTAATGTTAATATAATCACTGCCATTCTTTAAAGTTTGTGTGTTATTTTTCCCCCTTTTTCTTGGGGAAATGTACGTTCCTAAGTAAAGTTGTGTTCTATGGCTAATTCAGCACAAATCTCAATTCTATGATACTGCAGCCCAGTATTGTACCATGGAGGAGGGGCATTCCTCAATTTTCCAACTATGTATCTGTCGTGTCATGCACTAGTGCTTAGAGAAGTTCTTCCAACGATGACCATATTTCCCCACGGTTGCTTACTTATTTCCTTTTTGTTATGTACCAGGAGCTTAAGCTTGGTTCCTTGGACTATATTACCCAACATCTTATGTAATTTGCTGACCCTGGGGTGGCATTGAATGAGAAAGATATTCATTTTCTCAAATTGAAATAAGATTTGAGCTTGTGTCAAGTCATAAGTTTTCACAGGACAACACCATTATAAGAAAGCACTTAGGGCTACTGAGGTTAACCACAGCTGTTACATGTTCTCGAGGAAGTCCTTGGCAGGAACCCCAAGCTGAAGAGCTTCTGAAATGATCCCACATCTCTTATCCTACAGAAGTTGGGAGGAGGATAGCAAGGGAGTAGAAGGTGGTTTTGGATGAAGGTAAACGCTGGATCACTATGATCAATACAGATCTGGTTTCTTCCCTTCCGAAGAAAAAAATATGAGTTAATCTTTCTCAATCACTCTAAAATCAGGGTCAGATTCTTGGCAGGAGAAGTTGCCAGATGTACAGTGGTACTTCCACATTAGTCTGTCAAAACTCATCAGATTTCCCAGTAAGGTGTCCTCAAAGTATAATTCCCAGCAGTCACTGCTGCAATTGGCCATGGCTTTTGCTCTATTGGTCAGGATGTCCCTGCATTTTGAGATTTTAGAGTTTGCATGTAAATTTTATTCCCTCATGGTTTGAAGAAAATATTTATATAATATATCTGACTTTCTCTTATAATTACTTCCAGATTCTTTACCGGAAGATACTAAAAAAATTTTTTTCTTAAGTGATTTTTAGTAATAAAGCAAAATAGCCAATAAATGTTCAATGAATACAAAGTAAGTTATAACATTATCCATCAAACATTACTTGAATGTATCTGAGGAGACGGCTCATTGGTTAAAGTACTTGGGGTGGTATATAGTTGATTAACTCTAATCTCTCTGACTAGAATGCAGAGTCCTCAGATCCTCTGAACCTGAGGGCTAGCTTGACTAGCTCAATATGCTTTTTAATCCTCTGTTAATCCAATTGTGCATGCACATCCATTCAACACGCATGTTCCCACACAGACAAACTACACACAAACATGCATTTAAGAGGGAAAAATGTGACTTCACTTCTGCTGAAATATTAGCACATGAAAATGAAAAAAAAAACCAAAGAGTAAACACATTTAAGCTAATGCTTAAAATATCCTAGTTTAGTTTTTTTTTATTTTTACAGTTTCCAGATTTTTATAGCTAGTGTGTATTAAGCAAAATCAAAAGAAAATACACCCTGAAAGATTGTGTGCAATAGTTCTGAGAAAAACAAGAGAAATAAACTATTGCACCATAAAGTGAGAGAAAGCTTTCATTTATTGCATACTGAACACAGTCTCTCAATTTTACAGAGCCTGGAGGTGAGAGAGTGGGTGCTGAAGCTGCGGAGTGAAGCGTGAAGCAAAGCTTTCAACCCTTTCTGATTTGTCATGTGTTTCTGCAGCACCTCGAGTGTTCTCTGTCTGCTGATTTCACTTAGTTGTTCTGACTTTTTTATGTCATGAGACTGTTGCGGGAGGTCCTTCCGCTCCTCCAGCCAATAGCCGCCAAGATACCAGCCCATTGGGGCGTGGTATCTTTCCCTTTAAAAAAAGCGGCCACTTCCCTCCTCTCTCTCTTTACTTCCTGCTCCGGTTCCGGCGACTAGACTTCTTCCCAATTGCGTGCGCAGAGGGCTGTTGTCTGGGACCGTGATCTGTAAGTTTATTCCCCTTTAAATAAATACCACCCTATTAATCACAATTCCAAACTGGTGTGGGATTGTTTATGACTTGCGCCTTCATGAGACCACACTGTCCGAGCACTTCAGATGGCACTGTTAAAGTAGGAAAGGAAAAGTCGTTGCGTATTTGACTATGCTGTTTATCTCATGGCTGGGCTGAGTTCCTTGAGACAGAATAACAGCCCCGTTTTAGCACTGGCTGTCTTACTCCCATCCGCTAATATTTAATTTTCCACTTCTCGTCACACATTTAAAAAACACGCAGTGCCATTTATGTACCAGGACTTTCACTTTTGAGTCCTTATAAATGTTGACCTCGCAGACAGCAGTCCACAATATTTATGAAAATTTGTGACTGGAGTCTCTTTTCTCCTGAAATATACTTTGTTTTAATATGTCTTCATGCTCCAAAACTGAGTTGATGCTACACACATGCCTCAATACCCTACACAAATGTCTTTCCCTAAACTTCCTTCAGCATCCCATTGGAGAGATCCCTAAAGGTTTGCAGCGATTCACACCATCTACTCGTGGCTTGTTCTTTCAGGTCTCCAAGATCTTGCACAAATTAACATTCTCAGAACCATTTTACTTGCTGTTCCAGTTTAATTTGATATTTTCTTGAGATACCCCACATTCTTATTCTGTCTTTCCTACCATGTTATTCATCACCTATTGTTATTAAGGATGTATGGTTTTCAGTCTTTGGCTAGTTCTGCTTAATAAATGGACTCATGCAGTTCGTACACCTTGGAATCTTTTAGCGCCCTTAAATACATTCATCTTTATAAATAAATCAGATTCACTAGACAGATATACCATGCTTTTTTCATTAACCTATTCATGTATTTTACAGTATTTTGTTTGTTTGGTTGGTTGTTTTCTTTTTCTTTCTTTCTTTTTTTTTTTTTTTTCAGTAGGGAAAGGCAGTAGAATAGGAGGGAATCTAGAGCCTGAAGAGAGGGCTGACCCAGATAAAAATAACTTCGAAAGCCTATATAGGAGTTAGTTATTTCACAATACAACTTGAAAAAAATCTGAAGGCATAGTAGAACACATTTGAAATAGAAGACGAGAGAGTGCCATCAGCTAAACAATCAAGCAGCAGTGGAGGAGAGAAGGACGTATTGTGTGGGCCAGCTAAAACTACCAAAAAAAGAGCTTCAAGAAAAGCTCACTAGTTAGTGAGCAGAGTTGATGAGTGTAGGGGTGAACAAACTTACTCCAAGAAGACAGGATCCTCTTCATTTTGTAAATGAAACCTGCAGAGCAATGCATGGAATACCTCCCTGTGGGTTATGGGTCCCTGAGGTCATCAAAAATATAGGCTATAGCCATTTCCCTCACTTACCCACTGTAATTACCTGGGAAGATTCTACAGTAAAATGCTGCTCTCTTTGGCTGCAGATATCATTTGAGAAATCTATTTGACAACAGCATTAAACTGTTTCCCTACTGACTACGTTCCATCACACCAGAAGGTGCCAAGTCCACTGGTTAAGGAGAAAACATTGATGACCTACCTATCACTGGTCACTATGTAAGGCAACATTGTCCTACCAGGGAAGACTTTCCCACTAATGGGGCAACTAACTATTTTCTGATTGCATTTGGGGCTTGCTCCATAGGAGAAAATTCCATTCCTGGTACTGCAAACCTGGCTAAAAGCCAAAGGCTAGGACAGTCTTAAGAGTTAGGTTAGAATCTATCATTGTTGTGTTGGTAAATACTCATGGTGTCAAACTGCCTTCTGAGTTTTATGTTTCTAACCCATAGATCTGAGCATGTCTCAACACTAGCTAGAGAAGTCTCTTTTTCCATGAGAAACAGGGAATGGAAAGATGAACAACTGGGTAAAGCCCGAGAACAAGGAGAGGAGCATTGGACCTCAGTGGAACATCTGCTTTAGTGCCCTTACCACCAAAACTCAGGGGCCACTTCAGAAGAGAAAGAAAGAATGTGGGATCTGGAGGAGGAGGGGAAGTGCTGTGAAATGTGTTTTGCTGGACGTGACATGGGTATTGTTATGTGAGGTCACAGAAGCTGTACTTATCAGGCCAAGATCCTCAGAAAATCAAACCACCCACGTTCTGGCATCTGTGGGTGAGGTGTTATCCAGGTGCAACCCCAAGCTATTAAGCTATTAGCAATGGATTTGCTGTCGTAAGAAGCATAATTTTTATTGAGGATGTGGCTACTTATAGATTTCCCATACACATACGAGCAGCACTAACTGGATTTAATAGGTTATTTAAAACATAGGAAGGAAGCATTTGGGGCAAAACAAGGGAAGAGTTGGAGGGAGAGAAGGGGAGTATATATGATCATATTTCATTGTATATGTGTTTTCAATTATCAAAAATAGAATCTTTTAAAAGCTGACATAAATGTGTGCAAAGATATTTAAAACATACAAATTTTTATGAAAGCATAGTTACTGGCATATTCCTGTAATTACTCCACTCTGGAAGATGCAACAAAGGGGTCTTGAGTTCAAGGGATGGTGTGGGAGGTCCTTCTGTCTATTTGTTGCTTGTATTGGTTACTGAATAAAGAAACTGCCTTGGCCTGATAGGGCAGAATAGAATTTTGGTAGGTGAGGAAAACTAAATGGCATTTTGGAAGAAAAGAGGCAGAGTCAGAGAGATACCATGGATCCACCACTGGAGATAGACATGCTTTGCCAGTGAGCCACTGCCACATGACAATACACAGATTAATAGAAATGGATTAAGTTAAGGTGTAAGAATTAGCCAATAAAAAACTAGAGCTAATGGGCCAAGCAGTGATTTAAATAATACAATTTCTGTGTAGTTATTTTGGGGCTAAGCTAGCTGGGCATCCAGGATGAACAAGCAGCCCTCCTCCCTACAAAGGGATGCTGTAGATACATTGATGTATCACATCTCCAAAAGGAAAAGGAAAAAGGAAACAGAGAACATAGGAGAAGAGAGTGGAGGGAGAGAGCAGCAAAGAGAGTGATCCTTACTGCCAACACACACATAACGACATGCATTTTTATATTTGAGATAAAATATTGACAGTATGGTTGCTGGGAAAATTTTTAATTTTTAAATTTAAAATTTTTAAACTGGAAAATGAATGACCAAATTACCAGTGGGGTTTTTTTTTATATTCTCAGCAAAAACTTATGATAATTTTGGGGGTGTGCATCCACTTTATGACTTGATATCCCCAGATTTGTAGCATCAATTATATAATATAGGTGTTTAATAAACAATGCTACATCCATAATCCCACAATTTGTATTATGAGTAACAACCTGAAATCTTTAGCACAGGATCATGTTCTATTTATGTATGTTTGGTGTGTGTTAAATAATTTGATCACACTGAGATGTTTTAGAATGGTTAATTGTATATTTATCATGGGTTTTCCAGATTAACATAAGGATATAAGAAATACATTAAGTCAATAAAACATGTAAACATGTTCTATAATCGAGGCATCTGTTATATTTTTATAACAATATTTTATGAATAAAAATGTTTTGACTATGATGAGGTCATTGTGTCCCTGCTTTTCATTTGTGGTTCATACTACTCTCTCTATATAAGATGTCCTGGGCTAAAAGATTGCACAAAATATTTGAATTTCTTCTGTACTTTACGGTTCATAGTCATAATTTTGACAATTTGTTTTGGATAAACTACCATTTACTGGTTTTTTTTTTTTGTTTTTTGTTTTTTTTGTTTTTTTTTTCTTTCGAGACAGGGTTTCTCCGTAGCTTTTTGGTTCCTATCCTGGAACTAGCTTCTTTAAGTGGAGTCTAAACCATGGGCCATTTGGAGGCTCTCAGGCAGCCGGATTAGCCTCCACTCCCACCCCAGTACTTAGTCACATTGTGTTCAGCTGTCGCCACAGACCAAACCCTCTCATCACAGGTGACCTTTCAACGATGCTGCCCTTTCCTCAGGGAACGTGTAAGAACCAGTTCTTTTTTAGTAGCTACAACCTTAAATAGGATTTGGGGAGTGAAAGAGAGACATTTGACCATGAGCAACCTGTTATCTCTTAGGTTTGCATGTAAGCGATAATTGTGTCCCACACTACGCCAGTAGAAGAATGAAGGGGCGGTAAATGTAGTTTGTATCCTATATTCTAGTCTTGATTGAATAGCCTTCTCTCCTCATTTGAAATTAGAATATCTGATTCCTGTGGAAGCCAGCTATCATAACTTATAAAAAGAATCGGCCAAGTTCCTGGGGGAAGGGCTACCACCTTTCTAGTGAGGACTGCTCCATCCAGCAGGGGGCAGTCTCTAAAGAAAAGTTAGGAAGGAATAAGCAGCCAAAAGATGCCAATAAAGATCAGAAACTGGTGGCTGAGACATAGTCTATAATCCTGTTTGTTTCATTTTGACTTATATGAATTTTTTTTTTTTTTTTTTTTTTTTTTTGGATTTTTCGAGACAGGGTTTCTCCGTAGCTTTTGGTTCCTGTCCTGGAACTAGCTCTTGTAGACCAGGCTGGCCTCGAACTCACAGAGATCCGCCTGCCTCTGCCTCCCGAGTACTGGGATTAAAGGCGTGCGCCACCACCGCCCAGCGACTTATATGAATTTTTAAGCATTAAAAGATGTACCAAATATTAGAAGAAGATAAAAATAGAACTGCTTGAAGATCATTTTGTCCTTTAATTTATTTGTGGTGTGTAATTTCGTAGATATAATCAAGTACCTGATTTCCAGTTCCTGGCATCTTTTGATGACTTAGACCAATACCTACCTGCACTATCACACTGTCCAATGACTAAAGTCATGGAGCAGCTTCCTTTAAAATCATGCCTTGGTATAGAACAAGAAACAATGATAGCATATCATCTTTTAGCAAAAGTAATTTAAAAAAAATAATTTCTTGCCTTTTGCTAGACATTAAACATTATTTTCAGGGTTGTATTTTAACTGTTTTATTCAATAACAGGAGAAAGTTAGACCAATATTAAAAATTTAGATAATTTATAAATTTTGCTCTTTTCTTCAAATGTAAAAAGGAGCTTGATAAGACAATTGGAATTGTATTTGATTCATCTGGTAATATTTTACACTTTCTAAGCTTATACATGGAATGATGACTGTGTTATAAGTCTCCGAAAGACCACCGAAACAATTTAAGGAATGATTCAAGAACTTTCTCAATTTAATGTGACAATTTTCTTGATTCATGCATTTGTAATTTTGATCCCAGTTGGACTTTTGTGTGGTGTAGAACAAAGTAGAGTAGCTCTCCTTCCACCTAAAGAATTTGTATTTATGTACAACTTGAATGACTCTAATATAATGAATGTATTTATTTATGTGCTTTAAGAAAACTGTAACTGCAAGTCAAGCATGAAAAGTGACAAACTACTTTTTTGCACAGAAACTATATGTTATTCAAATAATTACCAATATCTTTAATAAATGGTCATTTAGTTTGCTAGTTATCTGCACAGAGAAATTCAAAGTTACCTCTTCACTGCCACTTTTCAATTTTTAACTGAATGTCTCAATTTGTAAAGAATATTAACTTGAATATTTATAATACATAAAATAAATTCAGATTAAAATTAATTCATTTTAACATTCACCACTACATCAAATATTTAAAATGCATTTTAGCTAAAATTTTATTTATTCTATTAGATGTTGCCACAGTTTCTGGCTTCTCTTGTAAGTAACTAAACAGAAGTGACCATATCCTATTGATTACGAATGCTCACCATTCAGTGACTCAAGGTCTACACTGAACCTCATAAAGTCTCAAATCTTGAGGATCAAACCTTATCAAGCAAGAACAACTATTACTTAGGCACCCTACATAGTCAGCCAATTTGCTCATAGACAGTAATGGTATTTTGTTTTTAATTGAGCAATTTCCTTTGAACATGTTTCTGTTTCTTACTCACCTCTCTTCCAGCAAAGCTTTCTGGGTATATATCTTTCATCTGTATGTCAACAATTCCTGATACAAGCACCTCATTAAATTCTGACAACACTTTGCACTTGGTTAGGTGTTGTGTTGATTTCCTGGAAGACAGGTAGGAAATTGGTTGTCTTCTTGGTGAAGGTATCGGCTTTCACTACACTGACTGTCTGTAATGGAGAACACGCTTCAGTCTAGTTAGTGCTTATGACAAACTGCACTCTTCGATGACTCTTGCTTCATCTCTGTTCCCATGTACATACTGAACGTCACGTAGTCTCAAAATCTTTGTGCCTACTTTTTTATGTGGTAAGGAGTATTTTTTAAATAAACCAAATACTCAAACTATACCAATGGATGTATATGCACTTAGCATCAGTGACAAAACATCCTTTCAACATCTGAACAATTTATTGCTCTCTTAGTAGGTTGTCACCCAATTTATGCTGTTTTGAGCTTGGAGGGTGATCTGACTAAGGATGGAGTCATCTGTTCTTTTTGTCAGAGGACAGTGATTTCCTTCTCAGTATTTAAAGACTGCGTACCAATCACCAGTGAACACAGTCCAGCAAAAACAGGGCTTTATTCAAGACTGATAAT
Organism: Chionomys nivalis; assembly: GCF_950005125.1. Classification (NCBI taxonomy): domain Eukaryota; kingdom Metazoa; phylum Chordata; class Mammalia; order Rodentia; family Cricetidae; genus Chionomys; species Chionomys nivalis. The sequence goes on along the minus strand of NC_080101.1, from coordinate 20,869,815 downwards.
TTAGCTGAATGATGGTTATTTTAGCATTTTGTTTTGAATTTTCGAGACAGGGTTTCTCCGTAGCTTTTGGTTCCTGTCCTGGAACTAGCTCTTGTAGACCAGGCTGGCCTTGATATCACAGAGATCCACCTGCCTCTGCCTCCCGAGTGCTGGGATTAAAGGAGTACGCCACCACTGCCCTGCTGATGGTTATTTTAAAGTTAGTCTCTGGATCATAGCTACATATATGGCAAAAAACTAAAGGATATTATTAGTGAGATAATTATGAACTCACAGAAACTTTGTAGGCTCTTAGCTTTGAGATGCAATTTCACAGGGAAGCATTCGCTTGCTCATTAATATGTAAACATCATAAGTAACCTGTGGTTCATAGTGTTTTATCATTACATTTGATGTTTTAGAACTCAGAAAAAGCTTGAGAATAATAAAACCCTTGTGATCCTAAATCAGAAATTAGTAAGTGTCAGATGTGGACATTTGTAAAAATTTTTAAGTAACAAATAATAGTGTGCAAAGATGGCTTTGTTTTGTTTCTTATACTGTGGCCTCAAGTTCCTTTGCAGGTTTACTAATTATAAGAATCACTGACCCTTGCATTTCAGAGAATGCAGCTGTAGTCATTCTGTCCTTGATTACAGTTCATACAGAGGCACGGGATCTGATATCATATAGATGAACAAAAGTATCTTATTGTAGAATCTAAGACTAATTAAGGTTTACATGAGTATGTTGTGGAAATAATCTTTATATTTCCTTCCAAATGAGATACACTGCATGCTTTCTTGATTATAAATTGGTAAATATTGTCAAAAATTGTTTTATTGAATTTTTCACAATAGCCAAGAAGAGGATATGATTGTTATTTTGTTTGATAACTAAATACTTCAATTCTTAGAGAAATTAAATCAGGCTTTACAACTATAACTAGACCTTGCTAGTCATATGTTACTTTGTACTAAATATTTATGGGGAGAAGAAAGAGGAGCAAAGAACAATGTCAACAACACAAAACAACAGCCTACAGAATGGGAAAATATCTTCACTAACTCCACATCAGACAGAGGTATGATCTCCAAAATATAAAAGAACTCAAGAAATTGGTCATCAAAAGAACAAATAATCCAATAAAAATGGATTATTAACTCTCAACAGAGGAATCTAAAATGGCTGAAAGACACTTAAGGAAATGCTCAACATTCTTAGTCTACAGAGAAATGCAAGTCAAAACAACTCTGGGATTCCATCTTACACCTGTACAAATGGCCAAGATCAAAAACACTGATGACAACTTATGCTGTGGTGATTGTGGGGTAAAGGGAACACTCCTGCATTGCTGGTAGAAATGCAAGTTGGTTTAGCCCCTTTGGATGTCAGTGTGGCGATTTCTTAGAAAATTATGAAGCAACCTTTCTCAAGATCCAGTAATACCTCTTTTGGGTATATTTCCAAAGGATGCTCAATTGTGCCACAAAGACATGTGCTCAACTATGTTCATAAGCAGCATTGTTTGTCATAGCTAGAAACTAGAAACAACCTAAAGACCCCTCAAACGAAGAATGGATAAGGAAAATGTGGTTCATTTACACAATGGAGTACTACACAGCAGAAGAAAATAATAACATCTTGCATTTTGCAGGTAAATGGATGGATCTAGAAAGCATCATTTTGAGTGGGGTAACCCAGACCTAGAAAGACAATTATCACATGTACTCACTCATAAGTAGTTTTTAAACATAAAGCGAAGAAAACCAGCCCACAAATCACAAACCCAGAGAACCTACACAACAATGAGGACCCTAAGAGAGACATACATAGATCTAATCTACATGGGAAGTAGAAAAACGACAAGATCTCCTGAGTAAATTGAAAGCATGGGGCCCTTGGGAGAAGGTTGAAGGGGAGGAGGGTGAACGGAGGGGAGCAGAGAAAAATGCAGAGCTTAATAACAATTAATAAAAAAGAAGAAAAAAAAAACATGTTGCAGGAGCTAGAAGTCAGGAAGGACCATAGCTAGAAGTGCCTTTTTGTCATGAAAAGAAACCACATGACATTCAAGAATCTACAATAGCTGTGGTTGACTAGACAAGACCTGTGTGTGATCGGACCAGTCAATATTCTAGCATGGAGTGGGAAGGAATTCCTGAGCCCCTACCATTAACTGAGGAGATACAGACTGATGATGGCTTATGAAGAAGATGCAGTCAGACCACAGTCAAGCAGACAGTCCTACCAGAAAGCATTTAGAAAGCACTATTGGAGTAGCAGTGTATCTGAATAGTTAAAGCATGGAAGTAGGGGGAGTGTATTGAAGTGAGGCTTGATCTGAGAAGAGTTGAGATAAATATTATCAAAATAATTCTATGAATTATAATTAGAGCTGGAGAGATGGCTCAGTGGTGAAGAGCACTTGCTTCTCTTCCAGGGGACCCCGATTCATTTACCAGCACCTAAATGAAAGCTAACAAATTCAATGATATTTTTAGAGTTATTAAAATGTTTTTGAAAAAATAGAAAACATTTTGCTAAGTTAGATGTGAAACATACAGTAGATAAAACTAATCATAAGGCAGAAAATTGCTTATATAACTCTCACTATGATATCTTAATGAAAGGCATCAAATTAGATTTGATTTCCTTTATGTATTCCTTTTTATTCCTTTTTATTTTGCTTCTTTTTCATTTTCTTCTTGATTTAAATTTTTCTCCTGTGTATGTGTGTGTGGTCAATATGGGTTTGAAGCTTTCATGGATATAGATAAACAAATGTTCTTGTACCTGTATCCAAATGCAGGTCCCGGTCAGAGAATTCTGTTGAATCTCTTCATCCCTTTATATCCTCTTTGATCCCTGAGGTGGGGACTGAGGGTGAACGCAAAGCTCAAGGATTATGCTTATCCAGTTGGATAGCTTTCTCCAGTGTTCCTGCCTCTGGAATTACAGGCAGGTAGCTGTATCCTCCCGGCTTTTATGTGGGTGATAAATGATGCTCAATCATACTGTAAAGACATTTGTTCAACTATGATCATAGCAGCATTATTTGTAATAATTAAAGCTTGGAAACAATCTAGATGCCCCTCAACCAAAGAATGGATAAAGAAAATGTAGCACATTTACACTCAGCGGTAAAAAACAATGCATGCAAATGAATGGAATTAGAAAACACCATCCTGAGTGAGGTAACCCAGACACAAAAAGATGAATATGGTATATATTCACTCATAATTGGATACCTGCTATAAACAAAGGATATTGAGTCTATAGTTCAGGCTCCTTGAGAAGCCAAGTAACAAGGTGAACCCTAAGAAAAACATATATAGATCCACTTGTAAAGTCAAAATAGACAAGATCACCTGACAAAATTGGGAACGTAAGGGTGGAGGGGAAAGGGAGGGTGAAAGTGTAAGAGGAAGGAACAAGAGGAAGGGGGAGCAGGACTCAAAGGAACAAGATAGAAGAGATAGAGGAAGAATAGAGATGAGAGCAAGAAAAGAGATATCTCAATTGAGGGAGCCATTATGGGGCTGGTAAAAAACCTGGCTCTAGAGAAATTCCCTGGAATCCACAAGGATCACCCCAGATAAGACCCTAAGCAATAGAGGAGAGGGTGCCCTAACTGGCCTTGCCCTACAGTCAGACTGATGAATATCTTCAATAGGATCATAGAACCTTCATCCAGCAACTGATGAAAACAGAGGCAGAGACCCACATCGCAACACTTGACTGAGTTCCCAAAGTCCATTTGAAGAGTAGGAGGTGTGAGAATATGAGCTAAGAGGTCAAGACCATGATGGCTAAGCCTACTAGAACAGTCTAACTGTGCTAATGCTCACCAACACCAGCCAGACTGGGAAGGAACAAGCATAGGACCAAACTAGTCCTTATGAATGTGTTCAACAGTTGCATGGCTGGGGCAGACTGAGGGCCCACTGGCTATTGTACTAGAATTTATCACTACTGCATGTACTGGCTCTTTTGGAACCTATTCTCTTTGGATGGATACCTTTCTCAACATAGATATAGTAGAGAGAACCTTGGACCTTCCCCAAAGCAATGTAGCTCACACCCCTGAGGAGCAGATAGAGGGTTGGGGGGAGGAAGTGGAGGGAATGGGAGGAGAGGAGGGAATGGGAAATTGTATATGTTTGTATAATGAAAATGATTGTTTACTTTCTTTTAAAAAAATAAAAAGGAAAGAAAAAGAAAAAAGTGAGAAATGGCACACAGGGCCTTAGTAAGGAAGATAATGGGACATGATATGGCTCTTTGGAACAAAGCTTTGACTTTCTTTCAATATTTAATTGCCTCATTAATGGTATCCTTTGAATCAAGTTCTACAATGTTTGTTCCAAGTTCAAGAATGGTTGTTTAGCCTGTGACCTGATCCGGAGAGAGCTGAAATTTTATGTTTGTTTGTTTGTTTTCTGTTTGTTTTGTTTATTTGTTTGTTTTTCAAGAAAGGGTTTCTCTGTAGCTTTTAAACCTGTCTTGGAACTGGTACTTGTAGACCTTGATCCACTTGCCTCTACACCCCACCCCCGAGTGCTGGGATTATGGTGTGTGGGATCCTTCTGTCTCTGTGTTGCTTTTATTGCTTAAAAATAAAGAACGGCTTTGAGCCTATAGCAGAGCTAGGCAGGGAGGACTGGACTGAATGCTGTGAGAAAAAAGGGCAGAGTCAGAGAGAAGCCATGGATACGCCGGAGACAGGCACTGGGAATTTTAGCTGGTAAGCCACAGCAACATGGCAATACACAGAAAATATAAATGGGTTAAATTAATATGTAAGAGTTAGCCATATAAGAAGCTAGAGCTAATGGACCAAGCAGTAATTTAATTAATACAGTTTCTGTGTAATTATTTTGGTTCTGGGCAGTGGGACGAACAAGTGGCATGGCTTCCCTCAACAGGATTAAAGGTGTGTGCCACCACCACCCAGCAAAATTGAAATTTTCAGTAGATGAAACCCAATGAGAGAAAATTAGGTCACTGGGTCCATGTTCTAGGAGACTGAACGTTGTCTCCTTCTCATCTAGTCTCCGTGGAACAAATGTTTTTCCTCACTCTGTGCTGCTTGCCATCAGGTACTGCTTAAACAGTTGCCCTCAAGCAGTAGAGCGAAACAACCCTGGGTTAAGACTTAAAAACTATCAACAAAAATAACCTTTTCCTCCCTTAAGCTAATTATCCCTGGCATCTGATCACAGGTAGGGAAACCTGACTAACACAGTTCAGCTGGTCTTTGTAGTCATAAGGAACTCAAATGGATCTATAATTGCTTTTGTAGTTTGCTTATATAAGGTAGTATTTATCAACATATTACGTTAATTTTATAATGTACGCATGGATATTTATATACATGTTTGTAATCACATTTAATTTTTAGAATGGTATAAAATGAAAAAAATTATAAAAATTATATTCTATTAGCCCAAAATTATCAAGTGTAAATGGTTTTTGTTCTTAGACTCACATAAACAGATTTAAGTGAATCTAATATACATTGAAAGACACCAAAAAAAAATTTGAAAACACCAAGACTAGCACTAAACAATACACAGGTTGGAGAATATGGGTGTGATTAGAAAAATACAATGAGATTAAATTTGATAGATTATGTTAAAGATAGAAAAATATTTTTGAAAAATTTCATAATTTTAGTGGCGCCCTATCAAATGTGTATTTTATTTCTATATCAAATAACCACAAAATGTTTGCTTCTTCTACCCCTTTTTATTTTTTTAATTGTTCCTTCACTTTCTTTCCTTTTCTTTGTTTCTTTTTTCTTCCTGGGAAATTCAGTTCTAAAGCAAAGCCGAGACAACCGTGGGACAACACACTGCACTCTGCTCCACTCTGCAGCCTTGACCTACAGTGCAATCTAAATCATCCTATGGGGGGGGGGGGATAATTAGAAGGCAATGCAGTCCTGTGGAGACACAGGTTCTGTTCAATTTATCACAAAATGGAGCTGAAGAAAATATGAATTAACTAGTGGTGTTGGGGTGATGGCTCAGTATACAAGCATTAAGATTTGGATTTGCATCCCGAGAACCCTCTAGAAAAGCCAGATATGGCTGCAGACTACCCCAGGAGAATTGCTGATAATAGATAGCCTAGTGGAAACTGGCTAGTTTTAGGCCCAGTTAGAAAATCCCCTATTAGTAGAATTAAGTAGAGAGTCCATACAAACCTTATGAAGTAAGTGAGAAGTATATCAGTATCGGGATAAACTGAAACTTACTGCCATTTGGCAAGATATGAGATGATGGTATAATAATGTCGATTATATGATTCATGAGAAAAACATGGCATGGATGCCACCAGCTGAATAGTTAACTAAGCACAAATAAAGATAATATGTAAAATTATTGCTATCTTCTGCAAAATTAAAAAAAAAAGCCAAATAAGTATAATTTAAAATGACACTAAAAAGACCTGGTATCTAAATGGTAGAGGTGATTTTTAATCTGGATATGACTAGTCTCCATATTTCATTGCTGTATCATACAAGTAGTCTCTCTTCTTCCCCCTATTTCTCTCTCTGTTGCTCAAATAAAATAACTATTGGTATTTGGAGATGAAGACTCATTAGGTCAGCGATTTATGTTTGAATAGCTCAAGAAAAAAGCATTCTTTGTACAGCAATTCTAAATTTTTATTAAGTTTAATGGCTTTCAATTTAACTTTAAAGTATTTAAGCAAATACAAATAGGGCATACACAACTCAGTGATAGAATATTGTGAACATGCACAAAGTCATGGGTTTGTTCCTCTAACTGCAAAAACAATCATTATACATAGAGTTAAACACATTCTAACATTTAATGTTTATAGCTTAAAACGAGTTGTTGTGAGATTTCAGTGATTAGCAATTGTATTTCTAGATACGCCACTCAATATTTTACTTATATACATTTTAATTAGTTAGAAACCAAATAAGTTTTTCTGACACATACTGAAAAATATTTATTCATTTTTTATAATAGGTGATGATGATTTTGTTGAGTAAATATATTTCTCATATGTAAATAAAGTATACCATGCACTTAATATTTATAGTCAATTCATTTCAGAAGAAAAAAACACTAAGGGATTAAAGTCATTATAAGAAAGAAATTTCAAATTTTCTTATTATAAATATAATGAACCTAATTGCTCCCTTCAGTATATAGGTTTATACCACTTCTTTAGTCAACTGGAAATCACTTGTGAAAAAACAACACATCAATAAAATGTTACAGATATAGAATTAATTTTTCAGTGATTCTTGAATAAATTTAAAAAAAAAAAACAAAAGAGTTGGAGGAAATTGAAAAGTCTCTGCACAATAGGCCTCTTTCCTTTCTATCTCTACCTCACTCCAGCAATATAAAATCCATTTTATGCATTTTTTTCTTCTCACAGTTTTCTGTAACTATTGCCTTCTGCTGTGTTTATTTACATGAGAGTATTGTCTGTTATCCTGGAGGAGAATTCTGCATACGATAGAAAGATGAAGGATAAGAAATAAGAAACTCCCCAAAGCTAGAGGGAAGCTGCCATTGTTTGTGGGTCTAAGGGGTGGATGATCCAATCCTTAGATAAAGACAAGCATATTACACTGCAGGTTTGGAAATGCATATTGTTTCAGAGATTATCTCTCTGCCTGTGCTCTCCTGAAGGCTGTAGGAACTGTACTTTCCGTTTGTTGTCTCTGAAACTTGAGTGGCATTCTGTTTGGTGTTATAGTCCTAATTGCTCCAATGACTTCAGCACTGGGGGCATAGTTGAAATGAGACTGCTCTTTGGGAGCCATTATCAACAGAGAAGACATCATGAATCTTCAAGGGGAAGGAGCTTGTCAATACCATAAAGTAATGATAGATAAATCTCATGATAAGAATTTGAAAACAACCATTTAGCCAGGGAGACACTGAGCCTCAAGGGAGTGGATGAGCAAATAATAATTTTTCAGAGCTTCTCAGATATGTTCTTTATATAGGATCCTGAGAAAACGTTGCATATTTTACGAGAGGAGCCCTTAGCTACAAGAACTCATGAGAAGTCATATTTCACAAGTTTATGGAAACTGAAAACACTACAGAAACAACTGTAAGGGGAGGAAGAGATAATTTCATCCAGTGTACTGTAGGCGATGTTCACCTATTTTTGTTTTTCTTTGTTTCTTTTCTTTCGGTTTTCCGAAATAGGATTTGACTACCTAATTCTGACTTCTCTTAAAGACCCTCTTATCTTATCCTTTACAATGCTTAAATTGTCACTCAAGTCAAGGACCACTCTTTCCAAGTTTTGAGCATATGTCCCACTCCAAGTCATGTTGTCCTGTGCCAGACACTGTTTAGTTCAAGGGAATACCAGCATGGGCACTTCTTTCTCCCAAGACTCTAAGGCACTAACTTGGCTATTTATCCAATGAGTTAAGTGGCAATTCCATTCCATCACCGTCTAACCCTAGAAGAGCCAACTAAAGACTTGTTTCACTGAAGACCTGAGGTTATCTTTAATTGAATTGCGATCCTACCACATAAGGAATGAATGGGGGAGAGAAGCCTCTTGAAAAGTTGTCATTTAACTCATGAAACTTAAAGAAAATTGTCCATTGTAGTACAGTCCTAAAATTACTGTAAATATTGCTGGATCATTTTAAGGCCATTTTGTGTGAGAAAGATCATTCAACAAACCCAGACAGTTAAAGACTAAAATACTTGTTTACTGTAAAAAGTATAATTGGAGCTCTTTCCTCTAGGCAACGACACACAGTTTCTTTCTGGAAATTTTTACAGCACTCCCTAGTTGGTTTGGTTCCCATCTGTCACCAACTGTAATAAAGCAGATCCAATTCACAGTGTAGATTAGCTGTAGTGCGTCAAAATTATTAGTAGTTATATTGATCCCGAGCCTTCCTTTTAGAAAATGACAGTGCTGTTAGAAGCGAACGCGGCTGGCAGTGAAAAATCACGAGTTAGAGTGCAAGCTCTCTGATTACAGTCCCTGTTGACAAGGTCGATGGATACAAAGAGGATATATTGATTTTGTTCTTTAATTTTTTTTCTTGAACAATCCAATGAGAAAAGTCAAAGCCAGTGCGACACATCACACCCAGACCCGTAGCAATGAAACCATCACGACTGTCAATGTGACACAGTCCAGCATTCAGCCCAGGGCTTTACGTCTGCAGCAGCTGTAGAAGACTACATGAAAAAAAAATTACTCCAAGCCTTTTACCTGTGCCACAGAACTGATGCAAAGCATGCTTCTCTTGCATGTTTACTTTTGTCATAAGTACAGTAAGCTACAAATGGGGGGAAACACCTTCAGGTTGCACAACATGTTGAATTAATTCTTCTGAATATTCAAGGTTATTTCAATTTCAGGTTTGATATCTGCTAAAAAGGGACCATCAATCATATCAAATGGGAACTATTTTCTACATTATTCAAAATTCACTCTATGTTCCCAGCTGAAAAGCCACAATCACCAGATTTGCTCTACGATTGATAGTGTGCTTATCCAAGGAATAGCTTTGCATTTGTAAAATTCAGGGAGACACTTTAAGCCATAGATAATAATTTCATCTCAAATCATGGAAGATGTTAAAACACAAACTAACAATTATTTTAAAATATTGAAGTGATATTTGAGGTGGCTATTTGAAATTAACTTTGAGTTTGGGAAAATATGGTTTTATGTGTTTTTTAGTGTGTGTGTGTGTGTGTGTTGTGTTGGACCAGAAGGAGGGGCTACTATAATCCACAGTTGTTGAATATACCAGAACAAGTAAAACACTAGTCTAGAGTGAAAGATTTATAGACATTGACCAGCAAACCTGTTCACAGTGACATAAAAGTTCTACCCTGGCAAGATAAATAAGTTATCATTAAGGGTGATGAATGTTAGCTTTCTTTGACAAGTCAATGTAAGATTCTTGGAATTTGAATAGGTTTCAATAGGGATTGCATTGAATCTATAAATTGCCCTTGGTAGAATTGCCATTTTTACTATGTTGATCCTCCCACTCCAAGAGCAGTTTCAAACAATATAAGACCTACTGCACGTACTGGCTTTGTGGGAGCCTAAGCTGTTTGGGTGCTCACCTTACTAGACCTGGAAGGAGGTGGGAGATCCTTGGACTTCCCACAAGGCAGGGAACCCTGACTGCTCTTCGGGCTGCTGAGGGAGGGGGAGTTCAATAGGGGAGGGGGAAGGAAATGGGAGGCGGTGGAGGGGAGGAGGCAGAAATCTATAATAAATAAATAAATAAAAAGACATTAAAAAAAGACTCCTGAACAAGGAACATTTCCAATAGAGACTAGAAGAAAAGAATCTTATGAAATTTCCTCCAAGAATTCCTTCAAGAACTAACATAGTAAGTAAATTTAAACAGCACGTTCTTCTGTAGACTCATATATAGTTCTTTCTAAACATATAAGTGCATACAATTAATTTAAATAGACTTGTATTACTGACTTTTTGAGCAAAAGTACCATGTTTTCTGTTCCATATTAAGAGAGTGAAGCATACTCTTAAGCATGCAGAAGAGAGAGAAGGGTAGGCAGGAACTTACTGTGTGCCAAGTTTAAATTAACAGGAAAAATAGTAACTTGGAAATAGTGGACTTAGTCTTTATTTTTACAGAAGTTTTGAGGAGATACTAAGCAGTGTGTATTTATGCAATATGTGTTGCTTTGTTACAGGTATAGTAAGCTTCATGTATTCATGTAATGTGTGTTCTTGTGTAGTGGCATTTCCATTGTATTTTAATAAATAAAGACTGGCTGAAGATCTGAGAGTAAAACAGTCCCACTGCTCAGCCTTACACACCAGGTTATAGTAACACACACCTTTAATCTCAGAAGCTATAATGACACACACCTTTAATCCCAGTAGTCACACTAGTTGTCATAGAAACTGGGCGGTGCATGCCTTTAATGATGGTGGTGAATGCCTTTAATCCCAGCCCTAGAAAGGATTATAAAATGGGAGGAAACAGCTCTCAGATACACAGTCTCATTCGGAGATTCTGGGAGGCAGGATTGCCATTTCAGACTAAGGTCAAGGCTGGCTGTTTTGCTTTTTGGATCTTCAGGTTGAACCCCAATTTCTGACTCTGAGCTTTTATTAATCGTGCCTAATTCTTGGGCATTGAATAAAATGAAAGAATTCCCTGTGTAATTTCCTCTGATTATTCATGTACTAGGCATTTCTGATACATTCCACTAACTATATTCATGCATGTGTTTTCTGAAGATATTCTGTTCCCTGTACTCCTGAATGAGTTGTTCAGTCATATATACCTATTTAAATTTTCCTTGGTCTAGATGTCTTATGTCTGATCAATATATGTCAGTAGGACCAATGTGGCCAAGCTCACCTCAAAACCTAAACCTGAACCATTGATGTGTCTTCAGAAGACAACATTTATAGCTTTCTGCAAACACTAATATTTCAAATGCAGAATAGATTTATTATGTATTATTTTGTACTTTTATTTTCTGTCACAAATTCTTGAAACAACATCAGAAACATGCTCTAACTTCATTCTAATGGCTTGCCTTCCCATTGTATTTTCTCTACTTCAGAATTTCTTGTTACTCTTGACAAGTATTCATTAAAGTGTTTACGCCGTGTTGTCCCTCAATCATATTTACAAATATTATCTAATGAAGTCCTCTTTCAAATAGTTCGGGATACTAATCAAATAGTATTTTTATAAAATATATTTCTACCATTGGCTTTTATTTTGTTTCCTAGCACATAAACATATTTTTATGTAATCAAAAATGGTGAATTTTTTCACTTAATTTGAAATCTACTTAATATTTCTAATTTCCAATAAAAATAATAAAAGCAGAACTTAAAATGAAGGAAAAAGACAGTAAACATTCAATCATGGGTTTGAAAAGGTTCCTGAGCTCCTTCTACTAATTGAAGAGCTCTGGAGAGATGATAGCCTCTGGGTAACCATGACTCCGTGTTCTTTTAGAGTGTGGCCACTGATAGGTCCATTGCACTCCAGGGGATGGTGCCCCACACCCAGAATTATAAATGGACAGCACTAATTGGGTTTCATGTGTGGTTGACATTGAGTGAGTGCTGGAGAGATGGCTTAACAATTAACTGAACTTTCTCCCTTGTGGAAGGCTCAAGCATGGATCCTAGCACCCACATCAGTTTAATTTCAATCACCTGGAACTTCAGCTCTACAGGGAACTTTGGCTCCAGAGAGAACTTCAGCTCCAGACGATACTGAAGTTCTCCTCTTCTGGCTTCTGAAGACAACCATAGACAAACAGTCACATGAATTTACCCACATGCAGAAACAAACAAATACACATTTTTAAGGATAAAAGAAACATTTTAAAAAATTGAAAATGGATCATGAAATTGGGGTATAGGGATGTGGGACCTGAGTGTGGTATAAGGGATGCATTTGGGCGTGAATGTTGTCTAAATATATTGTGTAAAATTCTCAGTGGGTTAATAACAATAGAAAAGTAAATAAACAAAACTGAAAAAATTCATTCTGGGTATGGTAACCCAGACGTATACAAGCTCTCCTCACATGTTATCACTCATTTGTGGATATTACATTGCCTCTTCAGGTATATGTGTCTAATTTGAAATACCCATAGAGGTCAGGAAATTACTAAAGGATCGTGAGGAAGATTCAGTGGATCGAACATATATAAAGTACTAGTGCAGGGTGAAAAGAGAAAAAATAAAAGAGGAAGGCTTAAACTGCATCAGGGGAGTAGAATTTAAGGTAAAGGACAGAGCATGAGGATGGATTTATAACACTGAAGACCTTTTGAAAAATATATGTGGAAATACACTACTGTTGGAGCTTTATTTACTTATATACATGCATAAAAAGTTAAAATATTAAGGCTTTTTAAAATTATAAAACCTTATAATCCTATAATAGCAATACTACAAGACACCAAAGGCTATCAAATAATAAACCAGTGGCAGTAATTGGTTTTCTCTTTTTAAGTCATTGATACTGAGAGCCGATAAACTCTACCCATTAGCAACTATTACCATTGCCCTTGATTATGCTCCCTCCTCCCATAACTGGAGTTAGACCTTATTTCTTAAGACATCACATACTTGAGTGATAGATCATGATGAAATTTAATTTTTACTGTCCTGGAAGCTCTATTTCTATTGGCTAGCTTTCTATAACCGATCACACCCAGCTGTTAACTCAGTTGCAACAATTGAGCAAGTAAGTACTGGCCATTGGTGTATTGTATCATTAATTTATCATGAGATTAACCAATCACTCTCTAATTGGATTTAAAATCTGCTCCAGAAGTCAAAACTAAACTAACTTAATACTCTCTCTTTCTCTCTCATGTATATGCACACATAATAAATATAGAATATATTAATATTATATAGATATATTAAAAATTAGCCTGTTTGCCTTGTCCCTGATTTCAGTGGGATGGCTTTGAGTTTCTCTCCTTAGTTTGATGTTGGCTGTTGGCTTGCTGTGTAGTATTGTCTTTATTATGTTTAGGTATGTTCCTTGGATCACTGCTCTTTCCAAGACCTTTTCCATGAAGAAGCATTGTATTTTGTAAAAGACTTTTTCAGTATCTAATAGATGATCATGTGTTTTCTTTTTTTTCAGTTTGTTTATGTGGTAGAGATTACATTGACAGATTTTAGTATGTTGAACCATCCCTGCATCTTTGGGATGAAGCCGACTTGATCATGGTGGATGATTTTTCTCATGTGTTCTTGGATTTTACTTAGTGTTTTTGTATCAATGTTCGTGAATGAGATTGGTCTGTAATTCTCTTTCTTAGTAATGTCTTTGTGTGGTTTGGGTATCAGAGTAATTTAGACTCATAAAAAGAGTTTGGCAATGTTCCTTCTGTTTTTATTGTTTGGAACAATTTGAGAAGTATTGGTATTTGCTTTTCTTTGAAAATCTTGTAGAATTCTGCACTGAAATCATATGGCCCTGAACTTTATTTGGTTGGAGACTTTTGATGACTGTTTCTATTTCTTTAGCGGTCGCAGGTTTATTTAATTTACTTATTTGGTCTTGATTTAAATTGGTAAGAGATATTTATTCAGAAAACTGTCCTTTTCTTGCAAGTTTTCCAATTTTGTGAGAACAGGTTTTTTTAAAATATGACATAATGTTTCCCTGGATTTCCTCTGTGTCTGTTGTTATGCCCCCCCCCCCCTTTATTTCTGATTTTGTTAATTTGGATGTTCTCTCTCTCTCTCCTTTTTAGTTAGTTTGGATAAAGGTTTGTCCACTTTGTTGATTTTCTTGAAGTTTTCATTTTGTTGATTTCAGATCTCAATTTGATTATTTCCGGCTATCTAGTCTTCCTAGGTGTATTTGCTGCTTTTTGTTCTAGAGTTTTCAGGTGTTCTGTTAACTCACTAGTGTGGGGTTTCTCCAGCTTCTTTATGCAGGCGTTTAGTACTATAACTTTCCTCTTGACACTGCCTTCTTTGTGTTCCATAAATTTTCACATGTTGTGTGATTATTTTCATTGAATTTTAGAATGTCTTTAATTTCTTCCTTTTTTTTCTTCATTGACCCATTAGTGATTCAGGTGAGCATTGTTTAATTTCCATGTGAATCAAAAGGTGCCTTGGCAGAGACACATTTCCACAATATACAAGAAGATTTTCCCACAACAGTTTATACCTTAAATATGTAACAATACCTGTGAAGTTGGAATAACATAGTTGCCTGAGTAAGACCTTAACAAGGATGATGCTAACAGTAATGCTAACAGAAAAGGAAGTAATCTTACAGGATCCCCACCGTAGACAAAGAACTAGAAACAGCTAAGATATACTGAGAATGAAGAATGTAGTCTTTCCTGGGAAAGAGACCTTATTGGTTATCTATCACCAAGTGGTCATCCCTGAAATTAATCATGTACATACAAGCAATATTATATAGACTGAGAAGTTTCTTTTTAAATAATTAGGATATATATGAATATTATATAATATATTATAAATATGTGATATATAATACATTATGAATATATAATAACCAAAGAAAAAGAGGCCAGAAGTCATGAATTTGAGAGAAGTATCTAGTATTACATGAGAGGTGTTGGAAGCAGGAAAATTAGAAGCGCTGTAATCATATTTTATTTTAAAAAATTAGTAACATTCTTCTATGATACAAATGAGCCTTTCTATTTCATTGAAAATAAGGAAATGTGCATGTGAAAATTTAGAAGTATACTTGTAAGAAAAAGTCATAATAAAACATTGTTATATATGTGTGATTAATATGTAAATAAGATGTTTAAAATGCTAACTTGGTGTCTAATTTCTCCACAACTATGAATTTCATAGCAAGCCTCTCTAGGCTACTAACTGATAAGAGTTCAGGCTAATGTCCGGAATGACCTCATTAATCAGAGTGAAGGTTTTACCCCATGAGGCTAATGACATTTGTGACTTCACAGATAGAAAACTTTTTAACAGAAACAAATGCCAGAGGGTACTTTTTGAAAAAAAGTAATGCTTTAAAGCAAGGTGGTAGAGTTCTCTCTGTGTTGAAGGCCCCCTACAGCCTGATTAATGAAGTCGCTCATAGACCTATGCTGATTTCTTTCCTTTTCATCTTCTGTTTTTTTTTCTTGTTGTTGTTGTTTTTCTTTTTATTCTTTTTTAATTAAAATTTCCACCTGCTCCCCGTTTCCCATTTCCCTTCCCCTCCTCCCACATATTGCCCCCTTTCCCCACTCCCCTCCCCCTATCCCCACTCCTCTTCTCCTCCCCGCACTCCATTCCCCCTCCCTCTCGATACTGAAGAGCAGTCCAAATTCTTGGTATATAGTAATTGAACCAATAGTTCTCATTTGTGTTCTTACTTTCTCTGGTTAAAATAGATGAGTTTCTTTGCCACTGACATTAAAGGGAAGGAGTATCAGCAATGTCATGATGTAGTTATGATGCACTCAATCATAGTTTTCCATGAATGGCTACTCTTCCCCTTGTACTTTCTTTAGGTATGCAAGATAGACAACTTCTTGCTATGGGCAAATTTTTAGTATATAGTTCTTCAATATATTCATTATTTTATGATATAAATTTTGTGTAATTCAATCTATTTAAGATTTTTTGTTTGCTTGTTTTGAGACCAGGCTGGCTTTAAATTCATAGAGCTCCATCTGCCTCTGCTTCCCAAATGTGGTGATTAAAGTTGTGCCCCCAAGTTTGGATTATTTAAGATTTCAATAAAAACAGAATTATTTTTTAATCCTTTCTTGATTAGCCAGTACCTAATTATTAGTAATTGACACACAAAAGAAATAAACTTTTATGATGTCTTTATTTTAATATCTCTCAAAACACGAAGTGGTCCTAAAAAGGAAGAAAATCTATGAAAATATTGCCATAACAGCCAACACTGCAGGTAATGAGTAAATACTTCCTCTTTGAATCTTACACGTATTAAAAAATAATAAACCAGGCACTGGAGAAATGTCTTTGCTTCAGGGCCAGAATAATTGCTTGACCGACAAAATAATATTAGCCCCAAAGCTCCCTTACATTTGTCAATAAACAGGGATTTCTACAATTACAGCACATCTCTTCTTCTCTAGCAAACTCTCTCTGCAATTTCTGGGCTATTTCTGACTTCCTCCTGTCTAATTCTTGTTTGTTTTTGTGTTTTTGTTTTGTTCTGTTTTATTTTGTTTTTCTGGGTTGCTTTAGAGTTTCTCTATCTTACATCATTTTTCACGACTCCTTTTCTCTCCCCTAAATGCCCAGGGACACTAGACTCACCTTACTCTCCTCATCTCTCAACCCCCAGAACAGCTCCTGCCCTTCACACTCCACCTCCACCCATTGCTGTACATGTCAGTGCACACATTCCTGTGCACATTCACTGCTTTCCCATATCTTAACTTGTCTACATGACATTTTGTATTCCCTGTCTTGTCACAGGCTCCCGCTGTCCTTTAAGATACTAAAGACTCTTGGTTGTATTACCTTATCAGAGTTCCTTCTTGTTTGTCTTCAGGAGTCTGCTACCTTAAAGCCTAGCTTATGCCTTTTTTTTTTTACAATACTTTTACTATCATCTATCTATCTATCTATCTATCTATCTATCTATCTATCTATCTATCTATCTAACAACAATAACTTTATTTAATATCTACATGCTTGCCATATCCATATTTGTATTATTGGTTAAACCTTCCATTTGAGTCTCAGTGTGTGTGTGTGTGTGTGTGTGTGTGTGTGTGTGTGTGTAATCACTACAGAACTCTCTAATTAGCTAGAGAGGATACTTGAGTCATCCCATCCTGGAAACACTTTTTTTTTGTAAAATATTTTACACTCTTTATAAATTTCTCCAACCTGCTAACTATTATCACCTGATTTGGTATTAAATTATTATTGAGTATGCTGTTAAAATATTATTATCTATGACCTCAAGTCAAAGTAACTCTTTTTGGAATAAGCTTTCAGTTTCAGTGTGGCTGGCAGTGAAGTACTTGTTGCTGTAGGCAATGTTTAGATAATCCCAGGGAGCAGAAGAGAGGAGACCTGGATCTATTACTGCATCATGCTAAAGTTGGTCTTTATTCCATTCAGTCCCGAAGGCATTACTACTCTTTTCATTATTTTTTTTTAATTTTACAAACTAGTACCAGTTCCCCCTTCCTCCCCTTCTCCCAACTCCACACCACTCCCTCATCCCACCCTCATGCACTCCCAGAGGAGGAAAGACCTCCCTTGGAAAGTCAACAAAGTACAGTGTACCAAGTTGAGGCAGGAACAAGCCCCAAACTTGGAGTTCATTGAGTGCTAAGACTATCTTGTATTGTAGTGAATTATCAATGGTTTCTTTCGCTTTACAGTAAGACAGAATGGATAACTTTTTCACAAGGATTTCCAGGCTACCTATGGAATCTATGTTTACATTAGGATTCAAGACTCCTATGGTTAAAACAACTCATAAGTTAAGCAGCAGCAAATGTCTTTTTAGTGATACAGTCAGTTTAAAATGACAATTAAGTTTGTGCTTTATATACATAAAAGAAAATATAGTCCTGAATAAATTTTTCCCTTTTCATTGTATTGTTAAAACTCAGTCTCACTAAAAGCAATGGGAATATTTGAAATATCCTATATTAAAGGTGGTCTTTATGTCCAGTTTGATCCGTGAAGAATTAAATAACTTTCCTGTGGTTGTTAGTGAGACGTGTTGGTGGATAAAGCACTTGCTGTGCAAGTCTGAGGATAAGAGTTTGGATCCACATCTCCCAAACAAAAGCTGAACATACCACAAACCAGTAATCCCAAGACTCAGGAAGGATACTGGGGATCCCCAGGCAAAGCTGACTAATGGACCAAGCGGTGTTTTAATTAATATAGTTTCTGTGTGATTATTTTGGGTCTGAGCTGCTGGGAAACAAACAAGCACCTCCCAACAACAAGGACTTTTAAAGGTGGACTTAATGCATTTCATCATTATGATATGGTTACAAGCCTAGAGCATTCATGGAATAGAATGAGGTGGTTTTAAAGAAGATGGTCCCCATAGGCTCTCAGTATGTGTGATGTTGGATGAAGGATGTCTCAGTCAGTTCTTGTTGCCTCCATGCTTCCCACCATGATGATAATGGGCTAAACCTTTAAACTTTAAATAAATATCAATTAAATATTTTATTTTATAAAAGTTGTCATGGTCATTGTGTCTCTTCAAAACAATTAAACTCTAAATAAAACACTAACTCAGCCATCAAAACACTGACCTACAATTTGTCCTGCCTGCAGGATGTACTGGGACAATGGTAACACAGATCTTGTGGGAGTTCCCAAACAGTGTCTGACTTAACTTGAGGCCTATGCCATGATAATGAGCCCATGGCTGACACTTCTTAGATAACCAGAAACTAGAGATTAAATAATCCAGAGACCTAGGGTAGAACCAAATACTACTTGTCGAGAGAGAGAGAGAGAGAGAGAGAGAGAGAGAGAGAGAGAGAAATAATTAGTAATGATAGTCTGATGTACCCATAGATCAGTGCTTTGTCCAGCTTCATCAGAGAGGCTTCCTCAAGCACTAGATGGGAACACGTGCTGAGACACACAGCTAGATACTCCGAGGAGAGAGAATCTAAATAGAAGGTTTCCATCATTTCCCTCCCCTCAGAGCTCAGAGAACCCACAATGGAAGAAGGAGAAGAAAGATAATAGGAGTTAGTGGTGGTGGATTCAGCAGAAGACTAAGGACGAGTAATTATCTAATCAGGGTGAATATGAACTCAGAGGAACTGAAGTGGCAAGCACAGGGACTGCAAGGGTTTGTGCCAGGTCCTCTGGGTGTATGTATGGCTGTTAGCTTGGTGTTCTCTGCGACTCCTACCAGTAGAGGTAGATGTGTCTTTAATTCCATTCCCTGCTCTTGGGATTCTTCCTCTAGATGGATTGCTTTATGAATCCCTGGTGTGAGGTGTTTTGCCATGTCTTACTATATTTTATTTTTTGTCGTATTTGACTGTTTTTCTTTGGAGGTCTGCATTTTTCTGAACGCAGATAGAGGGGAGTGAATTCTGGTGAGATGAAGCAGGGAACTGGAAAGAATGGAAAGAGGGGAAGCTGGTCAAAATGTATTTTGTGAAAAAAGAATCTATTTACAATTAAAAAAAGAACAAAAAGATCAAAATGCCTCCCCCAAATGATTGCTTTAAAAAAAAATCCCTAGGACTCAATGTAATAGTTGAACTGTGAGACTATTAACCCCCAGTAAAACAAGTGAGAGATCACATCACTAGATAGTTACTAAAACACATAAAGGCAGCCACAGTGGATAGCTTCCGTTCTGTATCTGGAATCCTGTGCTTATTTTGCTGTCTGCAATGTGACGTTTATGTTGTAATAAATGCCGCTTCTAATGTCACATAACATGTAGAGCTCTTGCTTCTGGCTTCTTTAAGATTTTTGTTATTGAAAAGAAGAGGAATTCAACCGGACATGGAGGAAGATGTAAAGATTAATGGCATACACCTGATCAAAATACATTGTGCATCGGTATCAAATCATCAAAACACATTGTATACATGTCAAATTTTGTCAAAATTTTATATACTTGCATTTGATGTTTTGGTTTTTTTATGTGTCTCTTTTCCACTTTATTTAAAAAACCTTGGAAATAAATAAAACTATACAAAAAA
Organism: Chionomys nivalis; assembly: GCF_950005125.1. Taxonomy (NCBI): domain Eukaryota; kingdom Metazoa; phylum Chordata; class Mammalia; order Rodentia; family Cricetidae; genus Chionomys; species Chionomys nivalis. Next base: position 20,849,626 of record NC_080101.1, on the reverse strand, counting down.
GGGAAAGAAAATAGGTATTGCCGTTGCCATTTTGAATTTAAACAACTAGATTTGTGGAGTTTCATGATAATTTTTCAAAATTTCTTTCTTATTAACATTGCTTAAGTTATCCTGGATATGGATTTCTGAATTTGGTATTCTGTGGGGAGTGTAGTTTTTGAGCTTCTTGGTTCTGTAGAATTAGATGATTCTTTTAAACGTTTTTCCAGTTTACAGTAACTATCTCTCATGCTTACACAGACATGTTCTCAAATGAATACAAGAAGAATGTCTTTCATGGGTCATTAATCAGTGAGGACACAGAGGCCCCCTAAACAATCCAAGCAACCACCATTTCTCTTGGTTTCCTACCACACCTAGATGATAATAACCTGTTGTTAAAAATGCTATTGACCCACTCGGGAGGCAGAGACAGGCAGATCTCTGTGAGTTCGAGGCCAGCCTGGTTTACAAGAGCTAGTTCCAGGACAGGAACCAAAAGCTACGGAGAAACCCTGTCTCGAAAAATCAAAAAAAAAAAAAAAAAAAAAAAAGCTATTGACCTTGGTTGCAAGATATGGGGTAAAAAACAACAACAAAACAATCTGGAGCTGAGCTAAAGTTTCCTCTCTACTGTCTGGCTTTCAAAATTCTGAGAAGTCCTAAATGAACTCTCGGGGAATGAAAAGCATTAATTGTATGACACAACTATGAATCCTAGATATAAGTTGAGATGTACCAGGCAAGATGTATCCACTTGAGAAATGAAGTTGTGGCATGACTATGATGGGGTCACCAAACTTTTTGATTGCATTTCATACCATTTCCACAGTAAAGGGTCTGTGAATGCCACTGCAAACCTAGTCAAATCCCCTGACTTAGAAAAGCTACAGCCCTGTAAGTCCTAGATGAAAATTACCACTGTTATTTGTTGACTTCCTTCTAAATATGTTTTTGTCAATAGATTCTTGCTATTCTCAGTCTTAACCAGCAGAGCCTGTCTTTGGCATGAATGGTGATGAATGCCGAGACTCTCATGTTTCTGAGAAGAAGTGGTGGTTGAGTGCTCATCTCTAAAGGAGACACTCTTACCACCCTCAGTAAAGCACAGGAAACATCATGGAATTGCCAACAGAAAGAACTCAAAAGCAGGAAGATTAGGGAGGGAGCTAAAGATTATCAATTTCTGGCACAACACAACTATTTCAAACTTGAACTCACATCATCCGGAATGCTGGAGTTACAGAAGATCAGGCCTGTTATCAGAAAATCTAGAATCAATAAGGGGATTATAAGGTTCTGTTCTTCACTGTTTAACTACTGGACACTGAAGAATTCCAAGAAAAGGAGAGTTCCTATCTCCAGTGATGTACCCACTTGGGAATCCACCACATTTTCAGACCATTAGGCACATGTGCCACTCAGTAGATCACAATATAAAATGATAATATGTGAATTTAAGAAAGGGATTTGTAAGGAAGAGGGTGTTTATCAGGGATAGGAGATAAGAGAAGAACACACTTTATCCATATGAAAATATCAAAGTACAAAATTAATCAATAAAAACAGACTAAGTCACTTTGCAATTACTCAAGTGGAAGCCAGCTCTTTGAATTGTCATGTGTTATCCCGTGTGCCACACTATGTCAAAACTTCAGTTAGGTGCTTTCTGTATCTCACTCAGACTCTGATAGCTCATATTCAGCCCTTGATAAATTTGTTCTATTAGAGCTTACAGTTCCACAATAGGTGGCCACCACTCTGCTTGGAGACCTTCCTCACATCATGGTAAAATATAAAATAATAGAAATTGGTTAACTTGAGATATAACAGCTACCTAGAAATAGACTTGAGACATCGGCAAAACAGCATTGTAATTAATATAGTCTCTGTGGGATTATTCAGGTTTGGGTGGCCAGGAAATGAACAAGCAGTCTCCAGTTACAAACACCTTTGATCTGCTTACATTCAGACACATTTCGGAATGGGGGGATGGTTTTCTGATGCATCTTGGAATCGTAACTCCATGTAACAGTCTCTACTCCATGCTGGGCATAGTTTCCATATGAATACACTTTGCCTTTGATTTGATTTGCTTTCTCATACCAGGCCATTTCTCAGTATGTATGTCATTAACACTTCACTTTCACATTCCAAACCAGACACCTCCACTAAAGTGACTCCATTTATTCCACCCCAACTCATAAATTGTCAGTTCATGAAAGGAATTGTGGGGAAAATCAGAGAAGAGAAAAACAGGAAAGGGAAGAAACCAGAAATATTTTATAATACAATGTTAAAGCAAAAGTAGACAAAACTGGATCAATAAAGTTGATTTAAGGATCACTTTATAGTTAATTATCCCTCTCACAATTCAAACTTCAAAAATTTTCCGTAATAAAATTCAGATTTATAATAGCAAGGCAAAAATAAACTGTTAAAGAGATTTGTGGCCATAAGGAATTATGCCTGCTATTATAACTGAAATGTATTTAACACTTACTGGCGAATTGTAGTTATTTCAGTGAAGAAATCCAGATTTATTTAAAGTAAATGATGATAACATGTCTACCATTACCTATTCTACAAAAAAATATGTAATAAAATGTCTATATATTGAGTTTAAATTCAAGCAACTGGCCAAACTTGGATAAATACATTGATTGAAACTCACTATGCTGAAACAGATGGAAAGTCAATAGCAGTTTCTTTCACACTAACAACAACCACAACTAATAAAAAAGAAAAAAGTATAGATTTTTCAAATCTTTTTGGAGAAAATAACAAAATAGTTTGTAGAACAAATCAAAATGGCACAGTCAGTGTTAAGATAGATGGAATTTTGAATAGTGTCACAGCAAACATGGGAATTGAGATGTCACATAAATCTGCTGATTCTATTTCTTCTGAGCACATATGAGGCAGTGGAATTGCTGAACCATACCTATAGCATTTTGTCATTCAGTTTCTCTAGGAACTTCTATAATGTATTCCACAATAGCTCTTTCAATTTACATGATCATCGACAATGTAATGAAGGTGAGTTCCCTTTTTTATCTACCTTTAAGCAAGCTTTGTTATTCTTTTGCTTTTTTAAAACATAGTCATTTCTTTCTTGGGTGAGGTCAGTATGTGGTTTATACACAAATCCATCCCCCAACAAATAAATACATAAAGGAAATGTGAGACTAAATATTCTATAAAAATTATCTAGTAATAAAATGTACCAATTTCTGTTATTTGCAAAACATGGATGGGCCTAGGCAGCATCATGAGTGAAATAACTCAGGCTAGTAAGACAAATATTTTGTCATGCCATATACATGTGGAATTGAAAATTATTGATTTGATAGAAATTGAGGTAAGAATAATTGTTATGAGAAAGTAAAGAGAGAAGGGGAAAATTTAAGAAAGAGCAGAGACTGCTCAGCAGGTACACTGTTACAGTTTTGAGGTATAATTACTTGTACTCCATGATATAATTGATTGAACATGGTTTGAACATTGCATATGGATATATAGATAGGATAACTTCAATTAATTTTTGTCATAAATGTTAAAATTGAAAGTGATAAGCCGGGCGGTGGTGGCGCATGCCTTTAATCCCAGCACTCAGGAGGCAGAGGCAGGCGGATCTCTGGGAGTTCGAGGCCAGCCTGGTCTACAAGAGCTAGTTCCGGGACGGGCACCAAAGCTACAGAGAAACCCTGTCTTGAAAAACCAAAAAAAGAAAGTGACAGAAAAATATGTAGACACTCCAGTCAATACATCAGGGGCCAGTGAATCCAAAAATAATATGATCAGTAGTAAAACATATTCCTAGGGTCAAAACAAAGTAGAAGAAATGACATTTTAGATATTAATGCAAAGGTGATATTTCTTACATACTACATATAAAGAAATAAAACATATTTGCTCTATGGAAAGAGATCCTATGAGTAGCATCATCCCATGAATTTTTAGAGTATTAAAAGTCAATTATATAAATTATTCTGTTTTTCTGTTTTTTTCTTTATTTTTCTTTCCATATGACTCAGTATGCAAGTTACTCTCTCCTGTAGATTTGTCTTGTCTCTTTCAAATTTTATGCTTTCAGAAATTAAAGGATTGAAAACTATTGGATGATAAAATGGCAAATTCCCGTTTTCATAATGTGGTGGTTTCAGCAATATTGGAATAAAATCAACCTGTTGTAATTTGGACTTCAGGTCTGGATGATCCTTCAGTAGTCATGCATTCTGTGTCTAGTTAAGCAGTACCAGTGTGAAATAATGTAATGTACATTGTTAGCTGTTCAGGAGCTAAAGAAAAAAGTTGTAGATAAGGAGGGATTTCAGAAGCCCATCCAGGTCCCCACAGTATCTTGCTGGTCTCCAGTGTTAAAAAATAGAATTATATTTTGAATCTTGTGAATTATTTATAGATCCATTATTTTTCTCTTCTGTAGTTAGATGTTATTCCATATAACTAAAAACAGAGCAAAATTAATGTTTAAGAGCATAATAAATATATATACATATATAATAAATAAATATATTAGATATAAAGAGTTTTACATATATTATATCAATATATTTTCATAGTTTATAAACCATATAATTGTTGGGCACAAATGATAGATTAGAAATAATAACTTTCACTTCTTTAAAACATTACTATTTTTCTAACTATCAAAGTATTTGTTTTAATTTAAAGCCTTTACTTTCATAGAAGATTTAGCATTGAGTACGTCATTTCCTCAATTCCTCCTTCAATTTCTCCCATGTTGCTTCCACTCTCAAATTCATTACCTGTAGTCAGAGACTGCTTGTTCATTTCCTGGCTGCCCAGACCCAAAGTATTAATTAAAACACTAATTAGCCAATCACTTAACTGCATTGATAGCTAGCTCTTATATCTTAAATTAACACATTTTTATTAATCTGTGTATCACCACATGGTTGTAACCTACCAGTAAAGTTCCATCTGGCATCCAGTGTCTGTTTCCTTCGATGGTTACATGGTGTCTCATTGACTCTGCCTACTCTATATATCTATCTGCTTGGGATGCCTGCCTTGCTTTATTCTGTGCTGCAATAGGCACAAAGCAGTTTCTTTATTAGCAAGTGGTATTCGTAGCATAGAGAGAGGGAATCGCACATCACCTTCCCATTACTGTCTAAATGAAAAGGAAGGTTTTAATTTTAACATAGTAAAATTACATGAAAAAGCAAGTATCAAGCAAGAATTATAGTTACAATATTTATATATATATATATATTATTTTTACTATAATTGTAACTATCTATTCTTCAACTTAAAACAAAGACCCCAGAAGGATATAATATTACCTAAGTTAACAGGAAGTGCATTCTAGAAGAAATATAGAATTGACAGAGACATATTACTGCCTGGATAGGCATCCAAAGTTCTTCTGTAACAGTTGGGCACCACCCATATACTGCCTACAGGCCCCTTGTTTCTGAAAGACTTTACCATGAAGCAGGAAATTTCAAAGAAAGTTCCACTTATATTGGCAATTTGTCAGTCACTTTATTCTCTGTCCTGCAGAATGTTTGGGGCACTCTATCATGTAGCAGGAACCCTGAAGGACTGTCTCACATTTAGGTAAGTTCAACCATCATTTTTCTGTTGGTTCTGCATGTTCAGTTCATACAACATAACATCAAGCAGTTCAGGCAAGAGCAGTTTCTTGCTCAAATGGCTAACAAACTCCATAAGGAGCCTCTTCAATGCCCAGCATCCTCCTGAAGTAGATTAGTGCTGTCAGGAGCAGATGTGTCTCGTTGTCAAGAAAATTCTAAGTTCTCAAGACATTTTATTTTTTTTTCTATTTTCTTATTTTTTTGGAATTTTGAGACAGGGTTTCTCCGTAGCTTTTTGGTTCCTGTCCTGGAACTAGCTCTTTTAGACTAGGCTGGCCTCAAACTCACAGAGATCCGCCTGCCTCTGCCTCCCGAGTGCTGGGATTAAAGGCGTGTGCCACCACCGCTCAGCTCTTAAGACATTTTAAATTCCATATTCTGTTAGCCTTTGAAAGGTTTGAAAAATAGCTATCCATTTGAAATATATATATCTGCACATCTATTACAGATGACATTCTATTAACCTGTATTTGTTAATTATACATTACATTTTTAAATGTGCTGTAAAAATACAATATCTTAATCAAGAGCAGAAATATACATATAACAAAATTGACCTTAAATTTGTATCAATAGACCAAAATCCACACCAATGAGAAGTATTCACCTTTATATAACATCCGCCTTTAAATGTAAATAAACATTTATAATATAATATAATAATAATCTATTATACTCATTGACTGGTGCCTAGTCTAATAGTCATCAGAAAAGCTTCACCCAGCAATTGATGGAAAAAGATTCAGAGACCCACATCCATTACAGACTTTCACATTCCAAAGAGATTTAACTCTTCTGTGTAACCAGTGTCTGTTTGCCTTCAGTTGTTTTATGAAATAATTTACGCTTTCTTCAAGTTTCTTTAATTTTATATACATGATATTGAACAAAATATTTAAGAAATGTCATAACTCCATTTCTCTCCAGCTAGAACTATGTAACTCGTTATATACAATTATAAATTCTTTCATGGGCTTAGCATTTTGAGGTAACTGATAAAAAATAACATTTATAGAATCCAGTCAATGGCATATAATCATATTTTGAACACTTTCCTGGAAGATTGGAGACCTTGAAATGTTATTAATTACCTTTGATTTATGATTGTAAGAAATGGAAATGAGATGTGTAGTTAACAAATATTAGATCCTGCAGCAATATGGACAACCTATTACTACTGTAACTTATGTAAATGCTGTTTTAAAGCTGGTGTGTGTGACTGAGTATTTTGTAGCAATATCCTGACAAGAATACCTCTTAGAGATTCAATACACTGTTCGCCAATAACAATAAAATGGTTACATTGTTCGATAGAGAACTATTAAGGTCAAACCACATATAATAAAGATACTCAAATAGTTCTTTTTAAACTTCTGCTCCTTTTAAGATTTTTATTTGTGCTTGGAGTTTTAAATCAAAAACCAATTATAATAAAATAAAATCCAATTTTATGGGCCATGGAGACCACACAATTTCATTTATCATTACAGAGTCTTTCCCACTTGGATTTCTTTTGAGCATTTCACTCATAGGGAATATCTTTTTTTTTTTAACGGCATCAGCAAACTAAAGATGTAACATTGTTCAATTTTTCTTGTATGTGCTTTGTTCTCACCTGACATCAGCTCAAATCTGTTGTCAGTCTCAAAGATGCAATGAGAGACAATTCTTTCTGTGCTGAAGGTCTCGACATAGTTTTTGTAGTACCAATGAAAGATTTCTCTGGAAGACATTAAAAAAAAACTTGAAGATTTAACCCTTTCATAATCCTCTTCTTTTTAAAAACTCACAAGGATTTCCATATAAAATATATTTATGTCCTTACCTTAAAAGAAAAAATACTAATATGAATATGGGGTCATATATATATATGTATATACAGAAATATTCATATAACTTTTATTGAAGGTAGATTTTTTCATACAATATATTCTATGTATTTCCCTTCTAAACATCCCAACAGCCACCCCCAGCCCTGTCACCCCTCTTCTTTTATCCAGATCCATCCCTTTTTGTCTCTAAAAGATAAGAATAAAATAAGGTAAGATAAAACAAAAACAAATGAGTTCAAAGAGAACTAATCGAGGAAACAGAAGGAAAAGAACCCAAGAGAAGGCATACATATAGAAGAGAGACACTCGTTCTCACATCCAGAAATCCCATAAAAACTCAAAACCGAAAGCCATAATATACATGCAAAGGACCTGTAGAGAAAACAATCAAGCAGACAGCAAAAGTCATGACACAGTATTATAAGACAAGGTGGATTAGAATATGCCAAGGTGCTTGTTTTCTTTATTCCCTTTACTACTGAGCATGCGGCCTGTCCTTAAGAGTAGTTTGCTTCCCCACTGAGATTCCCTTGGACTAAATAAATTTTCACGTGCTAATGGTTAACAGTTGGTGATAACTTCTGAGTTAGAGATGGAAGCATGTGTCAACTTTTCTTTTAAGCTTTAATACTGTTTGACAGGGGGTCTCTGTACGCATTCCCATCTGCTGCAAGAGGAAATTTCTCTGATGATTCCTGAGATAGGCCCTGATCTATGAGTTTAGCAGAATGTAATTAGGAATTTATTGAGTAGAACAGTAGTATTTGTTTACCCCCTAGATCCCTGGGTTAACTAGTCTCAGGTTCTTAGTCACCCAGTCAATGTTGGGTATGGTTTCCTTCTCATAGAATGGGACCTAAGTCAAATCTAATAGTGGTTGATTACTCCCAGGAGCTTTGTGCCACCATTGCAATAGCATGTATTGTAGGCAGTACACCATTGTTGATTGAAAGGTTTAAAGTTGGGTTGGTCTTTACATTTCTCCTTTGGTACCTTGCAAAGTACCTTCCTGTACCAACGATGATGCATGTAAGAGTGAAGTCTTCATACAGGCACCATCTGGACTTCCCCACATTATGTGTAGGTGATGTTTTCAACAAGAAATAGGCCTTGTTTTCAGTGCATAGTGAGCAATCTATGCACTGGCAATAGCCTGTGTTGTTTAGGGAACCACTTGACCAACAACTCAATTAGATGTAATCTAGTTTCAGTACAGGAAGCCTCATTTAGTGGCAAGAGATGTCCAGCTGCAGCTTTAGCTCCTATAATGTTTCATGATTTCAATCAGATCTCCTTCATATATGTATATATTTTAGGAAGCCTATGTTGTATTAGGTTTCCATTCTACTACTCAAATGATCTTTAATTTTAGCTGTCTTTTTCTGTATTTCCTACATCATTCCCTATTTCTCTCTACTTCCTTGCTTGTTCCTTTCATTCTGGTACCATGCCCCATTCATTTATCCAGAACTATATATTATATTTCCCCTTCTTAGGGAGATCTATCAATTTCCCTAGTCATTTACTATACACTTAACTTCTGTGGATCTAGGAATTATAGCTTGATGATCATTAACTTAAGAACAAATATCCACACGTAAGTTCATACATTCCAAAAGAATAAGCAGGGAATGCTTCTTGGATTTTGCCGGGTGTGACCACGGCAAGTTCCAGGGACAAATATTTCTAGTTATTGGGAGCTGACACTTAGAAATGGGAATCCTAAAGAAAGAAAGAAAGCAGGCGTTCTACTCAGATCTGCTTAATCCTTTGGAAATGAGAGTGGAGGCAGAGAGTGAGACAGGACCACAGCAAGTAGTTTGAGAGGTCTGGAGATGAGACCAAGTGAATTGGTTTGGAGACAAGGCTTTCAGCCATCTCTGGTAAATGATCTGATATGCATTTTGTAATGAGAAGTTATTTTAATGTTGTTTTTAAAACATATCTTTGTAAATATATACATGTATTTTTGCAGGACCTTTAAAATATGTAAACAGACTTTTAAAGATGTCCTGAGTCTTAAGCAATTCTTCCAAAGCTAAACAAAACCACATCTTTTTGCCAAACTTGAATTGGTTTTCTTATTAAAGTACATTATAATTTACATATTATGTATCTATATGAAAAAGTCATAATGAAAGTAATGTTCATATATAATTAATATTTGCTAATAAAACCCTAGGCTTAAAACCATTTCAATATTCTACAGGTCGTCATGTTGATATTTCTGTAATATGGATGACCTCAATGGTTGTATGTCTGTCTTCCTCTTTCTTCCTTCTCCTCACACTCTCCTTTCTTACTTTCTTTCTCTTCATCTACTTTCTACTCTATTTCTCTTTCACGATTATTTTAAATATTAATCTCTATCACTCATACTTTTAATTTTTCCTTTCCCTAAACAAGGTCTATTGAATTCAGATACATGGATGAAGCTTTTGTTAAATATTTTAATGCAGTTTTGTCAATTAAGAAAGAATTATATTCATGAACTACTACATCCATTTAACCAGTTCCTCTTTTCTGGACAAATAAGAAAGCACAGTTATATAGATACTGGGTTCAAACTTTCTCATGTTTTTTTCTTCTTCTTAAGCTCCCACCTTTGAATCAAGACTATTTTTTTTCTTGAAAACTCTCATTCTGTGCTCCATAAATTGAATTAACCAGATAAGACCCAGAAAGTCCCTGGCTTAAAGAATCTCAGTGGCAACAGAGTGTCTGGCATCTTAGCTCCTGGAAAAAAATATTCTTATGCCCTCAAATAAACTGATATTCTTGTTTCAACCTACATGGCTACAATATGATAAAATTATATTATAGTAAACTGTTTAAATTTAGGTGTTTTTATAGCAGACATAAACTTGATTCATAATTTTCTCATTCCTTCTTCATGTAAAATTAAAATAATAATGAAATCTTTAAGATGTTTCCAGAACTCATTGGCTTGAAAAAATGCCCATAATGGTAATGTTAAGGTTTATTCCTTATTTTCCTGAAAAGTTATATATTCGTATGAACCCATAATTGTCAGCTTTCTCATCTCAGGGACAACAAAAGATTTAAACATGTTTCAAATTTTCAATTGATGGAAATTTAAAGATTAAAAAATGGCCAAGTGTGATGAATCACTAGAATCAAGCTTTTCCTTTCTGCTTGTAGGGTTCCCTGTCTCAATATGGGTTCAAATTGTACTTCTAAGTCACATTCTTAACAAGATATGGTGGATCATTCTTGCAGTATAAGCACTGAAGAGACTGAGGAAGGAGAGTTGCTGTGTACTCAAGGCTAGACTGTACCACATGGCGAGACTGCTTCAACAACAACAGCAACAAAACAGAAGCAAATTGAAGCAAACCAACAAGAACTAAAATGCTGGAGGAGGAAAGAACCAAGGAAAGAAAGAAGAACGGAGTGGATCGGGGCAGGGGGTAAGTTTTCAGGGTTAGCCCTATTGAGAAATATTTCAATCATAAGGGTTTTACTTTCATAGTCAGAATAACACCACCCTCAGAAGACCTTGTAGCCCCGAGCTCTGTGTCTTTCACATCACTCTGTGGGCAAAGGAGTTAATTCCTTTCCTTGTCTTCTGTCTCTGCCATGCAAGGAGGAAAGAAGAAAGCCCTTATTAGACACTGATGCCTTGATCTAAGAATTCTGTTTCCACAACCTGTCAGCCCCATAGTAAATCTGTATTCCTTAAGTATTATAATATGAGGTATACTGTTATAACAGCATAAAATAGACAAAGACTGAGGTGTTTTGAAACATATGCAACCCTAAAACATCCTATAGGAGAAACTACAGAGCTAAGTAAATTCACATTTTTTTTAAAATCTCAGTGTGAGGGTTTCATTGACTCTCTGTCTTGAGTGTGATCTTTTCTCAGAGCTTTAGTTCTAAATTGGACCCCAACCACTTCACTTCTGCCTGAATATCGGACAGTTATTCCTCCTTACAAGGTAGTATAGATTTCAATATGAAAGAGACAGGGTATGAGTTTGGGAGGCATAATGGACTTGCCCGCATTAGTAGAGATGTCTCACTAGGTCCATACCATCATGTTTGTAAGGCATCTTTGGGATTGTTATCAGTGTTCCTTGTTAGTATTAAGATGGAATCAAAGGAACTGCCTCTCCTCAATCTTTCTGAGAATTCACTTGCTGTTGGGCTAACTCTAGCTCCTGAGATATTTGTAATACCCATCTCTCCTGCTTTTTTAGCTCACTGGAGAAGATGGTGATTTTCAAAAACCTTTTACCCACCATAAAAGTCCTCACATTCTTTAAAGCTATTATCGCAAAACACTTCTTCCCAGCCCGCTGCTGATGCACACATTTTTAGTGGAGGCAATATAATTCACATAGCATGTGCTTCAAAATGTAGTCTTCATGGTAATAACATACCTAGTAAGCATGCCAATAACTTCTGCAGGTTAAAAATGGCAAGATATAACATAAGGTGAATAACAAATTTCATATTCTGGCTTTTAGAAACATCTGGGCTCAGCAGTCTTGACATAATTCAGTGAAATCAAAAAAAGAAAGAAAGAAACTTACAAAGAGGATTTAAGTTAAAATTTGAGCCTCGCTTGTATTCACTGGCAGAAGATCATAATCTTACCTTCTAAGCTATTAAGAATTTGTGTTGTTGTGCTTTTTTTTTCTTGTTTTCTGCCAACTTGCCACAAGGTGTAATCACCTGGGAAGAGGGAACCTCCACAGAGAAAACGTCTCTATCAGACTGGTTTGTAGGCGAGTCTGTCTAGGAGTTTATGGATTGGGGATTGATGTGGGAAGATGGCTCGACCGTTGAGCAGTGCCGCCAAGGGTCAAGTAATCCTGGGAGATGTATGAAAGGCAACTAAACATGAGCCTGGAGAGCAAACCAGTAAGCAGTGCTCCTCTATGGTCTCTGCTTTCGTTTCTGCTTCCAGGTTCCTGTTCATGCTCTTGTCCTGAACGCCCGCCCCCCTCCACTTTGCGATTGACTGTGGCATGGATGTGCAAGCCAAATAAAGCTTATCTCCACAAATTATTATTTTTCATGACACTTATCATGGCAATAGAAATTAAACTAGGACAGCACTGAAGTTCATTAATACTTCAAGAACTGTGTTTATTTCAGTAGCTTTATTTGTGCTAAACGTTGGAGACACAGCAAACACAAAACATAAAAGACTTATGTTCCTCAGATGGAACTTGCTGTGTCAGTGGTCAGTGTATTGGCCTAATGCAATATTTATGCCTGTCTTTGTTTAAAGTGGAACTCACTCCAAGACAAAACTCCCTTTGATATATTAAAGAGCTGCAACAGAGCCCAGTAAACTATGCAAAAGAGAAGCGTGTTTACTTTCGCTAGCATTCACTTTGGTTGGGAATGGTGTTGATTTGCTGTGAAGTTTTTATGTTATTCCTGCTCCAGCTTGCGATTCTGACTGTTCTGGTGTGATAACTCTCCCAGAATGTCTTTCACATTGACTGTATCTAAGCACCCACTTGCTGTTACAGTTTACTTAGAGTTTACGAGTCTAGCAGTGGAAAGCAGAGCAGTGCTATTCCTTAGTCAGGCTCAACTCTACATTATGCAGGGTTTTTCCTTAATCAGTGATGTTATTGGGGTTTTGCATTTTGATTTTCATAATAGCACCCATTCCCCAACTACTACTGAATGACAATCATCAGGACCAGGAATAATTCTGCCTTTTTTTTAATCCAGATTAGAAATAGGTTTTACCTATCACTCAAAATTGACAAGATTCACTGTGTTTATGATTTTATATGTTTGTGCTGACATAGGGTGTTTTTCCTCAATTGCTCTTTGACTAATTTTGTGACACAGGTATATTACTGAGCCTGGAGCTTGCAGAATTAGCTAGACTGACTGATTACCTAGTCCAGGTTCTTGCTGGCTCCCCAACACTGGGACTACAGGTATCTTTTGCTACACCTAGATTTTATTCATATATGTGCTGAGGATTGAACAGAGGTACTCATGCTTGATTAGCAAAGAATTTCGCTAACTGAGCCATCCCTCTGGGTCTGAATACTAGCCTTGGCATCTCATGCACTATCAGCACACAGAGAGGTAATCACTCTGGTCTGCCCCTCTGTGGGCACTGAAAGGAGCCAGCATAGTTTCAGAGAAAGAACATAAAGTGAAGTGGGTATTGAGAAGTCCCCTCATGCCTGTGGTTTCCAAATTTTGAGCCATTCACCCTAGCTACATTCATAACTTTTTTTGTTTCTGTGATAAAAGACATAACCAGAGCAATTTAAGGACTACAAAGTGATTTGGTTTACAGTTTGAGGCTGTAAGAAAAAGAGAAACCCTAACTGTGCTGGAGGATGGGGAGATGGCTGGTCACACCGAGTCTACTCTCAGAAACGAAACTGAGATAAAGCTAGACTGACTTTCTCCTTTCCTCTCATGCTCAAACAATAGAAATGTGCTACCCCACCCTAGAAATGAGCAGAGAAAAAAATGTATGCCTCCAATAAAATCAATAATAAATAGAAAGAAATGTGCTACGCATGTCAAAGTTTTGTCTTCTCATATAAATGTTTTAGAAATTCCTCAAAGACATTCTTAGGAATGTGTCTCCAAGATGATTATAAATCCACTCAAAATGACAATGAAAATTAACTACGACAATGCAGATTCAGTCTTTAGAATTGTGTTAATGAATTTGGACAAATTTTTCTTCCCACTCACTCTCCAATAGGTCATAATGCAACCCCTGTCTGGTGGCAATGGCTTTTCCTCATTGACGAAGCTGCCCTTTGACTTGAATTTTCTGATGGCTGAAAAAGTTTATTGAATAGATCATCTGTCTTTTTCTGGTTGTCATTTTAGAATAATCATTTTTTTCCTGCTTTTGGCACCCTGAATGGAGGCACCCATAATCTCTATTTCTTTCTTGCAGCAAATATAACCTACAAATGTATAGAAAATGTAAGGTGATGGTGCATTAAAGCCAATGTTCTCTGTACTTAGAGCACATTGGCAAAATACCAAAAGTCAGTTGTCAGGAAACTGAGAACGTGTAATAGTATAATAATGTGTTCCAACATCCTCAGCAGATCCCCTTCTAAAATGTACCTGAGAAGTTATGCACCCAAATTTCCAATAAGTTTAGTATACTGTTATTTTATATATTGATGTAACTTGAGTAGTGCATGCTAGGAACAGATAAAACTTCATCCGTCCTGTAAAATTTTTATTGATTTTGGTGCATGTACAGTATGTAGAATTAAATAACCATAAAGTTTTGAGCAATGCCTTTACAAAAATTACATTAATAAATATACAATAGATGCATTAAAAGTAACACAAAAGTTGAATATGTTAATTTCTGCTTTTTAAATCAGAGAAAGTAATTTGCATTTGTGTCTGCTAAATTTTCAAACGGAATCATGGCATGAATATCATGGGATAATCAATCTTTTCCTGATTGAATTTAAGGCCCATTCTAAAGGAACTCACTCATGCTTGCTGCTGCTATCTGGGGCAAGAACCTGTGGCCCAGTGAGTGATAGATTCTAAAAGAGAACCTGCTCCTCTTATGTTGTTAAATGCACATAGTAACCAACTACCCTCAACATGTGTATCTACTATACCCATAGATTAGTTCATATTTCATATCTTATGCAAAAAGTTTCTCTTCAGTGGATAGTGATTAATGACAAAATTCATAGGTGTCTAAAGTGAAGAGAATATCTGTCTGTGAAGCATTTAGCCTTAATGGGCATCTCTAAACATCTCTCTCTCTCTCTGTGTATGTATACATACATACACACGCATACACATGCATACACACACGCACACACACAGTTGTCTCTAAGGCTCTTTGGGAGCCTGAGATCTGAGATTACCAGGGAGAAACAGTTCATAATGGACACTACACAGTTTGGATCAATAAAATCTCAGCATTGGTGGTTGCCTGCAGAAAACTTGTATAAAGTCAGGCCAGCAAAAATTCAGTGATAGATAAGGAAGAGGCCTTAAGAAGACTTTTTCCTAATTACTAGCTACTGGGGGAAGTAGAGTTTGTTAGTTTCAGGACTACGGCCCAAGTAGATTGTTCATGTTCCCGTGGATGCTTCTACACCCATACACATGCCAGCATCACCAACTAGAGTCAGTATTTTAAATAAAATTGTACATAAAGTTGTCAAAAAAGAACTTGTGGAGAGAGGTCTTGGAGAAACAGAACGGCAGGGGATACATTTGATCAAAATACATATACAGAAGGCGCAAAGAAAATATTTAAAATGTATTTTTAAAAGAAACCACAAGTGAACGCAATGATAGACAGATTCCTTTGTTTACCCACAGGTAGTGACAGTTGAACCCAGAGCTGCTTTGAGGTATTCCTGGTAGTTTTGAACTTTGTATCATGTATTTATGTTTTACAAATTTAAAATTAAGCAAGACGAGTTGGAGGGAATCCAAACTCAAAAATTAAAATACATAGTAACAGACTAATTATTTTATGACCTCTTACTTAAATTGTCAAACATGAAGACATCACAAATTATTAACAAGAGAGAATAAATACTGGGATTTTCATACAATAGAATATGTTATAGCAAAAATGATCAAGCTATGGTTTATGAAATGTCAAATTGCTCACACAAATAACTGATAAGGAAACTGACACATAAAATAATATGTTCCACCGTTTCAATATGTTCCCTTAGAACAAGTAAATGTAAGTCTTATCACAGGAAACACATGGGCATCCTACAGATCCTGGGAACTGGGGGTGACAAAATCATTCAGAATGTTCTGTATTCTTTCTTGTAATAAAGCATAGTGATCTAGAAACATGAACAGAGTTTGCCAGCAATGGAGATGTCCATCAAAAATTTGGACTTTCTTGTATATAACTTATAGCTCATTTTGGTGATAAAAAGACAGGTAAATGTGCATGTAGCAAAATGCATTAAATTGTGGAGAAACCACAAGTTTAAAATGTTTTTAAAGAAGTTGTTTAAAAAGATTGCAGTGTTCAAAGACTATAAAATTAAAGAACAATAATAAATGAATCTATAAGAGGGAATAAAAATGATAACTTTGTCACTATTTTTTATATTACGGAAATTGTTTTAGACTCTAAATTTCCAAATTTTACATCAATTGAGGAATTTAATTGATATTTGTATATTATCAGTATTTTCAAATCATGCTATAATAAGACAATAGACACAATTCACTCTTATGAGGTAAAGATATCTTAACACAAATCACAGCTATAATTTCACCTAGTCTTCCACTAGCATAATTTTAATATACCTGGATTCAAATCAAAATAGCTTGAATCAATGAATGTGTATTCAGCATCACATAGACTTAGAAATAAAGTTTTCATTAGATCCAAAAGATATAATGAAAGAAAGCAAGAAATGTGTTTACTAGCATAATCCTTTCCAAACACTGCATATAAAACTGCATTTATTCATAGACAGTTTTAATATTTAAAAGGTTAAATAAATAGAAAATCTTCTATGAGTCACTGTCTTTCACTTCTGTAAAAATCATTACTGAATAATACATAATCCTTTCATTATTTATATTATTCTTCTCCTGTTTTGTAACTTACACTTTTGGAAAGTAAATTCGGTGAGACTCAATTTTGTTGATCTCAATGGCCTTGTGGAAACCAGGTCTTCTCCTGAGAGGGCAATCTTACTTTTGACTAAGAAGTGATGCCATTGTCACATGTTTTAGTTTTGGGCTCTTAGGATGCTGAGAGCCTGCACATTAATTTTTGAAAAAGCATAATATGGACACTAAATCAATGAACACGGGTTTGTTTCTTGAAATACCAAAAGGTGAATTTATGTCTACTTCCTTTTGTGAAATTATACTTTCATTCTAAACTGACACAAATTGCTAAACATGGTTGCATTTCACCACGTGTTGCCTATTTTAATGTGTTTTTGCAGTATGCTACTTTTACAGCCCATTTATTTTTCTTTTTGGCTGCTACTGGTACAAATTCACTAGAAGTACTTCAAAATATTCTATTTGCTGGTGAGTTTTCCTCTTTCCCCCCCACTGATATTGCCTTTGATCACAAAGCACCTGGTTCTACCAAAATTCTCAGTAACTTCCTCCCTCAGTGTCAAATGCAGCAAAATCAGAAAGGATCACACTCTTCAAACACCTGCAGAATCATATATCTAAGTTGTAGCAAGAAATTGCAGGCAGGACTTCAGCACACATACTGGGGCATTCCAATAGGTAGGTAGCACTAAAATGAACTGACAGGTAGGACTGTATAATGTGAAAAAGATTTTGCCAAAAATATGAGGCTACATCACAGAATTTGAATTCTTTATAATTAAATATCAAAACTTTAATACCAAGGCGTAAATAAGCAAGCTAATAAGTAGGAAATGAGCTGCATAGATATTTCTTTAGAGAAGTACAAGTGCTCAGTGAATGCATGAAAACTATTCAACATCTTTAGAGGTTAAGGAAGTGTTCTCTCAGAATCGTGATGAGATTTCATCTCACAGCAATCAAAATTAAATAATTTCCCCCTTTTATTACTTTTAGTTATAGAGAGAGGAGAGAGACTTTGAAATTAGGTTTCCACAGAGGCCAGAGACATTGGATTATCTTGAAGCTGAGTGATAGGTTCCTTGTGAGTGGCTGTATGTGAGTGCTGGCAGTCAGAACTCTAGTCCTCTGGAATATCACTCTTAATTTAGATATGGTCTTAATTTCTGAGATATCCCTTTAGCTCCATAACCAAATAAACTTCATAATTAAAGCTGGTAGGAAAAGTAATGAATCCTTGCCTACTGTTAATCGAAATCTAATCAAGTCAGGCTACTATTGGAAATATTTCAAAGTAGAATTTAGAAACATAAAATAGAATTTTCATACAATAATGATATGCCAATTTTGAATATGCCAATCTAGATTATCAAAGTAAACATACAATATAGGCAGCTTAATATCTGTGTTTATCCTAACACTGTTACAATGGCCATGTTATGGAATTAACTTTGATATTTATTGAAAGGCAAGCTGATGAAAATATATACTATGTACCAAGTTAACAGTTTCATGTTCAGGAAAATAAATATAACTGGAGAACATTGCATTCTGAGCATGGAAAAACACTCACAAAGACAAGTATCACACATTTTCCTCTATATGAAGAATTAAAAACAAATTAGAGAAAAAATTGAATTAGAAAGGCTGAGGAGAGGGCTGAGTGAGATAAGGTGCTTGCTGCATAAGCCTGGTGACTTGAGTTTTTTTTTCCAGATTCTAGACCTGATGTAAATGTGGAAGGAGACACATGACTACACAAAGTTGTCCCCTGCCCACTGCCTGTGTGCCATATCACATGCACCCCACCCCACACACCATCATAGCAATGATAACACTAATAATAATTTTTAAAGAAAAATAAATTAAATAAATTAAAAGGATGCCTTTTAAACTTGTAGGTACAGATAAATGGCAGGGAATATAGGTGAAATAATGGTTAATATAGATGAGGTATCTCATCACTGCGTATTATGTGCATGAATAAAATCCCATAATGAAACACATTATTTTTTTACAATTAACATATGAAAAAAAACTTTTAGTATGGGTATAGTTTGTTACTAATGTATCTTATAGAATTTATCACCTAAACCATCTGGGTCTTTTTCAGTTTGAGCAATTTTACAATTTTAATTAAATTTCTTCAAGAGCTAGAATCCTATTCAATTTGTGTACTCATTCATGCCTGAAGCTTCAGCAATGGGTCTTTCAGAGAACTGGTCCACTTTGCCTGGGATGTATTATTTTATATGTGAGGTTGATTCATTCATTTGTGGTGCTTCTTTACTTTCAGAAAGGATTTGTGATTTTAATATTTCCTTAACTTTAATATGTGCATGAAATATGATAAAGTTCCCATTAAACTTTGCTCTCATAAAGATATCCTTTTATTTAGTTTAAATATACATTGTAATCTTTAGACTTAGCTTTTAATCACGGGTCCAAATAATTTTGCTTTTCCCAATAATCCTTATAATTTTTAGTTAAATTATGGTGTTGTATAAGAGAACGTTTTTATAATTTCTGTTCTTTTTATGTTTTTTTTTTTAAGATTCAAAGTATAGCCCATTTTGTGTGCTCATGTGGATATGAAAATGTGTATTCTGTTATTCTTGGGTAAAGTAATCCACAGAAAATAAATTCCAGATGACTGCTAATAAATTTAAGCTTCCACATTATGAATGTGCCCATTTGATGCTAGAAGGTGTATAGTAATGCGCATCCTTTGCTGGCCCATAGTTTTGGTGTTACAGATTTGGTAGGTCTGCTATTAGGAATTATATTTTCCTTCTTATAGAAACATCCATCTAATCGATCACAGTCAATTAGCACATTTCTCTTGGTGTGGGAAGTCCTTCTGTCTATGTGTTGCTTTTATTGGTTAATGAATAAAGAAACTGCCTTTGCCTGTTGATAGGGCAAAACTTAGGTAGGCAGGGAAAACTGGACTGAATGTGGAGAAGGAAGGCAGAGAGAGAGAGAGAGAGAGAGAGAGAGAGAGAGAGAGAGAGAGAGAGATGCCATGGATCTGCTGCCAGAGACAGACATGCTGAAAGTTTGCTGGTAGGCCATGACCTCGTGGTGATGCACAAGTTATATTAAAATGTAAGAGTTAACCAATAAGAAGCTAGAGCTAATAGTCCAGGCAGTGATTTAATTAATACAGTTTCTGAGTGATTCTTTTGGGTCTAAGCTAGCAGAGCGGCCAGGACAAATAAGTGGGCCCTCCTCCTACACTCCCTACTCAGATACTATTTTCCTTATTTTAAAGTAATTACTGGTGTTTTAGTATATATCTTATCTTGGCATTTTTTGGGCTTTCTAGATTTATGTTTACTGCCAGATATTTACCTGGGGGAATTTCCAGTTAATTTTACTACATATTTTTTTTTCATTTTATTTTTTTCTTTCTTTCTGTTTATTCTCTTCTCCCCCTCCTTTTCAACCTTTTTTTCTGTCTTCCATGACTACTCACATTACATATTTTTATGTTGTTCCTAAATCTCATGAATATTCTGTTTCATTTATTTAATTTTTATTCTATATTTTCTCTCTTTGGCAATTTCCATTGAGCTCAAAGTATCTTCTGTTTCAGTATCATATGCCAGTATGCATAACATGCACCCACCATTAAATCCAACCCTACGCTTCAAGCAATGTATATACTTAATATTCATTTCCCATGTGCCAGTCACAACATCTGTAGCCATTCTTTTTCATCAGTTCAAAAATTTCTTTTTTTTTCTTTTTTAATTAAAATTTCCAACTGCTCCCCGTTTCCCATTTCCCTCCCCTCCTCCCACACATTGCCCCCTCCCCCCACTCCCCTCCCCCATCCCCACTCCTCTTCTCCTCCCCCCAGTCCATTCCCCCTCCCTCTCGATACTGAAGAGCAGTCCAAATTCCCTGCCCTACAGGAAGACCAAGGTCCTCCCACTTCCATCCAGGCCCAGGAAGGTGAGCATCAAAACAGGCTAAGCTCCCACAAAGCCAGTTCATGTATTAGGATCGAAACCTAGTGCCATTGTCCTTGGCTTCTCATCAGCCTTCATTGTGTCTTAATTAGAATCCTTTGGGAAAAATAAAATCTATCCAAAGCATTTAAAATGGGGGTCATTGAACAGTAACCTAATTGATTAGAAGACAAAGGAAAATGGAACAGGTTAGTTACAAGGACCTAAAGTAGAACTGCTACAGCTGATGAGAAAAACAAAAGATATGGAGTCTAGGATTGTAACTGTTTTCTGAGACTTGGGAGCTGGAGGGTGAGTAATCTCCTTTTCCTACTATGAGTAATCTCCTTATTCCTTCCCTTTCAAGTGAAGGAAGATAACTATAACTTCTGATTAATATAAAGCAAAAGGGAAGCTGCTAAAACTCGCTGGATAAATACAATCAGTAGAGATCAGATCCTATGCTGGGCCAAGCAGATCAAGGGCAAAAGGGGATCCAAAGGCAGATGGTGCTAAAGAAATGAAATGTGAATATTTTAAACAAAGAAGGATTGGGTTGGCTGTGGTGTTTACTACTTGTCTGTTTTAATAAGCCATAAAGAGTACCCTTTGGTAAATACTGATTCTATGAAATGAATACATTTTCCAAGGTATAGTAATGATCAAAACTGAAGTAAGATTGAGATTCTTGTCTACCTGTGTTTCTTTACCAAATTGCTCGCCTTAAAAACATCATCCTAGCTTAATGTATGAAGAGACCCACATACTGTGGGGTGCTCTCCTCTGGGCCACAAATTAGGCACAGACAACACCCAAACAGCAATTTCCAAGCTCAAACCAAAGCACAAAGAGATCTTCTATTAAGTCAGGCAAAGAGACAAGGTGGCCGAATCTGAATCAGGCAGAAACGACAGCAAATAGCTTTGCTGGTGTTAATTTTAAGAGTGAAAAGGGGTGTCTGTGTTAGAATGAGCCAGGGCAAGTTAATATATTCTGATTTGATATTTTTATCGGGGTAGTCAAAATAATGGAGTTTGATTGCTGGACCTTGATGTTCAGCCTAGTAATGAAGTTAGGCATAACAAAGCGGTCGAAAAAGGAAATAACTTCAGAGGCAGGATTCACTAATATAGTCTGTTTAGCAACAGAGATGGAAGAGGAAAGAGCAAAACATGCGGGCACCACATTTGCCATGTTCGAACCTGCTATAGAGCCCTTCACTGCACATACTGGGAAAAGATTAAAATCAACATCTTTTACTTTTCCTCTCCATGTATGATATAATAATCCAAATTACTATGCTATTTGTAATTTAGGATGGTCCTATATCTGTAGTTTCATAGTGAGTTTTAAATGAGAATTTAGTGGAAATAATGAGTAAAGTTGGATATTGGGTTAATATAAAGGTAGATATTGTGGACTGATTATTATGACAGAATGTATCGTATGCTTTCTTCACATTCTTACATGTCAGCAATTCATGGAGATAAACCTTCGAACACCCTTACATTTAACGGTGAAGTGCATAAAGTTTTTAAAGTGTGTTTCTGTATTGCTATGTATGATCATTTCAGGGGGCAAATTATTGACATTTCAAGACAAAAGAAAAATAAAATATATGTCAATTAGTAAGGAATAGTAAATTTTTTAAAGCTTACTATGTAAGTGCACAGGGTAGAGATGATTGGCTTCATCCTAATGACTGAGGCATAGTTTGTCTCTCAGAATTTACCCATCTTTTTCCTCCTAGATCCATTAGGACTGTGATAGGCTTTATGCCCATCTGTCATAATCAATTGATTTTTTTTTCAGCTGATATACTAAAGTGCATGAGGGGATTCCTAGATGACAGGATGGCCAGCTCTCCCTTCTCTCAGGAAATTACAAGGTAGATTGAATGCAAATTCATTTTACCTATGACAAGTGCCTGAATTTTGATGCCTCAAACCTACAGTATAGAATTTTCTGCTCTCATCTGTTGTTCTGTCATATGAAGGAATTTTCACATTTTATTTACAAATCATCAGGCATTATTTCTGTCCATCCTATAAGGTGTGTTTGTCACAGAAGCTAATTACACCATGTAGAGTGGGTATTTGGAAGAGGACATTCAGAATTAAGTCACTTTAGAAAATAATGTATTCAGATTATTCACAGTTTTATTTTCTAAGATTGTGTGTGTGTGTGTGTGTGTGTGTGTGTGTGTGTGTGTGTGTGTTTGGGTACAGGTAAGAATGTATGTGTTTGTATCAATATGTGGGCACATAGAAGATAGAGCTGTACTTTGGATTACTGGAATCTAAAGGTATGGGTGTTTGTGGGATTTCCAGCTTCCTACATGGTTGCTGAATTCCAGCCTATTATGGTTTAACTAAATTGCTACAGTTCCCTAAGTGGCTGCAGCTGGCAGAGGGTCCTGAGAGCAGCCAGTCTCAGGCAGGGACAACTGTAGCTTCCTGAGTGATTGTAGCAGAACATGAGCGACAGCAAGTTCCATGCAGGGAGTCATGTGGTGGGTGAGAGACCTTGATGAGGCAGCCATTTCCATGAGGAGAGATATATGGGCATGCCATAAGACCATGCTGCAGGTCTCCAAAGTCGGCTGGTACCAGGCAGGAGGTCATGCAGGCAGTGAAAGACAGAGATATGAATAGGCACACCGTGCAGAGTGAGGTTGGATATTTATTTAGTGGGTTATGGAAGGGAAGGGGAGAAAGGGGACGAGAAGAAAGAGAGAGAGAGACAGAGACAGAGAGACGAAAGGGGAGAAATGGGGAGAAGGGACAGACAGAAGCTGCCTCTTTGAGAGGGAGATGGAAAAGGAAAGGACTCAGACTGGAAGCTGAAGATCAGCTTTTCTTGGTGGACAGGGGAGGGAGTGGGCATGGCTTGTCTCTTAAAGGGACAAAGCAGATGATTACACAGTCTCTGACCATTGCATGGTTGCATGGCAAGTGCTGTAATTTACCAGACATTTCTCCAACCACTGGGCTTCTAATGCTTTATTTTAAAAATTTTACAGTCTGACGAGGGAAGTAAATAGATAAACATGCCATTACAGGTAATGTATTGCATCTAAAAATTGTCTCTCAAAAAAGTTAACATTGGGGCTGGAGAGATGGCTCAGTGGTTAAGGGGTCAATTCCTAGCAACCACATGGTGGCTCACAACCATCTGTAATGAGATCTGGTGCCCTTTTCTGGCCTGTAGGCATACATGCAAACAAAATACCGAGAATACTGTACACATAATAAATAAATAAATCTTTTTTTTAAAAAAAAACAATTTATCTAAAAAAAGTTAACTTTAAGTAGTAACATGTGAGACAATTCTCAATGATGTATACAAAATATAACTTTTGAAGGGGAATGCATTTCAATTTGATTCAACTCCAAGGGAATTTTATCATATGCCTAACGCCAGGTTTTCTTCTAACTCACGAATTCACAATAAGACAACACACTGATTTCAGTCTGTGTTTTCAGTGGGCATGCCAAGGCACTGCATTAAAATTTAGACAACAGCTGCCTTTGATTTAACATTTGGGAGATTATACAAGACATACCTAAATAAATATTGCTATTTTCTGATATCCCAAAACATAAAGAGTTTTTAAATTCACAGCAGAGAAGATTATGGTGTGTGTGTGTGTGTGTGTGTGTGTGTGTATTAGAGAGAGAGAGACAGAGAGAGAGAATCTAACCAAGTCTCATTCCATCTTTTATATACACAAAGTGGTATACGATCTCTGGGGTAGAGTTTGTTGTGCTCTAGTGAAAGCAAAAACTGACAAAAAACACACGCACACACAAACACACACACATATTGGGACAAACAAGCAAATGAATTATTTCAGGCAAGCCATTAGGAGCTAGGAAGAGTAAATAGAGGCCAGTCTTTTTTTTTTTTTTCCAGTTTTCAAAGGGGACTCAGCTGTGCCATTACCTTAATTTTATCAATCTGAGTTCCAGAACTGTACAACTATTTGTTACATTTTAAAAGTCATTTGATGTTGGCAATATACTATAGCTATCATAAAAAACTAACACATTCAACAAAAACAACCATGCCTTATAATTCAGTAATTATTGTTTTTCAGCTAATGTTCATTATATTCCTGCCTTTTAATGTGAGTGTTGGAATTTAAAAAACTTTTTACATGTTGATATATTGTTTTAATTGGGTTACTGAGTGAAAGATTTTTATCATACATAAGACTTCTATTTCTATCTGTGCAAATTATAAGATATAAAGATTTTCTTTATACAATTATAGGAATAAAATTATGAGTCACACTCTACAATTTATTTCAAAATTCTATGGGAAGAGTTCATTAGCAGAGTTCTCTGATTATACATATTGTTAGAATGCTATCCTTGGTTTCAATAAAGGCAAAAATGCTACCTTTAACCTTTGGATATTACTTTAGATTTGGAGATGGGAAATGTTAAAACATGTTCATGATTTTACAATTCTTAATTTTTCCCGAAGGCTTTTTGACAAAAAATATATGCTTTGTTGGCATTTTAACTTTTAAATTTAAAATGACATGAAATATAACAACCGTAAAAATATACATGAATAAGTGAGAAAAATCTTGCCAGAAAAATAAAATCTTGTCAAATTTGTAAGATGTTTAAACATGCAAAAGCAGAAAGGCAGAGTCCTTGATGAAAGAAAATGAGGGTTCTGATATGGGTAGGCTATTGTAAAGAGATATTTTTATATTTATTTCTTAGATGAGTATGTATTTTTATTAACATCTTTTATAATGCCTGACACTTTTGAGACATAGTTCCACTGTGAAATCCTGGATGGTTTCAAACTCATGATCCATTGCCCCCGTCTTTAAATTGCTAGAGTTACAAGTATGTACCACACACTCAGCTAGTTTCTGAGTTTTCACCTAACAGTTGAAGCAATGGTATCTACATTACTGCCAAGAAATAAGATGTGCAATTCAAGTTTCATTTCTGCTAACCTTGATATATTACTGTTTTCCACTTAATTAAAGAGGCCAGTGGCTGCATTCAGCCTTATCTGATATGAAAACTGTTTGGTTTTAGAGCTGGTGACGAACATTTTACTACAGTTTATGATATCCATTGAACATCAGAATCAAAACTCACACTCTCTTTTGCCAATTTCCCATTTAATAGCTAACGAGACTTTCTGAAGTCATTTGGAACTTAGATTTCAATAAAATAAAGAAGACCTTTTAAGGAAAATTACATATACTTTAAATTATTAATATATCTTTTGTAACCCCAATATTTTATTTAATTTCTAAATTTAATTCATATTTTCATATGTGTTTTGAATTATACTTTTATAAACCACTGATGATAAATTTCTGACTTTCCTCTATAATATTCACAAATAGAGTATAAGATGAAAAGAGAATCAGGCAGTGGTGGCACATGTCTTTAATTCCACCCAGCACTTGGGAGGCAGAGGCATGCAGATCTCTATGAGTTTGAGGACAGCCTGGTCTACAAGAGCTAATTCCAGGACAGGCTCCAAAGTTACAGAGAGACCTGTCTCAAAAAAACAAAAACAAAAAAAAAACAACAAAAAAAAATAGAAAAAAGAAAAGAAAAGACAAAGTGTATCTCATATTCTCTAAGAACATGAAGACTAGAAAAAGTTATCTCTGATTAAGAGTTAAATCATCACAATTTTATGGAGTCATGATTATTGCATTGTGTCACAATTGTTCTGACTTGTTCTGACTTCCTATTTTTCTGACTACCTGTTAGAGAATTACTGTTTCTATTTTGAATTTTGTTTTGAAATCATTCACCCAGATGTAATCTTCTTTATTAATGAAATGTTATGAAAGCAAATTGAACCAAACCAAACAAGTTTCTTTGACCTAAGAATTATAAACATGAATTCCCTGAGGCAAAAAGCAAGTGAATTCATCTTGTAAAAATTCACTTTTGGGAAAGGTCTCAGTGTAGGAATCTTCCATGCTTTTCCTCTGTAGGAGGCAGGAGGTTGCTTGTTTGTTCTGGCTGCCCAGATCTGATATAACTGCACAGAAACTGTATTAATTAAATCACTGTTTGGCCATTAGCTCTAGCTTCTTTTTGGTTAACTCTCACATCTTAATTTAACCCGTTTCCATTAATCTGTGCGTCACCACCAGGTTGTGGCGTACCAGCAAAATTTCAGCACATCTGTCTCCAGCAGCGTGTCTATGGCTTCTCTCTGACTCCGCCTATCTTTCTCCCAACATTCAGTTAGATTTTCCCACCTATCTCTGTTCCCCTATACTCTGCTATAGGCTCAAAGCAGTTTTTTATTACAGCATACAGAGGGGAATCCACATCACCTCCCCTTTTCTGTTTAAATAAAAGGGAAGGATTTAACTTTAACATAGTAAAATTGCATATAACAAAACCGTAATCAATCAAGAAATATAGCTATAATATTTATATATACTTTATCTTTTATTATAATTAACAAAATATATATCTAATTTCTATTTTTCAGCTCCATCAAAGACTCCAGAAAGAAAATAATATTACTTGAGTAAGCAGGAAGTGCAATTAAGCAACTTCCAAAATGTGCAAAAAATGACAGAGACAAGTGACTTCCTGGGCAATCACCCAAAGTCTCATTTGCAATGTTGGAGCAACCAAATTTGGCTAAGGCATAGATCCTCTGACCTTCACCTGTATGCTACAGCAACCAGGCATGCTCATATGTGTCTTTACACACACACACACACACACACACACACACACACACACACACCAAACCAAATCAAACCAAATTGCAGTTTTTAAAAGTAATCATTATAAATTTTACACCAAGACAAAGTCAAGGGTATATAAAATCAAAGACGAAGAATAACTTCAATAAAGATCAAAAAATAAAGACAAATGTCCAAAGAGAAGACTGAATGATTGTGACTGCCAGTGACTTAGCACAGAGCCATTGGACATGTGAAATAAGAAATGCTGAAATGCAAGGAAAGGAGAAGCCACATTTATCCTTAGGGCTTTCAAAACCGTTCTATCAGTACTTGATGCCCAGGAGTACGAAAATGAGCAAGGACAGAGATGGACTGAAAAAATGCTGGTAGTAATTTGCATTTGTTTATATCTATATACTAATTTATATGACTGCAGACCACAATTCTTCCAAAACCTAGGTAAAGCGTTTTCCAAAAACAACCTCACCCTATTGTGAGTCCTTAAGCACACTCTTAACCAACTAAAACCGTAGAGCATACAAAATGGGCTCACTTTAAATATAGATCATAAATAACTAATGAGCTAGTGTTATTATGAAAATGGCTCCACAACTTAAAAGTGAAAATTATTCCCCATGCACATCTACTTTATGCAAGTAATCTTATGAGTTGAATCTCACATATCCACAATAAAAATTAGTTAGTAGGAAAAGTGTAAATATCATCAGAAATATATCTTTTAGAAAATAACTTCCACAAAATTAACTACTGAACTAGTTAATAGTTTAACAAATACACTGAAATAGAATCATCCATTACACACGACTTGAAAAAAAAATAATAGCGCTATTTAATCTCAATTGTGCATCAAGCACTCTCTAAAGCTGCTCTGGTGCACTGTGAGTCATATGTTGGTCTCGGTGAATGGCTAATAGCATGGATGCTGTGTTTTATGTGTCCTGGCTTGCTTTGTTTCTTCTTTGTTTTGTTCTGATGGTATTGTTTTAAGTTTGTTGTGTACCTGTACATTTTTCTGTGTTAATATGGAGGTCCTCAGTTTTTATGTTTTCTTTTTCCACCACTATTCCCTGACTAACATAATGCGGGAGGATATTGTTCAGACTTTCTGTAGGTGATCTCAGTTTCTTCTCCTTCCATTTCTGTATTCGAATCAGATTTATATTGGTACAATTACTAAAAATCAGAAGCAACTGCACACAAAAGAAACTAACTAAGCAGAGGTCTAAGAACCCTTACTTTCACAGTGCACCCGTGTGTTCTATTCATGGGTTGAGAGGTGAAAAATTGATCAATGAATAACTATGTAAATGAGTGAATAAATCATGTAATAAAATTATTTAGTGATGAATCATTTTTCTTTACTCCTACCTAAGATTATACAACTTAGCATGTTGTATAATTTGGCTAAATTTATGATGTTAATATAAATGTAAATGGAAGGGTTCTGCCATTCAATACATTTGCACTAATACTACAAATTTCATATTAACTCCCTATATCTAGAAGTGAATTTGACTGCCCGCCAAAAAACTGTCTAATCAGGCTTTTCACATATATCCAATGTCATGTCATTTTAATGACCGATATTCTATGGAAATAAATAAAATATGGTTTCATATCATTATAGAATAATCATACTGTCTATAATTTTGGAGTTATTAATTTACTGATGATTTACAACCTACAGAAATACTACAAAGAAAAATTAAAGTGACATATCATATTTAATATGATGAAAAATAAGTCAATGTACCACATACATATAGTGATTCTCAATATGATCAAAAATAATGCATTTTCCAGACTTAATTTCTATACTTGTATTTGACCAATATCAATACATTTAATTAACTACAGGATACAATAGTGATCAGGACAACATAAAATGATTCATAAGGGAAAGTCATAGTTGATGATATTCAATGTCAAAGTCTATATTCTTAATTATGTATACAACATGGCAAATGCCTTAGTCATACTAAGTAATATGTTTATTAACTTACTTTTCATTCATAGTTTGAAAAATATGTATTTAAATTTTGAGTAATTTTCAAGAACACAATATACTATTATTAAATACAGCCATTCTGGTGTAAATATGTTATAAACTCAGAAATTTATTTATAAATAAATGTAGGAACATATCTAACAAAATATCTATAATTAAACAAAAATATAAAAATGTTCTTAGTTACAAATTTTTAAAAGGTGCTACTTGACAGAATTAGAAACAAATATGTAGTGGGATTTTATTTGCATTTTAATAAATAAAGTTTTCCTGAGGATCAGAGAATAAAACAACCTCCGTGTTCAGCCTTACAGACCACACAGTGGTAACACATTCCTTTAATTCCAGTAGCCACATTAGTTTGACATAGAAACTGGAAGGTGCATGACTTTAATCTCAGTGGTGCATGCTTTTAATCCCAGCCCTAGAGAGGACTATAAAATGAGAGGATACAGCTCTCAGATACATTCTGAGATTCCTGGAGGCTTGACTGCCATTTCAGACAGGTATAGGTAAGACCCGATGGCTGCCTATTTTGCTTTGTAGGTCTTCAGGTTGAACCCCAATTTCTGTCTCTAACACCAGGTATACATAAAAGGACCAAGATTTAAGGTAACAAACCATGAGCTTTGTGGTAAAATGTAAAATAATACAAATGGGTTAATATAAGATATAAGAATAGCTAAGAATACACCTGAACCATTGGCCAAAGAGTGTTGTAATAAACATAGTTCTGGGTGATTTTCAGGTCTGGGTGGCTGGAAATGAAAGCGTAGTCTTCATTTACACAAATATTTAAATATTTTTATATGTAAGTTATGACTCAGAGAACAAGTAAATTTAAGGGCAATTTGTAGCACATACAAAATCTTATTTCTAAAGTATATTTCCAATAGGAGAAAATATAATATTATTTTATATTATCTATTCATCAATTACTAGAAAGTCTGACAGTATTCATGAAAGAAAGTTCTTAATATTTGTGTTTGTTTTATCTTTGATGATATTTCATTTACCTAATAAATTATAGTAATTATCCTTACCCTTATAACTGGTTTAATTTGTTTGATATTTAAACATTAGACAATTATTTTATGTTTTGAATAATTTTATTATATTTGTTGTTTATGTCTATTTTCTCTCTCTGCAAACTGTAGAGTCATATTTTACCTTTCCACTTCTGACAACATTTTGTACAACCCAGTTGAAAACAAAACAATAATTTGTCAAGAACATGAAAACTGGGTTTTATTTTGTTCATAATAGTCACTCACTTAATCAGAGGTGATAAAATGACACATATTTTGTTGAAAATACTTTTTCCTGTACTTTTCAATTAAAACCAACAACCATTTTACAAGTTGTTCTAGTATTTTATTATCCATTATTATACACAACCATTCCCAGCACTAAGTTGTAACTTAAGGCAGAAATAAACATCATGGAGGTCATAATGGTATACAAATAAATTGCAAATATGTTAAACAAGTAGTATAATTTTCTTATAGGAATCTAAATAATTTTCATAGACAGATTTGAGCCATATATCAAACACACACTTCTTAGCTGTAGACAGCACAATGATAGTTCTAAAGATTATAGTATAAATGAAATACAATAGAGGAAAATGGGCAGCATTGCATTAATCAAGGGAATAAAGTGAGCATCCTTAGTGACAAGTCAAGCAGATAACATAGACTGACAAGGTCTGATATGAAGAAGAGTTAAAATACTTGCAAGCATCTACAACACCAACATAATCAAACAAACACAGAGAAGACTCAAATTGAGAGATATTTTGCAAAATACCTGATAAGTACTTCCCCAAAATGCGAAAGTAATAATAGTTAGGGCATTGCTGTAGGTGAGTAGAGACTAAGCAGAGAGAAAATATAATATAATGCATGAATACAAATATCTCCTCTCTAGCTGATATCTGAGTATTATTGTCATCTACTGAGATGTGGCTCTTAGGCCCTTTAATCAAAAGTATTTGAATTTTTTAAAAAAATAGTGGTTTCTCAACTGGGTTCCTAGATTGCTTTCTTTACTTATTCTTTTTGATTGACTTAAATTTTTTATGCTACTGTTTGATATTTTGTAGACCAATAGAATCTGAGAAAAGTCTCTGTCTTAGAATCAATATTCTCTTTAAAGGCTGTTAGAAAAGGCCCTATACTCTTCCTGGTGAGATAGACCAAGAACTAAACTTTTGTCTAACAACCTCAAAAATATTTACTGAAGGTGAATTTTTCTGGTGTCAGAGCTTTCCCTTCAGATGTCAGTTTTCTTGTAAAGTATGGAAGAAGAGTTTCTGGCCTTATGTGTCCATAATGTTAGATTCCCCACCCCCCTTTTTTTTGCATCGACTACCACTCTGGTTTGGGTACACATATGGTCTTTGGGAGCTCAGTCCAGTGCTCCAATGCAGGTCTCTGCCTATGTTTCCATCAGTTGCTGGATGAAGGTTCTATGGTGACATTTAAGATAATCATCAGTCTGACTACAGAGCAAGGCGAGTTGGGGGCACCCTCTCCTCTATTGCTTAGGGTCTTAGCTGGGGTCATCTTTGTTGATTCATGAGAATTTTTCTAGAGTCAGGTTTCTTGCTAACCCCATAATGGCTCCCTCAATCAAAATAACCCTTTCCTTGCTCTCATTTCACCCCATGGAGGTTCCTTAAAAAACATGAAAATAGATCTATCTTCTGATTCTGCTATGGACCTATACCTCCAAAATTCTTTATCCTATTATAGAGATCCTTGTTCATATATGCTAATTACTGCTCTATTCACAATAGTCAGGAAATAGGCATAGCTTAGATGTCCGTCAACTGATGAATGGATAATAAAAATGTTACATTTATACAATGATAAATATCTGTTACTTAAAAATAATTAATTTTTTTAACTACAGTCAAAGAAAGGCTATCATATGTTATATTTTATTCCAAGCTAATTATTGGGTATGTTTATAGATTGATAATTTTATATATAGTTACCCACTTGTTTCCCAGATACCTAATTGCTAAACCTCAGACAGTAACAGCATGAGTACAGCTTATGTCAAGGAAGCAAAAATAATTATAAAACTCCTCCAAAAACAAACAGGTAGATATAAACACAAAGCTATCATTAGAATAGATATAGCTACTCTTTCTTTACATCTTTTTAAAAATTTACTTACACATGTTGGAAGTTAGCTGTTTCCCAATATATTATGCCACTGGCAAATAGGTATGTTTTTCACTGAATACAATATTCTGTGTATTTAAAATTATTTTTAAATAATTTTGTGTGAACCATCCAACATTGCCTTTCTCAAATATTAAGATAGATGAATAAAATTAGATAAGTCTTTGGGTGTGGTAAATTAAATTATGACTATTTCATGATAGAAAAAATATGTATTTTCTAATCTTACCAAAATGTTACTGCATTTTAAAAGAACTATCTATCCTGTTTCTTGGTTGTCACTGACCTATTTTCATGACCCACTTGTGAAATATTCCTCAAAGTATTCTTCTAGAATGAAATCACGCTTAAATATTTATCTGTGTTCTTGCCATAGCAACTTGGTATTGATTATTTATTATTGAAGATATGTTCAAACATATTTGGGTACTTTAAATATTTTAGCTCCTGTTCATTCATGAAAAATACAGTTTCCAAAATCTAAGATCATGCATGTTAGTGAATCGGTCTCTGCAAATGAAATATAGCATCTCTAAAGACACTGAATAGTCCTGACAATTACATATTCTTATAGTCCTTCATATTTGATGAAGACAGGTGATTATTTCAACATATCTGACTTGTTTGTGGGCACCAGATGTTCAAGACAGAGTGACAAAAACTTCATGACTGAAATCTGAAATAGTGTGATTAATAAAGAATCAGCACTAGAGACACACCATCCCTCTAGCTTCCCCCTTCTAAAATGTGAAAACTATTTGTTGTAATGATATTAGCACATAAATTAATTTAACCTTTGTATGTGTGTGGCACTCTTGAGCTAATGATGCTTCTCTTTATTGCACCAGCTCTTCTAGCTCTGAGCAACTTTTTTTCAGTCCTTCTGAACATTAAAATTATCTGACAACAATGGGAAAGCAGAAATTCTTAACCCTAAGTTATTATGTTAGGAAGCTTTCATATTCTAAGTTTTTAGGGTTCCTTTTAATATCTATTAACTACACCTTAAAGTATGTGTATGAAAGTGAAAGAAAAAGAATTGCATATGACATAAATCCTAAAAAATGGCTTTAGAATAATGACTGTGGTACTGACCATTTACTAAATACCTCTACCCATTAATTCAAATGGAAAATAGTAAAAATAAAACACCACTTAACGTATAATGCAACATGTAATGAGAGACCCCATTAGCATGCAATGTGTCTAGTGGTAGAACCTGAATCTAAGTGTAAATTTTCCCAATTCCACATTAAGGGTAAATGGATAGGTCATTTTATGTGTCTGAAGTTCTCCCACGTGTAATATATAGAATAATGGATATTACATCTAATTACTTAGGAGTTTTCCTAATTGGTTTCTATAGCTTACTTTTCTTGTCTATAAATCCGTTGGTATTTAATTGACTCCCTTCTCTCAGGTATATTGTAAAGTGTTACATTTAATTGCAGTGGAGTGTGTGACCTTCAGTTATCATCTATAAAGAAAAGTATGGATGTTAGCTATCACTTTTAGGGTGGCTTCAAAACATGATTAGCTATGACAATCAGAAAAGTACATAAGACATGTTAGTATTCAATAATTTTTATTATATACTTGAAGCTATTGTATACAGTTGTCAATCTTCAATTAATTCGTAATAAATCTCAGATGTCTCCATCCCACAACATGTAGGACACAGGTAGCTAAGGATAAGTATGAACACAGTCCACTATAAAATCATAAGATTATTGCACAATGCCATTCTATTGCACTTTTCATTTGTAACTTTTATTAATAAATGGTGTTTATGTTGTGTGTGGGAGAGGGCAGACTTGAGCAATGGACGTGAGTCGAGAACTTTCTTATTTATTTATTTATTTATTTATTTATTTATTTATTTATTTATTTATTAAAGATTTCTGCCTTCTCCCCGCCACCTCCCATTTCCCTCCCCCTCCCCTATCAAGTCCCCCTCCCTCATCATCCCTAAGAGTAATCCGGGTTCCCTGCCCTGTGGGAAGACCAAGGACCACCCACCTCCATCCAGGTCTAGTAAGGTGAGCATCCAAACTGCCTAGGCTCCCACAAAGCCAGTACGTGCAGTAGGATCAAAAACCCATTGCCATTGTTCTTGAGTTCTCAGTAGTCCTCATTGTCCGTTATGTTCAGCAAGTCCGGTTTTATCCCATGCTTTTTCAGACCCAGGCCAGCTGGAGAACTTTCAAGTTAGTTCTTGCCTTTCACTTTGTTAAGGAAGAGTTTCTCTGCTTCTGTCTTGGGATGAACTTCAAGCTAGCTATCCGAACAGTTTCTGGGAGATTTCTTCTTCTTCGCAACCCAACTCTCAGTGTGTTCTTCTATGTAAATTACTGATTGGCTATATTGAATCTAATTCAGACTCCATAATAAAATACATCTTGTCTGCGAAGTTATCAGTTGGATAACTGCCAGATATGCTCCTTTTATTCGGGTTATTAAAGATGGACAATGTCATTTATTAACAGACCCAGGAAAAGTAAAGCAAAGATGGAGACGATACTTTGACACCTTGTACAATGAATCTAATGTTCTCAACATAGACTATGATAAGAAACACTTCATCAACCACTCAAACACCAGAGATGATGAGGAAATATTAAATAATGACAGAAGCAAGATAGAGGAAGCTATCAAGAGCAAAATTTAGGAGGGCCCCAGGAGTGCATGACATTACAGTGGAGGATTTGGAGGCAGATATAATAGGCTCAGGGGCTGAGACCCTTCTAAGACTCTTCAGAAAGATATGTGAACACAAAGAAATGATGGAATGGGAGCACTCAGTCACAATTCCCATACACAAAAAGAAGGACAAGCTGAACTGCTCAAATTACAGGGGCCATAATTTGTTGTGCCATAACAGCAAGATCTTCTCCACTATCCGGCAAAGGACACTGTATCAAGTTACTAAAAAATAAAATTGCAAAAAGACCATTCATAATATGTTTAGAAGGGCTATTTTTATGTTGGGGGCATACATATCTGTCTTTGGGCATATGCAACCTGTGGGCCAGGTACTGAACATACATTACAATATGTGTTGGTTTTGTTAATACCTATTATTAATATTTCTCATTATTCTGCAGAAATTTTGAAAAAGAAGGACTTGGGAAATGTTTAGTTGTTGAAGTGCTGGGTACCTAGGCATATGACATGAATTTGATCCCCAGATCCCACAAAAAAAATGCCGAGTGATGTACCCTGCTTTTAATCCAATGGTAGGGGGTTTGTGGAGTGGGAATTGGATGATCCATTGACATCACTTTCAGACAGTCTCACATAGTTAGTTTTCTGTAGGCCTCCTCTCAAAAGGGGATGGAATTCCTGACTATGAAGTGCAAGTCTGACCTCTGGCATCTACAGTCATGTGAACACATGGGTATGAACCCTTTAACATACATGTACACCTATACATAAAACATTCATAAAATAAATATTCATATACACATGAATAAAAACTTAAATGCATAGTCCAGAAAGATGACAGATGATGCATAAATTATAACCTGCAGAGCCAGTGATGGGTGGATGCATTCTAGCAAGAGATTTGTAATCTTTAGGAGCTTGATTTTCATTTCTCCACATGTATTACAACAGACTATTATTACTTGTAATGACCCTTCAGGTATAAATGTGTAGCATTCATTTTTGTGTCTTTCTTTCTATTCCCATTTTCTTAAAGTAAGGAGATAAAGTAAATCAAGAGTAGTCCATCTTTTAGTATTTTAGGGTGTCTTCTTTTCTTTGGGGCAGTGTTATTGCAGGAGTAAACAGTGTGAAATGCCAAATATGTCACGATAGATTTTTTTTACCAATACTTTATTATAGCAATTATTCTCTCATGAGAACTATGTTATAGAATGCTATGTCTTAGATATAATAATCCTAATATTATATCATCATAAGTTCCTGTATACTATTTACAAATTTAGGGTTTCTAATGATGGTTGGATAATGAATCTGACCCAAATATTCTATTGATTTGACCTGTGTCTCTTTCCTGCAGTCTTTTGTGCTCAAAAGCCTTAAAGGATATGCATTAACTATGTCCAACCAGAAGCAACTACCTCCCCAAACTGAGATGTAAGGTGCTTTTAATAACGAGTGCTCTGTCACTCATGATCTTCAGAAATCAATGAATTCTTAAATGTTTCGTGATTTTTTCCTACTAATTGCATGTAGTAGTTTTACAAAGAAATAGAACACAATCTGTAGAATCCTCTCTTTTGAAAGTATATTGAAAAACTCTACAGAGAAAGGAAAGCAGTTAAAATCATTCTCCTACAGTTTGGCGCTCTGACATATACCCAAATTGTTTTCTGTATTATTAAAAATATTCCCTCTTGGGAACTGGCTTTAAGACCTCATATTGGTTTTGGTATTAAAATGCAGGGAATAGACTGGGATAAGATAACTGAAAGAAGTAATTTCACCAGAAAATTGTCATTGTCTAAACTAGATGTCACAAGTCTCATTTCCCCACGATTTAAGATATGAAGGGGATAAATCACTGCCTTACACTCCAAACTCATGAACTTCTGCAGAAGATAAAGACTCCCTAAGTCTGGATAGTAATACTACAAACTATAAAATCCCAGGCAATACAGTTTCAGGCTCAACTAAACCAATGTGTTATTTGCAGAATTATGACTAGAGCTGGAGACTGGTAATGGAGACTCTGACAGAGTAAATATGAGGTGATATTCCTGACCCCTCCTACCTGAATCAATTCCTCCAAATGAGCTATTATAAACTCTCTTCCCTGTTACAGGCATAAGAAATTTAGAAGCTGTGGAGTTCAGCTCCTTGTCAACAATCGTTCCTGACGATGAAACATTTGAATGGCATAATTAGCTTCCTAGACCCATCTTAAAAGCTCATGATAATACTTTCCTATATCATCAGCTGGGTATTATTTTAGGACTCAGGTTATAGTTTAGGCTGGAATTCATTCTTTTAAAAGTCTGCTTGGTTTTCAGATGCAGGCAGATTGTCCTGAATGCTACTGCCTCAAGACTACAACCCATCACAGAATGTGTAGAGGGTTTAGAATAATAGCTCAGATGTTTCCTTAATGTCTGTTTTCCTAACACCACAATAATTTCAGCATATCATTCTGAATATTGCATTGACAAAATAATAGTGTCATCAGAAAAATACATAATAGTTCAAAAAGACAGACTTCAGCAACCAAGACTTGGGAAAGCCTGGAACTGATTGATTCTTTGCATTTCTCATTGTAAACCGTTCTCTTGTCCTTACTGAGGAGGGGAACAATGTACAGAAAGATTTTCTCACAGGTAGTTGTTATTAAAACCAGACTTTCATAGAACGTTCATCCAGTAACTGAAGTAAGCAGATGCAGAGATCCACATCCGAGCACTAAGCCAAGCTAGGGGAGTACAATTGAAGAGAGGGAAGAAGGATTATATGAGCAAGGAGGGTCGGCAAGGTCATGATGGGGAAACCCATAGATAAAGCTGACTAAAACTTGTGGGAGCTCAGGCATTCTAGACTGACAGCTGGGAATCCTGCGTGGGACTAAACCAGGCTTTCTGCAAGTGGGCAACAGCTTTTTAGACTGGTGTGTTTACGGAACCCCTAGCAGTGGGACCAGGATCTATTTCTAGTGCATGAGCTGGCTTTTTAAAGCTCATTACATATGGTTGGATGCCTTTTTCAGCCTTGATGTATGTAGAGGGTGATGGGGTAGGCCTCATCATAATATACCAGGCTTTGTTGACTCCCCATGGAAGGTTTTGTCCTTTATGAGGAGTGGACCAAGCAAGTTTGAGGGAAAGTGGGAGGGAATGGGGAGAAGGGGAGGGTAGGGGAACTGTGACTGATATGTAAAATGAACCAAAAAATAAAATAAATTATAAAAAAAGACTTTAAGATTTGGAAACAAAAGAACAAGACACATAGTTACATTTCAAACAAAATAATGGTTTGTTCAGTATCAATTTACACCAAATATTAAAGGTGTTCTATCAGTATCAGAAATTTACATTTTAGTGAGTATGTTCTACTTTACAACACTAGGCTAGATAGTTTTCATGTATCATGCATGAATTAGTCATAACTTATGTTCTTGAAATTTTCAATTGGCTCTTTCTGATATTCTGAAATTGGTTTTGGTATCTAAATTGATGGATTCACTCATTGATTAATTAAATCTAGATATTGTCCCAATTATTGTCGTTACTTTTGAATTGTAGGTGTGTCAAAGTTTCATACTGGCCTTCTAAATAACCAAAATTATTTGCATGAATTAAGAGTCGATCTATGATCTGACATACACCAAGTAAGTCCCTTGAGTGACAGACCTTCACCAAGCTGTGTCACATTCTCCAAGCTGTGTCACATAGCACTGTGCTTTTTCCATATGTATCTGTCACCATGTTCTAATGTCACTGTGTTCTTGTCCAATGCTCTCAGCAGGTAGATGCACGTAGATAGAGTAGAGAGCATGTAAGAATGACTTCTAGGCTTTGTTCTTCTTTTTGTATGTACGGTGTATATGATTATATATATGCTTTGTGTGAGCACATATATGTGGGTGCCACACACCGCGCCCCCGTGTCTGCGCTCTGTGCACTGACACTCAGTTCGTGAGCTTCGGACAAGGGGGCTGGAGGTTAAAATACACAGACACAGACAGAGAGACAGCGACACGGGTCATCCTTGAATTCCCCAAGAATGCCCCATTTATTGTGTTCAGGGGCAGATTATGTAGAGATAGCCACGCCGCAGCCAAACCCACCAGAAACCACTCTCCTGCCATCAGGAACTCCTGAAGGTCTCGTGCTCAGAGCAGCTGTAGGCACTCAGATGAGGGGATTACAATAAATTCAGGATCTGGGGTCTCACTGCTCCCAACATGTGGGTATATGTTCAACTCTCTCTCTCTCTCTCTCTCTCTCTCTCTCTCTCTCTCTCTCTCTCTCTCTCTCTCTCTGTGTGTGTGTGTGTGTGTGTGTGTAGGATAGAGCTAGACAGTAGGAGCTTCTCTCAATCTCTCCACCTTTTTTCTTTTTCTTTGAAAAAAAAAAGTTCATTTCTTTGAACCTACAATTCACTACTAATTCTACTGTGTTGGGAATCTGGCAAGTCCCAGTATCTGCCTGTCTGCCTAAGCAGTACTGGGTTTACAGAAACATGCCACCATGCCTGGCTTTTCTGTGATTATTGGGGATATGTACTAAAATCATCATGCCTGCCAGGCAGGGACTCTACTGCCTGGCCCATTTCAACAACAGTAGAATGGGTTCTCTACACTACACACTGGTCCCTCACATTGAACAGTGTTGCCGTTTAATTCCTTCAGACTTTCTTCATGTCCTCTCTCATTTCTTCAGACATTTTTATAGCCATTCTTTTGAGATCTTTGTGTTTCCATCAAATTCACACTCACTGTTGTCCATTACTGTGCATTTAGCAATGCTAAAATGAGTTATTTTGATTTGCCCTTTTGTGTTTCTTGAGTTCTGTGTTGGAATTTCTGTAACCATAATGGTGTTATCTGTTGAATGTTTTAGTCACTTGTACCTCTTTAGTGGACGTTAATTGCAATAGTCAAAGAATATTAGATGGTATTTGGGTTATAATATTATTTCTTCCCTCACTGTACAACATTTACAGATTAGTAGATAAATCTTCAAACCACATGACCAAAGCAACATGTTTTTTTTTCTGACTCTAAGGGTAAAATACAAACTAGAGATGCAACCAGTACCAATGGATATGTTCATTATGAAAATATAGCAATAGTCAATGAAAAAATAACCTCTTCAATTAAAGTAATTTGTAATTTTTGTGTTATGCTCTTAGGTACTCAGAATAGGAATTTGATTAACACTGGTATTAGAGGAGCCAAGAAAAATTGGAAGATGGAACAGTAAACAGAAAAGGAGGATGAACATGAATGGAGGAGACAAGGTGTCTCCACACTCCAGCTCAGTGTAGGATGAAAAGTGGACGTTTAAAAATGCAATTAAGTAGATTAGAACAATCACAAGTGGTCGGGAAGCTGAAGCAGGGGATTACCTAAGAGGAAGACAGCCTGTTCTCTTTAGGAAAGCATATAAAGACAAAAAACAACACAAAAGGAAAAGGACGAGACATGACAACGCTTTTCCGCAGAAATAAAATCTGACATTGACTAAGAGAAATATAAATGTGAAGGAAAGATAAACTAGTGAAGGGTAGAGTCTGTATTTGCAACCTGGCATGGATGCAAATCGATCACGTCTTTATCCACACAAGTGTGTACTGGTACCTGGCTTGTTCCTGTGCAGTTCAGGGTATGGCAATCCTGTACATATTGCATATACTGAGTCTATGGATCAGATCAGATCTGTTTACTGTAAAATTGGTTGGTCCTCAAAGTTTTTCTGTTGAATCTAATGACAATCTTCATACTTGACACTAGAACAGCATTCCATTCTCAGTTTTCAGAAGGTTGTTCCAGCACAGGCTCTTTCTTTAAAAGAACAGTTCTCTCCTCTCTCTCTCTCTCTCTCTCTCTCTCTCTCTCTCTCTCTCTCTCTCTCCCTCTCCTTTATCTGTTACTAGAGGGCAATTAAAATTTTCCGAAGTTCTCTCTGTATTCAGTTTCTTGCTCTTGGAGGACAGCAGTATCGATCAATACAATATCTTTTACAAAAGCCTCATTTCTATATATATCAGGGAATAACTACACAAAGCAAGTGAAAAGAACAGTTTAAGATTTGTTGGATTGGTGGTGAAGTTGGAGAGGATCTAGGAGGAGATAGGGAGGGGAAAATGATCAGAATCTATTGTATGATAATAATTATGTTCAATAAAATGAAGAAGAAAATGGACTGTGGATCCACTCCTGTTATATTTTATCATGTTCCGCTTCTTTCTGTGCTAGGGAAGCTATTGTGTTTCTGCTGTTACACACAGTGACAGCAGTATAAATGAGGTATCAATGCTTTCCAATTACCGAAAAATTTTCTCCAGAGTCTCTAGGAGTCCATAATTGTGCACAGTCTGCAAACTTTAGGATTCTAGTTCTTGCATCTCCATAATATTCACCGAGTAATTAATTAATGTCTAAACTGCTCTAGGTTAGTGTGCATTTTATACAAATATTCCTCTAAGACAGTGCTTGCTTTTATTTCTGTATGACATTCTTTTCCGTATGGGCTGGGTTTTAATAATAATGATAATGAAAGTGCCGTACCATCAAAACTCTTCCCTTCCTAGATGTGTAGTTTTTAAGTTTTGTGTTTGTGCTGCAAGAAGAAAAAAAAAAACCACCTAAGTACAGTGAAAGCAATTTTATGATAATTTAAGACCTGGGTAGGTCTCACTTGAATTCTAAACAAACTTGAACGTAATTGCACGCTTCTGTCTTTCAGAGTATTACTCATGCGTCAACTCCCATGAAATTTCCCTATCCGTTAATTGATGTTAAGGCCTTTTAAATCAGAAAAACTTAAATAATAAGAAAGTGAGTGCTTGAAATTTGAATCATTCATGAAATCAAACACAACAGAAGATGACTTATTAGAAAGAAGTTACTGAAGTACTTTTTAAACATTTTATCCCCTTCATCTGCTTCACATAAACATGGAGTCTTTCAGAAAGAAAATGCTTGTGTTCTGCAGCTCATGTCTGATCAACATGGCATGACCCAGATCCCCAGCTGCTCCTGGATTCTCTGAAGCTTTCATAGCCAAAATGTTCTTCTTCCTTCTTTCTGATGCATAGGATTGATTTGCAATTTTGTTCCACTGCATAGCTCTCTCCTCCCCATCCCTGATTCCATGGTCAGCCAGAACTATTACTTGAGACAGGACTTGTTCTCCATATGGTCTGTCTGAATGGGTATCTTACTAGATCATTTCAACCTTATGAATATATGCACTTATAAACACATTCATAAAAAAAGATACAATAAAATCTTTTGACTTTTTTTCCAGGAATTCCAAGTATTAGACAAATATATGGACTTTCCACAATTAGGAAGTATGTATTTCTTATTTATGACATTTTATATTTATTTGTTTGTTTATATCCTTCTTTTTTATGCCAAGGGCTTCCCAATATTTAAAATTCTCTAATATTTTGTAACAGATCCTTATACCAATTAGTTCTTTCTTTTATATATTTATGCAAATTGTTAAGAAAAGACATTTTAATTCACCTAAATTGCATTGATATCTATTGAAAGATATTTATTAATGTTTTAATAAAATGGAATTTTGAATGTTTCTTTTAAATAAAATTTAATGAAAGGCATCAGAATTCTTTTAATGGGATTTAATACTAATCTTACTTTTAATTATCTTCAAGCCTTTAATTTCTATTTTGCAAAAATTGTTATTATATCATAACCATTTATCTGGATTGCATGTTATGCAGAGATATTATTTTAAGCTTGTGATTAATTTATAGTGCTTCTGCTGGAGATTAAATTATACCAAATAGATTTGTTCTAAGGGCTGGTAAATATGGGGTGAATTGTGACTGAAAATCAAAAAATATTTCATGAATCTCACTGATTGATTTCTGTCTCTTTCAGAGTGTTCTTTTCTTTTATCCTCTCTTTTTCCCCCATTATCGTTTGATTTACCAATTCTTTTTTTTCTTTTCTTTATTTTATCTTTTTCTCTTATCAGCTTGTCTTTTTCTCTATCCCATCTCTCTCTTTCCCACTTAAATAATGACTAATTGTATTACTCCTTTTCTGGCCTTTATCTTCTCCCTTTTTTCTTTCGCAAATATCATTTTTATACATTATTTGAAATTTCTTAAACCAATGGAGTCCAATTTCTGTTAAGTTCAATACTCTTTGGTATGGTGATGTCCATTCCATGGTGAAGCATGGAGAAGTACAAGAGATTACACAGGAAAAGAAACTGATTCTCCTTCTCCTAACAGCTACAAAATACCAACAGCTCTACAGAGGGGTTTGAGACTTTGGGATCCTCTGGTATCCACATTGGGATTGTATCTAGCTTGAAGTTTTACAGATCTTGAACATGCTGCCACCTTCACTGTGAGTTATGATGAGCTCCTGCCTTAATGTGCTTGTAAATCACTATGTCTTTGTAGTCACGTGCCATCTTGGGTTCATAATCTTTGTGCTCCTTCTTCCACAAGATCCCTGAGCACTGAGGATTGGAGTATGACATATATATGTCTCACCTAGGAACTGAACATTCCATAGTTTCTCATTCTCTATACGCTTACCAGTGTGTGGTCTTTGTGCTGATTGACATCTATGGCGCAAAGAAACTTTTCTGAAGAGGATTGAGAAACGCTCTGCTTCTGGAACCAGAGAATTTATTTGGTTTTAACGTGATTGCAGCAATAAAGTAAATTAAAGGGTGTGGACACACATAGAGAAAAGCTGAAGTTGGGTAGGTAACTATGCTCTGATGGACATCCGCCAGCATCGCAGGAACTCAGCATGTTTTATACCACTGTGTAAGAGTCAAATTAAGCCTCCAGATAAGGCCCTGAACTCAACTATGCCCTGTCTTTAATAATAGGATATTATCCTCAATTTCTGAAAGATAAGCAAGAACAAAGCCAACAGACAAGAGTTTGGAGGTCAATCGAACCCCATGGATCATCAATATACCAAAGTTAAACCAGGACCAGGTGAACAATCTAAATAGACCTGTTAGTCGCGAAGAATTAGAAGTTGTTATAAAAAACCTCCCTACCAAAAAAAGCCCAGGTCCAGATGGCTTCAATGCAGAATTCTACCAGAATTTCCAAGAAGACCTAATACCTATACTCCTTAAGGTATTTCACAATATAGAAACAGAGAAGTCATTGCCAAATTCCTTTTATGAAGCTGCAGTTACTCTGATACCAAAACCACACAAAGATACAACC
Source organism: Chionomys nivalis (assembly GCF_950005125.1). NCBI lineage: Eukaryota > Metazoa > Chordata > Mammalia > Rodentia > Cricetidae > Chionomys > Chionomys nivalis. The sequence continues at coordinate 20,804,823 of NC_080101.1, read as the reverse complement.
AAGAAAGAGAACTACAGGCCAATCTAACTCATGAACATTGACGCAAAGATACTCAATAAAATACTGGCAAACCGAACCCAAGAACACATTAGAAAAATTATCCATTATGATCAAGTAGGCTTCATCCCAGAGATGCAGGGCTGGTTCAACATACGAAAATCTATCAATGTAATCCATCATATAAATAATCTGAAAGAAAAAAACCATATGATCATTTCATTAGATGCTGAAAAAGCATTTGACAAAATTCAACTCAGAAGAGGCAACCCATTACTGACACTGGGGATTATACTTGTTATTATGTGTTGTTTAATTGGAGTGTGGTCCTTCTCTTACAGTGTAGCTTATTTAAACTATTTATGTATATGGATATGTATTTAAGACACTTCTATTGTACTAAATATACTTATAGTATTTTCAATAGGAATGGTTTTTTACTTTATCTCAGCATATCTCCTATTGGCTGCTCATACTTCCCGCTTTTTCTCTTCTCACCCCTTGTCCTGGATTTGCCCTTTCTACCTCCTTCCCTCTCACCCCTCTTCTACCTAAGCCACCACCCTCTCTTCGTTTTTCCTTCTACTGCCTTAGGATAGTTATTATATAGAAAATTGAGAAAGAGAAACACATTCCTGTTGCTTAGTGCAATTTTTGTCAAGATATATTTCTACTTTAGTTTTTATATCTGTAATTCATAGAATTAGGTTATGCACAGGTTTAGGTTAAAGTACATAACCAGTCTCCATTCGACTAGCATTTAAGCCATCAGTTGCTTTCATTATAAAACCCCTGAAAATTGTTAATTGTTAAAAATAGATAGCATTGTGTGAGCCAGTGAGATAGCTCAACAGTCAAGTCTGACAGGCTCTATTGTTAAGACTGACAACAGAGGGGAAGAGAACTATTATTATATGTTGACACCTGACCTCCATAAGTACACTGTAGCACATACACCCGTCACCCACACAACAAATAAATGTACTTATTTTTAAACAAAGTAAAATATCATATTATATATATTTAATATGTGTATCTTGGTATTATAAGATACATATAGTAAATGATTATGGCAGTGAAACAGATTCATTTTAGAAAGAAAACTTCTGTTTTTATTATCTTCTACCTCTCTTTCTACTATTTGCTAAATAATTTCAATTTTCAAACTCATACGATTTTATCTAATTAAAATTTTAAAAAGTACATAACTGAATATTAATTAGTGCAGTCACCTGGTAAATATATAACCATTCGTATAACTATGTAAGTGGCATGAAAGTATGGCATCATGAGAAGTAGCCATATATTTTAAAATACACTTAAATTAATAATCATACTCATAATGAGAAAAGTGAAGGGTGATGATCAGAGACTAGATTTTGTTGCCTCGGGCTTTCTGGGGATGATGTTGCTATTACTAAGCAAGTTATTTCAGTACTAAATTCAAGAAGATACACACTGCCTCAAAACATACGCCTGTCGGTGAATTCAATATATTCATCTATATTCAATTTATATTCTCCGAGCTTACAGATAATGAAGACAACTAGGTTTTATATGATAAAGACAATCAGCTCAGAGAAGGCTTTGAAAATCTATTACCCACTGCTTAAAATTTTTTTTAAATGTATTGAAAATCTGTTATCCATTAATTTGTGTATGTAAAAGAAAAACAAGAGGTGGTTAGAGTTATAACATAAATAAATTGGCACTGTTTCACAATTTTGTGAACTCTGGCAATTAATTAAAATTAACACTCTTCTTTTAGATTGCAGGTTTGACTTTTTCTAGGTATTCATTCCAGGGAGAAAGGAATAACTTGTGTGAATTGCATTTGCACATGGCTAAAAGTGAGAAATTGAGTTAATACAGTTAATTTCTTATTATTTGCTTATTAACTTCTAACATTTGGATATTTATTTTTATTTTCAAGTATATAATAATATCAACTATATGTAAGTATGTGCATATGTGTGTATATATGTACTTACTTTCAAAAGGCTTAGTTTTGTGCACTCAATAGGTTATTGATTCATTTAATTAATTTAAACATTTAAAAAAATTCAGCCTATTTTTGTGTGATCATTTGCCTCTGTGTACATATGTGCACTCTGTGCATGGCTGGTGCCTCCTGGGGCCAGAGTAAGGTGTCAGATACCCTAGAACTGGCACTATTCATTGTTGTAAGCCACTATATAGTGTGGAAAAACAAATTAAGGTCCTCTATAAGAGCAACAAGTGTTCTCAACACCTGAACCATCTCTCTAGCTCCAGATTATTAATTTCTTAATTAAATCCCATGACTAGCTCCAATGATGTGGGGGTATTTTTAATTTCTCTCAAATACCCTAAGCAACCTACTCTAATAAGCCAGCCTACTGTCAGATCTGTCTCTTGTGATCTTTCTAAGAGATATGTGTGGTTCCTATAAAAAGTCTCCATCATAAACCAAGTCCTGGGAAATTATTTGTCGAATTCTAGTCTCTACCCTGCTATCATTTAATATGTTGATGTCCCAGTTTCTAATAATATGATTATGTTTGGAGATAAGGTTTTAAAGAGGTATCAAGGTATAATGTGGTCATATGCGTGGGACTTTAATTGAATATGATTAGTGTTATTACACAAGCATTAAAGTGTAAGTTCACAGCAAAAGGGGCTCATGAGGACATACACTAGTAAGTTGAGAAGCCTCTCAGAACCAATCCTACCAAAATATCCATACTGAATTTCTGGCTCTCAGAATTCTTAGCAATGTTTATATCGTGTTGAAACCATCCAACCAGTGGTGTGTGGTGATGGCCATAGACTTAGCAACGTAACACAGTGACCATTCTGACTGTAAAGCAAGAAATTTATAATTGTTTATTAACACAGTGATGGGGAAGCTTTGTCAACCAATTATCTTTAAGAAGTGACACCAAGTTAGGGTGAACTGTAACTAAGAGTTTGGAAGATTAAACACAGAAGTAAATGATGTGCCATTTAATTAAAAAATGGGATAAATAAATAATAAAAGGAAAACAATATGAAGCTTTACTATTTTATTATCTCCCATGCTTCTCCTTGGGTCAAGATTAGTGTGACTATACTGAACTCAGAAGGGCCTTTGTGACCTAGGGACCCTTAGATCTATGGTGATGCAGTTTTTCTTCTGTAACCATTGGAGCTGTATCACATCTCTACTGACAGTGTTAAAGCAGCCCAGAAGTCCATATTTTACTGACTTAGCCTTGTCTACCGTATATACAACCCATGGAGAGAGGATTCTATTAGGAGAAAGCGGCTCAAAAGTCTTCCTTAGGTTCTTCTAAATAAATTATAGAATCGAAACTGATGTCTTGTCCATAAGAAAGAACTAGCAATCTTAACTTTTTTTCCCACAGAAATGAATGTTGCACAATCCAGTGGGGCCCTGACCTGCTAAGCTTCTTGTGATTCATCTCCTCAGTTCATGTTTTCCTTCTGTTCAACTGCAGGTTTTGTCTTACTAAGATAAAATCTAAGTTATTTTCTAAGTAGAATTACAAGAAATATTTATTCATAATTTTCTAGTTCAAAAATTTTATTGGTCATTCAAAAGTAATTACCAACTTTATTTAATTTTAAAACGATTTTGAGTGCTTAAGCAACTTACAAGTCACTTAGAAAAAGATGAAACAAAATAACCCAGGCTTAAAATGGGAAAATAACTATCAAATTGTGTAATATACTCTAATCTATATTTCTAGTTCCAATCGACCATTTACATGAAAAATCATTAATTTTCTTCACTGACCTTTGAAACCTAATTGTGTTCACATCTACATACCCATTTTTATCAGCCAAACCAGGGCATTTGGACTTATCTCTGTTTTGTCCTGTTCACTTGTTCACCACGAGGGTAGCCAGTATATTTGAGTAAATTTCATTAAGCACCTTTATCTTCTATGGTGGTGCATTGAAATACTTTGATGAAAAAATGCATGGTTAAAAGGAAAAGTTTTCTGCATTTTTACAAAGTATAGGTTCAGAACAATTGAGGGCCTATAATAAGACCATGATGACCCAAAATAACATACTAAATACTGACCAAAATAGCTTCAATTATGACTAATGAAAAAGCTAAATTATGCTGTGTTTATAATATTAAATCCTATAAAATATAGATAAGCTATAGATGACAGATGACATATTACTAACTAAAAATGAAATTTTATCTCAAAATAAGCCTGAATTTAAGGAGAAGGCATATACAAAATGGTCGTATGTATTGATAAGGGCATCAGTGATTTAAAAATCTGGCATGCATGAAAATACGGGTTATAATTTTTATTATATTTTCTTTTAAAAAGTTGTGATATGAGTATTCATTACTTAGACTTGCTGAGGTTTAAACAGTCACTTTGTGTTTGTGGGATCTACTGAATTAGTAACATATATGGACTAAATTGGAAAATAGCTGCTGGTACCCTGGGGTATCTCAAACCGCTGCATTGGGTATTAGGAAGAGTTCTACAGAAGGAAAGATCCAGAGTTCTCACTGGTTGTTTATGTATGTATCTTTCATTAACCATAGAACTTTTGCAGTTGCATAGAATCATGTCATTAACAATGACACATGAAAATTCCATCAACCACATTTAAGGAATCCATGTTGTAGTCCGCTCTAGAAAAAGACAGTCAAATGAACATAAAACTCTGGGGAGGCCGCTTGTTCATTTCCCAGTCACACAGACTCCTGAAATAACTGCACAAAAACTATATTATTTGCAATAATATTTGACTGTTATCTTAAGTGTATTGCTAGCTAACTATTACATATAGAATGTTGTAAAAGGAGTGGCAGGGCTACTTCCCACCTCCTGGCTCCAGGCTGCCTTGCTAGGTTATGCCCTAAATAATCACATGGAGATCTGTATTAATTAAATTGCTGCCTGGCCCATTAGTTCTATCCTCCTATTGGCTAATTCTCACATCTTAATTCAACCCATTTCTAATAATCTGTATGTCACCATGAGCTCGTGGCTTACCAGGAAAGACTCAGCATGTCTGACCTGGCAGCTTCATGGTGGGCAGCTCTCTGCCTCTTTCTTCTTTCTCCCAGCATTCTGTTCTGTCTACTCCACCTATCTAAGCTGCTACCCTATCAAAAGGCCAAGGCAGTCTCTTTATTTAACCAATGAAAGCAATACATAGAAAGAAGACCGTCCTACACCACTAGAATTAACCCATTTCCATTATTTTATATTTTACCATGAGATGTGCGGCCTACCAGCAAGTTTCCAACAAGCAGTTCGCATCTTTCCCCTCTGGTGGCTACATGGCATCTAGAGATCCCACCTTCGTTCTCCCAGCATTCAGTTTAGTTATCTCCTACCTAGCTCTGCTCTGTCCTATCACAGATCAAGACAGCTTCTTTATTCATTAACCAATAAAAGCAACACATACACAGGACTTCCCAACCACAACTCTGCAGAGATTGTCATCCATAGAACCAGGAAAATAGCTGGTAAATAACTGAATCAATTCAGAAAACAATATGGATCCTGGAGAAAGAAAAGGTGAGAAGAAGAGGCAAGGAGAAAGGGGGGAAGGGAAGGATGGGAAGACAGAAAAAGACAGAGGTTTCTTCTGAACAAAGACACATCCCAATGAGCCATCACTTTTCAGGAAAGTTATTTTTCATGTATTTATATCTGCTTCAGCAGCTGACAGCTCGAATGTATATCACTAGAATTTACAATTTGATAGGTTGTTGTGTCATTTCTTTGCCTCATCAAGGCTTTATAAAGAAGAAAAAGAAAAAAATCTTTCATACAGATAACGTAAATCAAAACCTTAGTGCCATAAAGCTTAATTGTACATCTTGCAAATCTGCCTCATTTTAAGAGAGGGCTATATATGAACAATGCTTTATGTATTTGAGTGGTTTATTTGACTCTTCTGTAAGATAGTACAAATGACAATCAGCTCAGAAACCCACACATGGCAGGTTTTCATGGCATCATTACATCAGTTAGGTGCTATATCTGAAACCTGATGAGCCTAGTAATAACTGTCGGAAACAGGGTTATCAAAGGAGTGCCGATTCCAGCAGGAAAGAGAAGCATCCACAACTGGCAGTCTCCGTAGGCTGCCAAAGTACCCCAAATCCTATTCTGCAAAGCTGTAATCTTTAATGTTCCAATAAAAAAGTAACTCTTTTGGGGGACAGCTATTGTGCTTGTAATTGCAAGCTCAGGAAGAAATTTGCATAATATTGCAAAGGGCCATGGAAAACATGCTGATAAACGAAAGAAATTTAACATGACTGGGAAACCATTTGTCCATATGCTCCTCTGTTCTCATTTATTCTTCAATCAGTTTCTGAGAATTCACTGTGCAGTTAATAAATACAAACTTCTGGATAGGAAGTCAAAACAAACAAACAAACAAAAAAAAACCTCCCTGACCCATAAGTAGCCCATACTGTAATTCTAAGTCCTAAAAACAGATAGTAATGGAGCATTCATTCTGGGAACAGATATTGTAATGGTTACTTTTCTTTTTATGATGAACATATAGGGGACAGAAGTTTTTTTAAGGATGGAAGGGTTTGTTTTGGCTCACAGGTTGACGTCACAGTCCTTCATGGTGGGAATCCACAGCATGAGACACCCATAGCTGTGACAGGAAGAGCTGGAGGCAGCTGCTCACACTGTGTCCACAGTCAGGAAGAAGATGGAGATACAAGCTTGTCCTTAGCAGTATGCTTCCTCTTGGACGTTTTACTCAGTCTGGGAATATAATCCCAGATTATACAGATGGTGCTGTCCATAATCTTGAGAGGTCCTTCTTTATTTAAACTTTTTCTGGAATCATCTCACAGAATCAAGTTATTCCAAATCCTGTTGAGTTGACAGCCATGACCTCACGTCGCAGAAATGAAGTATCAAAAAATCAACTAAGCTGAGATGGCGGGTGATGATGGGAAACAAAGTTGTGGAACTGGGAACAGGTTAGGCGGATGGGAGTGACTTCACAAAGTAGTCCTCTCACCTCAGAGTGGCTATTCCTCTGCACTCGTGCCTACACACGCACATCTGCACAAAAAATAGTGATTAAGTAAAAAAAATCAATATTTCATTGAGGCAGAATATCTATGGAAACGCCTTCAAAATGAATGTTTTCCATTCAAACATGTCTTACTGTCCTAATAAATGTAGATTTTTGTTAGAGTAATCAAGCAATTTCTACTGAAAATGAAATCAGTTTATTTTGTTGTTCTCTGAATTTTTTTTTAATTTTTAAAAATTCATTTATTTTAAAAAACTACCTTTCTTCTTTTACACACCAATCCGAATTCCCAGTCCCCTCCTCTCACTCCCTCCATTTTCCCCCACACCTACCCCACACATCCACTTCTCAGACAGGTAGGGCTTCCCATGGGAATGCAACAATACTAGCGCATTGCTTTGAGGCAGAAAGAGATCCTCCCATTATCTAGGTTGAGCAAAGTATCCCTCCGAAGAATATGGGTTCCAAAAAGCTAGTAAAAACAGTAGGGAGGAGAGCCATTGTGGGGCTACCAAGAAATCTGGCATTAGAGAAATTCCCAGGAATCCACAAGGATAACCCCAGCTAAGACCCGAAGCATGAGTGGAGAGGGTGCCTGTACCGGCCCTGCCCCCTAGTCAGATTGAAGACTATCTTAAATGTTACCATAGAACTTTTCATCCAGATACTAATGGGAGCAGATGCAGAGATCCACAGCAGAGCACTGTTCTGAAAGGGCTTTAAAAATATCTTTATTCATTCTTCATAAAGTATTTTAAAGAAAAGTCAATAGATGTAAGGGAACAAAGAAGTTGAATTCCTGCAATCTCATAAAAGGCTGTAATTGTGTTATATTTCAAGATTTCTATTCATTGTTTTAAATTACTAAAATTGTATCTACTTTTAAAACATATGTTTAAGAGGGCACATTTTGTAATTGTGTTTTGGGTTTATACAAATGTTTTACAAACTTTTTATTCCTGACATTCATTCTCCTAAGTGCATGTTCCATTTTAATTTAATCTAGTTGATATGTGTGTGCGTGTGTTCCTTTCCTTTTTTGATAACTGTAGGACATTGCCTAAGACCTTTGAGCAATACCTGCTTATATTGATTATTAATTGTATTATACCCCCTAAAATAAAATAAATTCTGTTAGATTGTTTTCAAATTTCTGGTTCTAATATTGGGCCCTGTTTTCCATAGTCTCCCTAGGTGAGCTGCCTACTTATAGGTTAAAAATGAGCTGATGAAAAATAGAAAAGAGCTGACAGGCACACAAGAAACAAAAGATCCTCTCCTTTCTGCCTGCTTTTCATATTCCACCAGAAGCCCCTGTTAGTACACTGATGAGTTTACTAAACTCCAGGACCTGAATCATAAAGCAGAGTTGAGGTGAACGGGTTTGCACCATATCTCCTCACTAGCCTTCTTAGCAAGTTAGGGACCCTTTGTTTGCATAAGACTTTTGCATTTTCTTTGAGCAATTGTCTCTGTATATTGATGCCTGAGTTTTTAGCATTGTCTTTTCATCAATCTGAAACACTCCATTTGGATTTTTAAAATCAGACCTAAGTTTGTACGCATCTGTGTATACGTACTTATGCACAGTCATTTCTTGGCAAAGAAGGGTATTTGATTCCATAAAATCTCATAGATATTTAAATTCCTGGACAGTCAAGTCCCTAACATAAATGGGTATAGTTTTTGTATAGATCTGGAGGAATTTTCCAATCTTCTTTCAACTACTTCTATATTACTCACAATACCCAACAATACGGCTACTCCCATATACGTAGCTGTTATGCTGAGTAATTTATGGTATGGATAGAGAAACAAAAAGACTTCATGTTGGCTATATACACAATATATGTCCATATCCAAGGTACCCATAGATACTGGGTCAACTGTGCACATGTGTGAATACACGTATTTTGTGTTTGTAAGTGTTCTTTTATCCACAGAGAAACAACCGCAGATGATACACTCTTCACTCTGATTCTCAGATTGTCTTCTCAGCCCTTTTATCATTTGTATATAAGATGGCTACTGATTTTTTTGAGTTAACCTTGTATTGAGCCACATTGCTAAAGATGTTCATCAGCTGTAGTTGTCTTGTGGAATTTTTGGGGTCACTTGTTTTATTACCATATCAAATTTAAATAGCAATACATTTTATGTATTTCATTTTTGTACCTCATTGCTCTCCTTTAGTTGTCTTATTACTGTAGCTAAAACTTCAAATACTGTGTTGAATAGATATGGAAGGGGTGGACAGCCTTTTCTTGTTTCTGATTTTAGTGGAATTGCTTTGAATTTTGCTTCATTTAATTGAATGCTGCCTGTCAGTTTCCTATATATTACTTTTTCTGCGTTTGGGGATATCTGGTAGTGGCATATTGCTCTGTTTTGATTGGGTCCTTACATTGACCCTTAGACAACTGATTTGCGATGATTATAGGTCTCGGTGTTGAATTATAGGTCTAGGTCTTTGTTAAATGGATGTTTTGTTCCTTTATTTTCTGTTTCTTCTCTGGTCTTCTGGCCTAGGTGGCCGAGGTTTCTGGTGACTGAGAAGTCTTTCTGCATCCAGTAAGGTATCTCCACTGGGGTTTTGGAGCCTTGCATCCCTAGATCGATCCTGGCCTGTGGTAAAGCCAATGTCTTCTTTTCAAGTTGTAGAGCAGAATGTGCAGCCCAGAGGAGGGATTGCTGTTCTTTTGACTTTTGTGGACTGTATCTAAGCCTATGTATTCTGGTGGAGTTTGGGGAAGTGATGGCATCTGGGAGAATGATGAGGTGGTGGGGGGTAATGGAATAGGTCTTGGGGGAATAGAATCTAAGGGGTTGTGGCAGTCCACCTGGCAGGTGGGTTACTCGTCAGCATATCGCTGGTGAGGGCTGCACCAAAACTGTGAAATTTCACCAGAGTTTGGTCCAGAACCCAGCAATGATGCTGGTGTTGAGATAAGAGGGGACAGGGTATGGGATATGCCCTAGGGCTTAGAGTCTGGAGCCTGGAGTAGCTCAGTTGGGAAGCAAGGTCCCTCATGTGTTATTTGAACGTTATGGGCTCTACCTGGGTCTATGGAGTCTGCTGGAGTTGTCATTATCTCCATTTTTATTCTTTGCTGCATCAGTTAAGGACAACTGTGGATTTTCAGCTTCTTATAGCAAGAACTATGTAGCTATTCTTGACTCCTCTCTTCTTCATCCTGGTTCAGTACAGAGTATAGCTAAGGATTTTATGTAACTGAGTGTTCCTTTCTAAGATCTCATTAAAGCTCAGCATTTGGAGAACAAATGTTCTAATCAACAGAATTACACTCTTAGAATTTTCATTAATATCCTTGAGTTTTTGAATGAATGCATTATTAAGGTCCATTAATTATTAATATGTTCCTGGATAACTAGATGATATTTTGTTTGTATAATAGTTATTCATTTCTCATCTTATATCTGTCATATCTTTCCTTGTTTTGTTCTTACTCATGTCAAGAATCAGTATTATATCTTTTAAAAAATGTGTTAGATGATTTTCTACTTTTTATTATTTGTATCCTACATAAAGACTATTTTGAAACATCCCTTGTATGCTTTTCCAAAAAGATTTTCATTTCCTCTTTAAAATATTGTTTTCTGTTGAATTGGCCAAAACATATATAAGTAATTTTTAAAAGATACGTTTTGACAATAGTCAGGGATGAGTTTCCTACTAGGGTTATTGTAACTTCAGCATTACCCTAAGGTTGCTTTCTATAGTACTAGCAGTCTATCTATATTCTTGTAATTTCTAAATATTTTTAAATATTTAAATAATTTCTTTCTCTCCCTCTTCCGCCCCTCTGTATATATATATTCTGAGGCTCAAACTTTGCTCTTTTTGACTACTCAGCAAGTATTCTTAACTGCTGGACCATATTTCCAGCCCCACAGTGTTTCTCTACTTTCTAACTACCAAGGTGTGTAAACTGATAATATTTCTTACAAATCAAGAATAATAATCGAAATATTTTCTAAATAAAGTGTAATAAATAATTAAGAGTATGCTGTGTTGATCAAATTCATAGTCTTTGATTTAGCATATATTTTCCAGTATTTGTAGTGTATTTCTAAAATAACTCTCTGGATATCCATGTCAATGTCCTATCCCTTCTCTTGTGGGTTTGATTTGTAAGTGTTGAAGGCTACAGGATACCAGGGCCTTCTCTGAGAACGTGTTCTATTCTTTCAGTTCTCAAAACTTCTCATTGTGATGACAAACTCGTTTTTACTTTTCTGGTCTGTACCTTCCTACTACACTCCCATGAAGACAGCCAGCTCTCCCAACATCTCAGATTTGGCACCGCAACTTGAGTTCTTGACTGCTGTCCTACTTTTGAGCATCAAGAATAGCAAGAATGGAAATTTTACTGTGTTACAGATATCAAAACAATTACCAGAAATAATGTATGACCTTTATACTGAAAAGTCCCATCACCGGAAAGACAATTAGAAACAGAATTATTGACATCTAAAGCATAGGGTAAAAGGGCCAAGGGAAAACACCTTGCCTCTAACTTGACACTGAGTGCTGAGATTTGGAAATCCTAGCCACTGTGACAGCATTAATAACCTGACAATGTTTTCAGCCATGCTGTACGTTTCCATTAGCTCACTGCACATGCTTCAAGGACCCTATAGAAGCCTGTCCTTCTGCCTAGCCCACTGCTCTCTCTTCTTGTTCAGAAGCCATCTGTTCTGTTCTGTTCGATAAATCTCTTGTGTGAGTTTTCTTGCTGGTGTGGCTGTAGTATTCCTTGGCTTCTGACTGCCAAGACACCCTTGCACTGGAAAAACCCATACACTAAGTAAATTTATTCTGATGTTAGCATTGTGAAGTTCCTGTGGCTTCTAGAGTGTAGCCACATATCAAAGTCAAAACAAAATGAGCAAGAACCTGCCATGAGTCAAGGTTTTCAGGACAGATAAGAAATTAGAGTGTAATCGGCTCCTTTCCTCTATTCAAAGTTCAGTTTCAAAGTTTTATAATTAGGGCACAGTCTCCTCGAGTCTTTCTAAATCTTGTATCACTTCCATCTTCTGCTCCTTCTCACTTGTCCATCACTAAAACATTATAATTTCTGAAGTACACCACAGGAATTCCTTTTCTTGTGTGTTTGTGAATCTGTCTGACTGTGTGTGGGTGCACCTTTGTAAACCCATGCCAAACTTTCACAAACTATATGTTAACATGAACGTTTTCTGCTCTAACTTTATATCTTCTTTTTCTGAAACAGGGGTCTCACACTGAACCTGGAGTTTCTGTGTGGACCACAGGAATTGACAGGCAAGTCCTTGGTAGCAATTTGTGCCCTCTCTGCCCTGTAAGTCCTGTGCTGAGATGGGTACTTTTGATCTGGACCCTGCTCAACTGGGCTGTTACAGCCCTCATTCTGAGTTGTTATGCATGGTGCTTTCACTGCTGGAAAGCAATTGATTTTACTACCCATTCATATTGCTCATATATTCAAATAAGTTAAGTATCTGGCATATATCTCATTCCCCTAAAGAAGTTTCTGTTTAAAATGTCAGTCTCCCAATATGCATCTCAGGAATCTTTCCAATGCTTGCCCATTATATTTTCCCCACATATATTGCTCTCTAAAACAACTCCAATATGCTTTATATTTTTCATTTCATAGCTACCTGCTAAAACATTAACTCTAAAGGATGTGGATTTTATTGCTTTGCTTCCATATGAGTGTTATTTGGTAAATAGATAAATGTATACTTTCCCTTATTTTTTGATAAATGCTCAGATCTACCCCATGAATATAGAGAAAAGAGGAGAGGATTATATAGAAATGACTAAGTATTTTGTCCTTCAGCACCCTTTTGAACAGGATGACCTATATGAACTTCAAGGATAGCCATGTGAATACCTTCATTTCATGTTTATCTTACATGCTTAGTCACCCCTAGTGTATTTTCTCAAAGTCCCCCTTCACTGTAGACCATAGGGCAACTGATAAAATGACTATTTTCCATTTTGTTGTGATATCCTTCTGTCTTGGGTCCTCATTTCTATTTCAGTTAATTAGTTACAGGTTAGAAATTTCTGAGAACTAAAACCTAGCCAAGTCATGGCACTAAATAAAGGCAATTGCCCTCAGCCTCTGGCCCATCATCTTGGCTTTTGAGATAACACAGATCGACAGTGCTGTTATTGGTTGCCCATCTGTTTTGCCTCTAGGAAATTCACAGTCCATTAACTATTCCTATAATTCTCAGAATAATCAAGCTTCCTTGCCCTTCTTGAATGCCAAGGTCATTCCAGCTGGACACTTATGAACAAAACTTGTGCCCAAATAGCTTCTGACAATAATATTGTCTACTCTTCTTTCAATGTTTTGGATCATAAAATTATTATTCCTAAGAGTAAGCCTAATTTTGTAACAATATCTCCTATCTTGGTATGTTATATGAAAGAGCGATTGTGCAGTGTCTTACTGAATGGGATGTCTTTCTCCCAATTCTTGTCTCATAGCACATGATTTATCTTTCACATAGTACTGGAAACTATAGTGAACTGGCATGTTTTCAGACCTTTCTATTGCTTATCTACATAAATATCCTTTGGAAACTTTTTTAGTTTTTTTGCCTTTTTGTCAGCTTTTATTTTACCAAATCTACTTCATCTGTGTTGACCATTATCACTTTCTTGTGTAAGTCTCAGCTTACTATAATACCTTCACTTCAAAAACTGATACTTGATCCGATGTTAAATTCTGAGTTTCAGGAAACAAAAACCACTATTTATAAACTCTCATTCAAGTATATAATTTACTTCCATTTTTATTCATTCCTTTGGTATTTAGACTAAAGAAAGCAATTGTGGTTGCAGTTGGCTAATACTTGCAGTTCCTAGGGACTACAGTTCTTTACCATAAGTCCTGCTGCAGCCCCATTCTGTTTATATTGTATCTTAGTCCTAATGTCAGGTAGGAAATCAATCTTGGAGGAGGAGAGTGAAATGCATTACTATAGAAGAGATCTCCTTAGATTTTCTGTAAACATTGTAGGTTTTCAAACCCTTAATATTTATGTATCTATCTACTTGGCCTTATCTGACTTTAAAGGTTTAAAATTCCTCTAATTATAACTTAAATATCCCCATTTCTAGTCTCACGTTACATTCTCTTTTTTTAAATTATCATGATGTTTTTTGATAGACACAAGTATATGAAATTAGAACATAAAGATGAATTGATAAATTAAGTAGACTTAATTGCATTACTCTAATAGGAGGGACCAATTCAAATTCTCACATTTGTTTCACACTTAGAAAATCACTTCATAAAAAAAAAATAAAAAATAAAAAAAATAGTTAGCCGGGCAATGGTGGCGCACACCTTTAATCCCAGCACTCGGGAGGCAGAGGCAGGCAGATCTCTGTGAGTTCGAGACCAGCCTGGTCTACAAGAGCTAGTTCCAGGACAGGCACAGGCTCCAAAACCACAGAGAAACCCTGTCTCTAAAAACCAAAAAAATAAATAAATAAATAAATAAAAAATAAAATGAAAATCAATTCATGCCGGGCGGTGGTGGCGCACGCCTTTAATCCTAGCACTTGGGAGGCAGAGGCAGGCGGATCTCTGTGAGTTCGAGACCAGCCTGGTCTACAAGAGCTAGTTCCAGGACAGGCACAGGCTCCAAAACCACAGAGAAACCCTGTCTCGAAAAACCAAAAAGAAAAAAAAAGAAAAAAAAAAAGAAAATCACTTCAAGGGCATTAACAATCTCTCAAAAGTGATCAGGTTTGTACTAGTCAGCCACGTTTTTTTAAAAAAAAAGACTTGTGAACTTTCCCATGCTCAAGGATATTAAAATATAGCACCTGAAACCCATTACTAGAGATTATTAGAGGTAGAAATCCAGGCGCATGCCTTTAATCCAAGCATTTAGGAGGCAGAGGGAGGTGGATCTCTGTGAGTTCGATGACAGTCTAGTCTACATAGCAAGTTCCAAGACTGCAAAGGCTATATTGAGAAACCTTGTCTTGCAAAACCAAAATTTGAAAAGTTATCCTTTGTTGTCAACTCACATTCTTAACAATCAGTTGAAACGGACTTTCCTTGGATATCAGACCGGTGTTTACTAGAGTCTGATACTGTTTATAGAACAGTTTATGTGATAGCCCTGTTTGAGTTTCTGTCCTGATTCTTTTCGGTGATAAACAGTGATATGAAAGTTTAAGCCATTAAACCCTTTCCTTCACAACTTGACTTTTGGCCATGGTGTTGTGTTGCAGCAATGAGGGAGATTTTTGGAACTTTGGGCTTGAAAACCTATTGAGTGCTCATTGCTTTATAAGGTATTGCAAACGTTGGAAGATACAGGAACTGATGCAGAGGACATGGAGGGGTGCTGCTTACTGGCTTGTTCATCATGGATTACTCTACCTGCTTTCTTATAGAACCCAAGGCCACCATCCCAGGGATAACATCAGCTATAATGACCTTGGATCTCCTTCATCAATCACTAATTAAGAAAATGTCCTACAGGCTTGCTCACAGCCAGATTGTATGGAAGCATTTTTTTTTTAATTGAGGTTCCCTCCTCTCTGATAACTCTAGTTAGTGTAAAGGTAACATAAACTATCCAGCACAACCCCAAAGCAACAACCATGTTCAAAACATCAACACTCTCTCCTGGTATCAATTGTTTCTATTGTTTTTTTTTTTTTTTTTTTTTTTTTTTTTTTTTTTTTCCCCTCTCCTACTTCTGGGTTAAACATCATGACCCAAAGCAACACAGGCAAGGTGAGTTTTCAGATTACAATTCCAGGTCAAGTCCATTACAAAGGGAAGCTGAGGAATGTCAAGCCAGAACCTGATGAGGGATTCCCCTGTATGCTATGAATATGTTTTATTACCATTGGTGAATAAAGATGTCTCTTGCAGCAGGGCAGAATAGAACTAGGTAGCAAAACTAAACTGAATGCAGGGAGAATAGTGGCGGAGTCAGGAAGATGCCATGTAGCCAACGAAGAAGGACACTAGAAACTTACCAGTAAGCCAAAGCCTCATGGCAATACACAGATGAAGTGGGTTAATTTAAGATAAAATTGCTAGCTAGAAATATGCTTGAGCCATTGGTCAAAGAGTGTTGTAATTAATATAGTTTATGTGGGATTATTTAGGTCTGGGCAGCTGGGAAATATAAACACAGTCTCTGATTACAAGAACCTGGAGCCAAAACCATTTAGGAAGGTTGCTTATTATCTTACTATTTGACACATGCTAAGTTATGTTTTTTTTTTTAAATGGCCTGTGATGATACCTATAATTGGTTGGATCTTCCCACATTAATCACTAATCAAGATAATCTCTCATAGACATAAATAGAATAATAACTTAGTTTTATTTTCCAGGTGGAAAGTAGGGGTTGAAGAAATGTATATCCCCTTGACCAACCACTGGAGGTGCACAATTCATGGAGAGAATACAACCTTGTTTGAAGCTATTCCTGTAGCTAAGAGCCCTCTAAAACTTTCTTCCATAGCATCATTATGAGTGTCTAGAAAAAGTATCTTTCACTTATGAAGGAGTAGCAGGTCAGGGCATCATGATGACAAGTGTAAATTGTAATAAATCACTATTATTCCAAATATAACAGTTGTGCATTGCTTGGATACAGATTTTGGAAGATAGTAATGTTCTACTTGCTGATCTCCCTAACATCTTTGTTTGGTTGAATTTATTCTTTTTCTATTTATTGCATAAGAAATGTGTTGAAGGCACAACAGTATTTTGTCTCCTTTCTAGTATTATAAATAATTTTAAGATGGGATTTCTATTTTAACAACAATCCTTTCCCTTTTCAAAATGCATCTTACCTGCAGATATCTACCTCAGTGAAAAGAGATAGTGTTATAAAAAGTATTATTCATTTCCCCCAAACATGTTTAATTATTTTACTATTTGTATGATCAATTCATTAACTAAATTTAAAAAGAAATCTTGTAAATGGGAGGGGGGAGGAGGCGAAAATTTTTTCAATAAATAAATAAAAAGAAAGAAATCTTGTTTTTTCCCTGTTACCTTTTTTAGGTTTTCATAATAGAGATTGTAAAAGTGATAATATATTTTCTTTAGTGAAATTTGAGAAAAGAAATATGTATCTGTGTATTCATCTTTGTATTTATGAATATCTATGTATGAGTGTGTGTATATCTTAAAACTTCTTCAAAATTCACTTCACTTCAGCTAACTATGCATACAGATATCTCTGTAAAAAACAGAAACTCAAGAATGCCCATAAGGAACCTATCTTTCGGCAGGAAATTCACCAAAGCTCATTCTTATGTAAACGTACCTGCTGTGCAGAAAGCTGACTAGATATGCACAAGAAAACCATGCAATAAGTGTCTCCGAAAGCTCAGCAAGAATTTTTCCACAACTAGAGAGGAACTAAATTTTCTGGATATTAAAGACATGCAGGGGTAGCATGCACCTGCAACTCTTCCGAGAGAAGATGCTTACACAAATAGACTGGCAAAGTAAAAAGTTTACTGTACTGAATACAAGCTAACGAACGATCAAAATCGGGAACTGCAGTCCCCTGTATTTTCTTTGCTGGCAAGAAAAAACTTTAAACTTTAAAATGTCAGATTCTCATCTTTACTCTACCCTTAAATAATAATCACTTAGAAATATTTCATCACTCATCACTTGTGTTGTGATTATTGAGCTCTTACTCTATGATGAACATAATACATATAACTAGGGCATATGAAAGCTAGGGCTGCATCTTCTCTTCTTTCAGTGGACATTTAGCTTTAAGGATGTGTTTGTTGTCAGCTGTTGTTAATTCAGATACTTTACATTTTTTATTATTACACCGTTTTTCTACTTTTTAGAAAATTTGACATACAATTGAGAACAGATCTTACTTTTCATTACTTATCTTCCTAATTTTACATAAACTATTATTTTTTCATGTCTGGCAAAAAGCAAGATCTCTTTCTTAATAGGGTCAGAAATATTTAGAAATATATACATGTCTATAAATGGATAGTTAATATGTGCTTTTATTTAATCATGGGTTATTTTGTGCTCATGTGTTGAGAGATACTAAGCTTTTTGTGGTTTGATTAGTATGACTCCTCTGTTTTCTTATAGAGCCCAAGGAAGGAACAGCATTACTACAGCAGACTGGACTCTTTAACATCAATCATCAATCAAGAAAATAACATTCTACAGGTTTCCTTACAGGCCAGTCTGATGGAGGCATTTTCTTAATGGGAGTTTTCTTTTTTCCATATGATCTTAACTTGGGTCAAGTTGACCAAAGAGAGAAAAAAAAATTCTAGCCATCACAATGGCACAGAACTGGAAATAAACATTTGAACTATACCTTAACTCTCAATTTTGCTCAAATTATCATTACATTGTTAAATGCAACTTCCTACGTTGTTGACTATATCTTTTCATTTATCATTTTCAGAATTAACAAACCTTACCTTTTTTGTTTTTCTTTTTTGTTTTCATGGTTTTTGGCTGCCACACACAAAAAAAAAAGACAAGTGTATGGAACTCTGCTAATAAATCCCACAACAGACATCCTTTCTATTTATTACTTTATAACTTGAGCTGAGATCTTCTTTCGGTATTTTAAATTTCAAAATGGAAGATTTTCTCTACACACCAGTGGGAAGGGAGCTTTATATATAGCTCAGTGGCTTGTTCAGTGTCTGTAAAGCTCTGGATTCAAAAAGTGCACCTGGGGAAAAAGGCTTTATCATCGATGGGAAAATATTATTTGGAATTATAGTTCCAGAAGTATGGAAAATGAAGGAGGAAGCAGAGGAAAGAGGGAAAGAAAGTGGTTTTATTTATTAACACACGGGAGAAAAGAAGAGCAAACAGTCATTACACATGGACCTTTTCTGAAGTCATATGGGTTAAATAAATCCTTGAGCAAAATATGTATTTCTGTCTTTCCTCCTTTGCTATCTTTGCTATCGAATTCCCAGCCTACCTGTCTTCATTCTTCTTAGCCTCCCTCATTCTGGCTTCCTTCCCCCTTATTCTTGCAAGCATTTTGCTCTAGAAGAGAGACAAAGGCTTTTCGTGGTCTTTGAAACAATTGCTTTGGGGTTATTGATTCCACCTCTCTTTCAGTTTTACCTTCCTGCTGTTTGACTGTGCTTAGCCAGGACCAAACTTTCACAACTGTGAGTAGATCAAAATGAACAAATAAATATAAACTCTCTTAAGAATCAGAAATTGTAGAAATGTAGGCCTCAAAAGTATGTCTGAAAACTTCTCCAACTTTATTGTTTTAAAGATGGATGAACTGGGGCCTGGAGTAGAAACTTGGCTCAAATTAAATACACTATGTTGATTTAATCATATATACTATTTCAAGCGCATGTAGTTCTGTGGGGTTGGCTGTATTCTAAGAAGTGCCTCTGAGAGAAGTTTCCATGTACAGCTGATTCTCTTGTGGTATTTACGAGTTAGACTAGATCCAAAGTAACAATATAAAAGAGTCTTGTATTGGAAGGTATTCCTGAAGCCTTGGTACAGAATGAAGAAAACACTCTGTTTTTTTCCATTACTTGAAATCAACAACTTTTCGAAATTATTTTTCTATGCCCTAGTTCTGTCATCTTGTTCTGTGTGTCTGAGAATTTCTGTCATCGTCATTTACCTTTTTTCTTTTCTCTTTAAATTTTTTTGTTGGATCTATTCATTGCCCATACTGTGTTAAGTAAGACACAGTCACACAAGAAGTGTATATTGTATATTGAGCACACACATTTCCCAGACACCCTTGACCCCTTGAGCTCCTGTTCTAACTTATTAGGAAACTAGAGATAGATTGCAAATAGCATAAACACAAAAGCTGCGCAATCTTGGTATGCAACCCCCAAATTTATGAAAGACCAGTACTATGAATATTTGATAAGCACACAAATATTCAAACATCTTTTAAAGTTTCATTATGACATTTGTATTTCAGGGTTTAGGCTGCTTCTCTAACATGTGGATCATAGCCCTGAATTTATAGTTTTGAGTATTTAACCTGGAGTGAATGCAGAAGCTAGGGATGTTGAGAAGGGACACAAATGTTCATTCAATCCATTATTTTTGTATACATACTATGTAAATAGTTGATCAATGAAGGTAAAGTGAAAGTTGCTGTGGTCAATAGAAAATGAACAATATGTAAGTAGAAAGGAGGAACATTAGACATGGAAACTGGGAGGTTTAAGCACAGATTAAAGTAAGGGTAGACGGAAATGGAGATCGGAGTGTTTGAGACAAGATTAAATAAGTGCAAGGCATTGTGAAAAAGACATATTAAAACCGACTAACTTATAATTTAAAATAAAATGAAAACCAACAAAAGGTTTGAAGGGAGATAACCTCATGTCTGGGTATTGGTGTCCCTAGAAACTTAGATTATTAGAGAACCAGATGGGATTCTGAAATTTATTGGCACAGAATTATTTTTTCTATTTTTTATTGTTAAACACTGTTATTTTTAATATTTCAGTCACATACTTATTTTATGATGGAGAGAAGTCATGTGTTTGCTAAGGCCTCAAAATAGGGGACTAAGGACAACGCACCAAAGGTTTTCCCCCACTTCCACCTTTCTTCCCCTGGAGATGGTGACCTGACTCTGGTCTTCAGTACTGTGTGATGTGCCTTTACCCACGGAGCCATCTCTCTTGCTGACTATAACTTTTTTCATCATGATATTATTTTTGTATTATTATTTATCACACTTAATCCAGATCAATGATTTTGGTAGACTTTTAGGGACCCACAGTTAAACTTTAGCTTGGTTATTGCATAATGACTACTTAGTCAAATTTTTATATTGTTTTATATTTATAGTACTATGTTTATAAGGTTATTTTCATATAATTGCAAAATGTATTTTGACTATGTATCCCCCTTAGTTTCTCTCTATATAGGTTTTCTCAATTTTTTTAGTTCAAGTGAAATTTGCTTATATTTTGCTTATTATTTGCTATAATTGCCATTTGCTTAATTGATTTTGATCATTTTTTTTATTTACAAATATATTTTAAACTAGAATTTTTTCTTAGAATGAATTCATTCACTTTTTAAAAATAAAGTTATCCAGTTATCAATAAATATTATACACTATTTAAAATATAGTTGGTGGTTTTCCAAGTGCACACTTTAACATATAAAGCAGCGAAGGATTTTCAATTTTCCTTTATTTTAGTAATTTCTCACTGATTTCCACCATAGTTAGTATAAGCTTTACAATTTCAGTATTAGTGATTATTTACTGTTTTGATTTTTAATCCAGGATCAGTCTAATTTTCCACAATATCTTTATCATGTAACCAATTGAAAGTAGTTTTCTTCAAATCATTCTATATGAGTTTGCCTTTAATTACAGATGTGGGGATGCATCAGCTGGGTTTGTTTTTCTTCATAATTGTACTTGATTCATGATGGCAAGGTTAGATACAAAATGTCCTTTATTCATTTTCATGAGTCTGAGAGACACTATATTTTTCTTCAGTTATTATAAAAGTACTTATTGTCCGTTCTTTACAAATGAAATATTTTATCTACTTCAAATTCTTTTATTTCTGACATTCCAATTAGATAGACACTTAATGGACAAGACATATTCTTTTAGCATCTTCACATGCCCTTCCTCTCACTACTGTACTTCAAACATTTTCCAAATCAAATATTTTTGCTATTTTATGATTTTTTTCTCTTATAATGATCTCAAGCTTGTTTTCTTCCTTATTTTTTTTTCTATTTATCTCTGTCTCTTCTCCCATCTTTTTTTTTTTTTTCCATAAAGGGGATATTGCTCTTTTAGTTTTGGCTGACCTGAAAATTTCAGCAATCTTTCTCTATCTCTAAATTGCTAGGATTACAGACACATACTACTTCGTGTAGTCAGATTCTTTACATTTATTCTCTAATCTTCTCACATTGCTTGATTTACATATCACTTGACTATATATAACTATATGTATAATTAACTTTAATTATATATCTATGTTTCTATCATTCTAGAAGCATATATCTTTCCACATTGACAAGTTATCCTTTCAAATAATTTCTCATTCTTATATTTTATACATGTAAACATCTTTGAGAAGATTATTTTAAGAAAATTAACTCTATTGTTTGTGCTTTTAACTATTTCAATGGATATTAGTTATTCTGTTACTTACTGATAATATGAAATATTTAGTATTTTTCTCATGTGTTCATGAATCAGTTTATTTTGTCCATTAGCACACTTTAGATACAAAAATCACTCAAGTTGAAATTTTCTTGCACTTGAATGTGTTTTTGCATGTGTGTGTTTTGAGGAATGCTGTAGAACCATACCAAACTTACCTTGTTGTCGCCAATTCTCACTAGTGATTTTATTACTACTATAAAATCATAAACTCTCCAAGAAAATCCTTCTGCTTTTTTCATTGTATTGAGTCCCTTGTTCTATTCAGTGTTAAGAGCAAGCCTATCAGTTTCTATACAAAAGAATCCTCTTAGTTGTCACTATTTGTGCATTTGTGGTTTTATAGTCCATCTTTACACCCCTTTGATAGGAACCTCAATGAATTGTAGAAAGTTAAAAATTGGTTTGTATCTCTTGGGTTCTTATTACCCAGAGGTTATGTTTATACTTTATTTTGATTTACTAGATGCTTTAGTTTCATGTAGGACCTTTAATAAAACTCTATTCATCATATTATTGTTTCTAGATCTATTAATTTTTATTTAAAATATTTATTTTTACTTGTGAAAATAAGATCGTTGTGATTTCCAAAGGAAATGATATAATGAAGCAGTAAGCAAGATGAAATTAAAAACAAATTAAGATAATGCAGCAATTCAAAACAGAGCTGAATACTGGGCTAATGCTTATTTCTAGGAAAACATTTGGTGAGGGTAATTTCTTAATTCTTACTTTTTTACACTGTGGTTGTTGCTTTTGTTATGCAGGCAATGCTTTTGCAATGCTGAATTTCTTTTTACTCCCAATTTCAGACAGAATTAATCATCTGGATTTTTCTAAGAGTTACAATCTTCAATCCTGCAGAATCTACAATGAGCCATTGATTTCACATTCTAGTTCGCTTGTTTTCTTTTTTTAAATGTTAATATTAATTTTAGACTTATTTTAGATGTTTGTTGTGTCAACTATGTGTGTACAGGTGCCCATGGTTCTTAGAAGAGGAAGTGAGATCTTCTGGTGTTGAAGGAACATTCAGTTGTGAGCTTTCTGATATGGGTCTTGGGAACTGATCTCGGGTCTTCTCGAAAACCAACATGTGCCTTTAACAGGAGACCCCGCTTCTCTCTTCCCTTTTTGCTTTATTAAAAACATCTTTGTTGCTTCACAGTGCGAATATTTTCAAAGCTTTGTTTCAAATAGTCTTAATTATTTTCTTCTCACACAATTTTATAATTTAAATTTTAGGAGACACACGTAAGAATCTATTGTTATCTAAAATACCAGTATGAAAAGCCATACGTATTTTTATTTTCATTTTAAATATAAAAATGACATTTGAAAAGTAACACCAATTTTACCTTGTAATAAGCAGCTCTTTTATAAGGTAACATACCTTCACTGGCACATCTTCAGAAGTTAATAATTATAATAAATAATAAATAATTGCAGGCACATTCACTTTTAGTCAGAATTGGTAATGATGGTGGCACAATTTATTAATTCAACTGATAATGGAACTCTTTGGGAATCTACTGTTAGTTACAGTCTCCCCAGATTTGCTATGTGGGAAAAATAGCATATAAAGCTTTACAGAGTATATACTTACTGATAAAATTGCATTATGAGACAATTCAAGGTAAAGCTATAAATGTCCTGCTCGGGTAAATATAAGAAGAGTACAGTTTGTTTGGAAAGATATGGCACACAGAGATATAATTTCCAACCCTTTGAGGACGTTTCATGCAGAACAAACAGCATGCTGTTAGTACTGGAAAGAAGCAGTACATCAAGTTGAAGGATTAGTTTGGTAGGGTTTATTGAGTTGCAGCAGACAGATAACATTGAATATAAAATGCAATTCCTTTATATTGTTTTCACTATGAATACAATAAGCAATGCGTGGCCTTATTCTGGTCTGTAACTTGCTATGTGTTCTCAGTGAATGTGGAACTCTCAAATATACTTCTATTTTATGTGCGTTTTAGGAAGAGTCAATCAAAGGGAAAAAATATATCTCTTTTGACTCCTACCTGGAACAAGTGTTTGGAAGGAAATCTCTCCTAACAGCTGTATTGTGCAGAAACTATCAAGATGCACTGAAATGACTCATCTCCTTCCTTTTATGACATGACTGCTCAGTTAATTATGTACATCCCAAACACATAGAGAGGAGAACAGATGGCAAGGGCTTGGCTTAAAAAGAGATAACTCTATGAAAATAACCTTATTCATCGTAACTTGAATTTCCTTGCTCAAATTATTTTGTTCTATGGATCAGAAAATGATGACACCATTGAAGAACAAGAGGAGAAATTCAAGACTGTGATCCAGATATTGAAGTTACTGATGCGAACTCACAAACGTTACATCACTGCTACACCAACCAGGAAGTAACAAGGGAACATTTCCTAAATGTCTATCAAGAGCAAAGATTTGCTGGAAAAAATAATGACGATAAATAACCAGGTAGAGAGGAAGATATTTAGAATTTTAGACTCCTTTGTAGTTTATGTATTATTGTAATAAAATTATGAAGCTAATAATTCATCATTATATTAGGCCATGGGCTTGAATCCACCTCTCTATAGAGATAAATACATATGTTCCATGAACCAAATTGTTAAAATTCATGAAAACGTGCATCTGTCTATTTGCACCATGCTGCTGCTTCTTCCTCACCATCCAGCTAATGTACAATAAATCAGAAGGTTTTTAAAATAGAACATTGAGCATCTCTTTGAGTCCATTACTTTTGGTTTGTCTTTGACAAACTTTAAACAGATTTTACAACTCCTTTGCTTGCTGTTTTCTCAGGAAATCTATTTTTTTAATTTTTATTTTAGTTGATTTATTTTTTTAATTTCTTAATTATTTTATTTTGTGTCTTGAGGACAGTTTACCTCCCTGCTCTCCTCCTAACCCCTCCCCTCAACCTCCCTTCTAATCACCAATTAAATCTTCTCCACACCTATTCATAAAGGGTCAAGTCTCCTATGGATATTGACAAATATGGCATGTTAAGTTGTAGTAAGACTGAACACCTCCTTTTGTATTAAATCTGGGCAAAGCAAACCAATATGAGGTATAGGATCCCAAAAGTAAGCAAAAGAGTCATAAACAGCTCCTGCTTCCATTGTTAGGAGTCCCCAAGAAGATGGAAATATAAAACTGTCACATATATGCAGAGAGCCTAGGTCAGTCCCATACAGGCTCCCTGATTTTCACTTCAGATTCTGTGAGCTCCTATGAACCCAGGCAAGTTCATTCTCTGGATTTCTTATGATGTCCTGAATCCCTCTTGTTCTCCCAATTCTTCCTTTCCTTCAGCAGGGTTCACAGAGGTCAGCTTAATGCTTGCTATGAATCTCTGCATCTGTTTCCATCAGTTGCTAAACGAAGCCTCTCTGTCGATAATTGAGCTAGTCAACTGTCAATGAGTATAGTAAAATGTAAATATGCATCATTTCATTGACATTTTTTTCTCCAGTGATATTTGGTTATTTGATCCCATCCCAGGTTGCTGGGTCCTATAGAGCCTATGTCCTGATTCTCCAGGCAGTATCAGAGGTGAGCTCACTCTCACGGATGGATTTGAGGCTAAAACAGTCATTGGTTAGCCACTCCCACAATCTCTGTACCATCCTACTCCATCACCTCCCATGGACAGGAAAGACTGTAGATGGAAGATTATGTGGCTGGTTAATGTCCCAAATCCTCTACTGGAAGCCATGCTGGTCACAAGAGATGTCCAGTTCAGGGTCCTTATCTCTTGCTTAGAATCTTAGTCATCCTTGTAGATTCCTAGGAGTTCCCACTTTATAGTTGTGTCTTTCTGTATTCTCCTCCTTCATTCCTAACCCACCCAACCTCTCATTTTCCAGTCCACACCCACCCCAGGTCAGCCATCAAAATTCTTCTATTTCCCCTTTTCAAGGAGATCCCAGTATCCACACTGAGCCCTCCTTGTTTCCTAACCTCTGGATCTGTGGGCTGCAGCATGGTTATGCTTTACTTTACAGCAAATATTAACTTATTTGTGAATACACACCATGCTTGTCTTTGTGGATTTGGGCTAGCTCATTCAGCTTATTTTTTTTCCTAGTTCCGTTCATTCATCTTCATTGATGTTATTATTTTTATCAGATGTGTAGTACTCCATTATAAAAATTACCATCATTTCTTTATTCATTTTTTGGTTGAGGGACATCTAGGTTGTTTCTAGGTTCTGGACATTGTGAAAGTAGCCATGAACATAGTTGAGCAAGTATCTTTTTTTTTTTATTCTTTTTTAATTAAAATTTCCAACTGCTCCCCGTTTCCCATTTCCCTACCCTCCTCCCACACATTGCCCCCTTCCCCCACTCCCCTCCCCCATCCCCACTCCTCTTCTCCTCCCCCCAGTCCATTCCCCCTCCCTCTCGATACTGAAGAGCAGTCCAAATTCCCTGCCCTACAGGAAGACCAAGGTCCTCCCACTTCCATCCAGGCCCAGGAAGGTGAGCATCAAAACAGGCTAAGCTCCCACAAAGCCAGTTCATGTATTAGGATCGAAACCTAGTGCCATTGTCCTTGGCTTCTCATCAGCCTTCATTGTCCGCCATGTTCAGAGAGTCCGCCATGTTCTTGAGCAAGTATCTTTATGGTATGACTGAGTACCCTTTGGGCACTGGCCTTCAGCTGGATGTTGGGATTAATGAATCCTAGATCTTTAGTTGCTCTTCCCTCCTAGAACCTTCTAATTAAAGTTACTAGAAGCTGTGCCTAGCTTAGAGGATCAGAGGATGGGATTTTCACCTGTTGGCCATTGACTGCGGTGTATTTAAGCCTACATAGTGCTAATAAAGTGGGGCTTTGGTATCGGTGTTTAAAGGTCTGTGTGTCGGTCTGTCTCTGTGTCGTGTTCTCAACCTCCAGCCCCTTGCCCGAAGCTCGCGAACTGAGGTCTAGCGCCTAGAGCGCAGACTGGGCCACGGTGCACGGCACATGCCCAAGACTGGCAAAGCTGCATCTTGGAGTAGGTAAATTACTGGTTTGCTGAGAAACTGCAATATTGTTTTCCAAAATAGCTGGACAAGTTTGCACTGCCACCAGCAATGGAGGAATGCTCCCCTTCTTCCACATCCTCTCCAGCATGACCTGTCGTTTGTGTTTTTATCTCATTTATTTTGACGGCTGTAATATGGAATCTCAGTATCATTTTTATTTGTGTTCCCCTGGTGGTTAAGGGATCTCTGTATAGACTTGTACTCAACTTTTAAATTGAAATATTTTTCGATGTCTTGTTTCTTTAGTTATTTATCTATTTTGGAAATCAGCCCTCTGTCAGATGTGGGATTGGTGAAGACCTTTTCCCTTTCTCTAGGCTGCCATTTTGTCCTATTAATAGTGTCTTTACTTTACATAACCTTTTTGGTTTCACAAGGTCCCATTTATTAATTGTCAATATTAGTGCCTGCCCTGTTGGTCTTCTATTCAGGAAGTTGTCTCCCCTATCAATGCGTTCATGGCTATTTTCCTCTTTCTCTTTATCAAATTCAGTGTGTCTGGGTTTATGTTGAGGTATTTGATCCACTTGAATTTGAGTTTTGTGAAGGGTGATAAATATGGATTTATTTGCATTTTTCTCCATGCTGACATCCAGTTAGACCAGCACCATTTGTTGAAGATGCTTTGTTATTCCATTGTATAATTTTGGTCTTTTCATCAAAAAACCAAGTGTCTATGGGTGTGTGGATTTACGTATGGGTCTTTGATTTAATTTCATTAATCCACTTGTCTGTTTTTATGCCAATGCCATATGGTTTCTATTGCTAAAGCTCTGTAGTAGAACTTGAATTCAGGGGTGGTGGCATCTCTGGAAGCTCCAATTATCTTTTGTAGGGGGTCATAGAAGAGTAAGAGTAAGCAGCTTTGGAACTCGTGTGACAGACTTGGTGGCCAGAAAAAGCATGTCAAGTGAGTCTTAGAGGGGCAAAGCCCAGAGAACCAGGCATCCTGAGGTCTTCATGCTGATATTGAAAACAACTCTGCTTACTGTGCTCACAATCACCATGTCCCTCATTGTATGCATTGTAATCTATGCATTGTATCGACACTTTAAGGGAATTTCTTACCCCTCTGTTACTATTATTAAAAATAGTAAATAGTGATTTATGTTTTTCCAATCATTGCTGCTGGAATAAATTAATGATTCAACCACCACCCTTAGAAAGGAATCTTGACATATTGATTGTTGGTAAATTTAGGTTACGATGTTTCTATTAATGGCTTTGATGTAAAAAATCTTGGGGCACAATTTAAAGTTTAGAAAGGAACACTTTTGATAGTTGAGGAAAGGATTTGTTGAGGTCAGGGAACAAAAATGATAACAGCTTGGTTATTACCAGCTGATGTACTTTTCTTGATAGGATGGGTTGGTGACCAAAGGTGATTATTAATTCCTTGTACTCATTTCTGAACTCTGCTTCCTGGTATGATTTAATTAAAAAAAAAAAGAAAAAGAAAAGAAAAACTGTTGATGAGTGTGTGTGCATCCTGAAGATTTAAACCAGTTGTTTTTCACATATAAAAGTTTAGATTTGTGATTCTTTTAAGATACTTTTGTAAGATTACTTTTTGAGATAAATAATAAAATGGATGATCCTTTCTTTGTAACCACAAATTGCAGCTTACCAGTAAAAGAACTGGTTGGGAAAAGTACCTTGCTTGTTTATATTTTGTTAATCTATAACAAGCTATTTAGACATGCATATATGCCAACCCATGGAATAATTTGTTTCTTTTTTACCTATAATAAGTAAAATGTTTAATCATGCAAGGGAAATGGAAAACTTTTTTTAAAAAACTTATATTCATTGTAGTCATTCACTTGAAAAAATAGACGGTAACCACATTGTAATTTTTACATTGCTTGAATGATTTTGCTGAGGTATATAAGCTGTAAGGGAAAAATAAAGAAAATTAGAAGAAAAATGTCAGAAGGCAGACATCAGGAAACAAGTAGAAGAAAAGATACAAAGGAAATAGATAAGGGAAGAAATAAATGAGAGAGACCCTGACATGTTTTGTGTGTGTGTGCCACTTTTGATGGTAAAACTAGTGACATGTGACTTCCATATCATTTATTTTCAAGTTTTCTCAGCAGTAAACATTTGAAACTACCCTTGTCCCATAGCCACACTGATGAATATCTTGAATATCACCATAGAACCTTCATCCGGTGATGGATGGAGATACAGACAGAAACCCACATTGGAGTACTGGACTGAGTGAGCTCCCAAGGTCCACATGAAGAAAAGAAGGAGGGAGAACATGAACAAGGAAGTCAGGACCATGAGGGGTGTGTGCACCCACTGAGATGGTGTGACTGATCTAATGCGAGCTCACCAAGGCCAGCTGGACTGGGAATGAATGAGCTTGTGATCAAACCAGACTCTCTGAATGTGGCTGACATTGGGGACTGACTGAGAAGCAAATGGCACTGGTATTTGACTCTACTGCATGTACTGGCTTTTTGGGAGCCTAGTCTGTTTGGATGCACATCTTCCTAGACCTGAATGTAGGGGGAAGGGCCTTGGACTTCCCACAGGGCAGGGTACCCTGACTTCTCTTAGGACTGGAGAGGGAGGGGGAGGGCGAAGGGTGAGAGTGGGAGGCGAATGGGAGGAGGGGAGGAGGTGGAAATTTTAAATAATAAATAAATAAATAAATATAATAAATAAAAGAAAACGTCAATTGGGAGGAAGTAGAAAAACTTTGAATTAGCGACATTGACAGATACAATGACAGAGATTATATGTCTTTGCTGACAAAATATATTTCAGCAATCTTCTAAAATACATTATTTCTTAAATAGTGTTTAAAATAGAATAAAACTATGCTCTTGGAAGAAAAGTATATTGTTTCTGATATAAAATGTAATCATTCATTTGTCAAAAATTTTATGTGTATCTGTCATTACAAATAATGACAAGTATGAAAGTACCTGCAGAATCACGTTTGATTTTAAGATGAACCTTCTCAAGAAAGCGTTTATACAAATGTACTCAAGATTCAGTGTACCTAAACCTCCATGGATCTCCACAACTATCATTCCTGGGTAAAGATACTACAATAAAATTCTTTCAGAGGCCTCTCAATGACCACACTGCTGCCTTCACTGTAAGAGATGCTTTTATATGTTGTAGGGTGAAGAAAGTATCTCATTGAATAATAACAATGATTTCTAGATTCATTATTTATTGAGAGATATGCATATAAATTAATATTAGTAAGAATCATGCATGAGGATTATACAATGTAAAGGCATAAAATATATGAACTCTTACTCAAAGACCTCAGAAAACAACACAGACTGTGTGTAACATTTCTGTTATCAAGATGTGCAGCTGAGTTAGTGGTCTAGGCAGTCAACAGAAGAGCCAGGACATCAGTCAAGACACATTTTGTGCTTCTCTAATGCCAGCCATTTCATAAATAGCTAAAAAAGATGGTCTAAGTATATTTAATTGCTTAAAAATTCCATGAACCTGGGTATGCAAATGTAAATTTATCATTCTAGTCTAATGCTGCAATTCCTAGTCAGGGTTTAGAGAGATGGCTCAGCAGTTCAGCGTGCTAAAACAGGTTCAGTTGCCAGATCTCACACGGTAGCTCATAATGACATGAAATTCAAGTTCCAGGAATCAGAAGGACTCTTCTGACCTTTGGGAACTTCTGTGTGCATATAGTAATATACATACACTTAGACATATATATATTGGAATTAAATAAATATTTAAATTCCTAACAAGGAAGGAAAAACTGCTTTTACCAGACATTCAGCCTGAAAGGCACCTGCATCATTCGCAGGTTCTGTTTTCTTCAGCACCCTGCATTTTTATCTCCCCATGCTTCACATGCTTCATTTACATTAGAGTCTGAGTCTGAGTTGACTCTCCAGTCTTATCAAACATGGCTGGTCCCTAACTGGTGCAGTCTTGTGGAAGGCACAGCGAACAAAGAGAGGTGCAAGAAGTGGTGAACAAGGGAGAGATAGATGGATGGAGGGTATGGGGGATTTGGAGGGAGGAAAGGGACAATAATTCAATGAGGTTAAATTATAATCTCAAAAACAAAAGAAATAGACAACAACAACAAAATCCCTCCCTTTTCTCTGTTGAAGTTTTATCTCAAGTGCTCCTCATGGCAATGAGGCAATGAAAAAACGAAGACATTTTTATACCTATAAGCTCCACCACTTCAGAAACAAACCAACAACTATACAAAATTTAAAGAAAAAACAAACTTGTAAACCATGTGTCCTCCTTCGGGTCTTCAAACCATTTATAAGAACTCATTTGACAGCTATATCCTTAGGCCTTTGCATATCATCTTAGTATCAAACTTATCTGAGACCACTGTTGCTATCCTAGCTTAGAGAGATTAAAACATTCCAGGTACAAGTTTTACATTTTCTGTTACCTAGAGAGCGTGCCCTAAAGCCATAGTGTTTTCTGTTGAAGTTAGAATATCTATAATTGTAACTTTTTCTAATTACATATTCATTCCATACTTGGGGAGAGTGCGCTGGATGACCTTCAAGTCTCCTCACAACCCCAATGTGAGATTTTTTTTTTCCTGAAAATAAGGAACTTGTGAAAGTGGGAAGATTTTTGCATAAAATTACTCTTGTATTTTTTTTTCATTCAGGGTCAAATAATAATAGCTAAAATTATCTATATCCTAGAGAAAAGAAGAAGAAATAGTGTCTTAATGCCACAGTGAAAAATTTTATGACCTATTTTTTGAAAATGTAATGAAGAAAATTATACTGTCTCTATATAAATATCTTATTTGCATATATAGTTTTGTCAGAGACAGACTAATATTAACTACTTCATGAATACCATCTCAATATTTGCTGTATGTGGAGGAAGGAGTTACAATAGAACTTAATCTGCTTTTCATATAAAAGTAGACCGTTAAGAGAGTTGTTTTAACATTGACAACAAGTTTTCTGTTTCTTTCCAGACCCTGACTTCTTCAATTTCCTAATCTTTTAAAATGGGCAATAAATGAAATTTTAACAGTCCTCAGGAAGACTTGTAGTTAGAAAGATAAACACAAATACACATGCCTACATGCACACATACAACTTCTAAAATGACACTTTTTATAATTTACAATAATACCTTGATGACATCAAGGAAGAAGGCATTAAAATATTATTAAATTGTTTGCATTTCAAAGAACTATTTGAAATGTGGTATAGTTTTGGCATTCTTAAAAGATATTAGTGACTTCTGTAGTTGATATAATTTTTTTTCATGTATGTTATTTAGTGACTATATTAATTCAGTATTTTAAATACAGCAAATACATTTCTTTGGAACGATTCCTTGTATTTTCTTCTACCATATTCTTAATTTATTAAAACTGATTTTTCTATTAATTAAATAATAATTTCCAAATCACCTGTGTTGTTAATTTTCATCTTTATTTGTGTGTGCTTGTCTGTGTTGTGTGCCTCATATATGTGAGTGTCTGTTGATGACAGAAGAGAACAAAGGATTGAAAGATTTGGAGTTAGAGGAGTTTGTTAGTGGCATGGGTGCTGGGCACCAAACTTGGTTTTCTGGAAGAGCAGGAAGCCTCTTAACTGCCAAGCCATCTCAGGAGTCTCACTTACAGAGTTTTAAATACAATGAATAGAGGGGTTGGATAATGAACTTGCTGTGAAGACATAGACCAGAAAATTTGGGTCCGCAGAACCCAGGTAACATGCCAATTGGGGATGGAAGTTGGCTTGTGATTCAAGCCTTCAGAGGCTGATAAAAGGTTCACCTAAACAAGCTGCGATGTGGGAAGTCCTTTGTATGTGTTGCTTTTACTGGTTAATGAACAAAGTTGTTTTGGCTAATGGCTTAGCAGAGTAAAGCCAGGCAGGAAATCCAAATAGAGATAGAAAGAGAGTAGGCAGAGTCAAAGAGATGCTATGTAACTGCTGAAGGAGACAGATACCATGTCATTACCAGTAAGCCACAGCCTTGTAGTGATGCACAGATTAATAGCAATGGGTTAATTTAAGATGTAAAAGTTAGTTAATTAGAAGCCTGGGCTAATAGGCCAAGTAGTGTTGTAACGAATGTAGTTTCTGTGTTATTATTCGGGTGCAAGCAGCTGGGAAACAAATAAGCAGCCTCTGCTTACAATGCTTATCATTTAGGACAGTTACCTGGGAGAATGCTGGATTTGACCTTGAAATCTTGTCTCAGTGAACAAACCAGAGGATGATCAAGCACAACTCCCATAATTGACCTCAGGTGCTGTTTAGGATGATCAATTAATCTACCCAGAATTCAGGTATCCTCAGACTGTGGTGAACTTGGGTGACAACTAGTACAGATTATTATATGTCAAGTCTACATCATGTCCCTTTATCCTTGGAACTCTGTTTCTGCTACACTCATACTTCAATTGCTGAATTAACTGAATGCTTCTTAGCTTTTGAAAAACTTCCCATGAACTTTTTATTTCTGTTAGATAATAGAATTTGTAACCTTTACCTGATCATATAGTTGCTTGAAGTAAATACTATTTCTGACTTTCTTGAATATTATTCTATAAATAATTATAGCTCTTGTGTGGAATGCACCCATAGTTTCACACAAAGACAAAGCATCCTTCCCTTCCATTGTGCTATTCAAATTCCTGGAATTTGAAATGTGTGATTGTTGGAGCTAGATAGAATATCATGAAAACAAATTAGAATCATCTCAATAAGAATCACACAGCAACAAAATCAGTTTAACCCTGGACACCTTCATCTATCATATTAATTTTCAGCCATCTGCCTAAATTTCAATTAGAAAAAAGTATTAACTTATTATTTTGAATTTTGGACATTTCTCATTGAAATTCATCTTAATTGATACAAATACTTGATCCAAGTTATAAATGGTTGAAATATTATGGTTTCAATTCAGTGTTCAACATTTTATTACTCCCAATGGAAAGATACTTAAGCATTGCATTCTGCAGAACACCTGTGTTGGTCTGGATGCTTTGTACTGCTATGACAAATACCTGAGGAAGCTTAATAAAATACAGATTGCTTTTTATTTATAGTTTCAGATCTTTCTGACAAATGTTGTCTTGTATTACTGCTTTCTGAAATGCAGAAGTATACTGACTGAAGGAGACAGACAGCAGAGAAAATCTGCTCACTTCCTCAAAACTAGGCGGAAAGAAAAGAGTGAAGGCACTGGGGCCAAGGCATTGCTATTCAGTGCACACCTTCAGAGAACTACTTCCTCAACAAGAACCCACCTCTTTGATTCTAACGTTGCCCCAACTTCCATTGCTACTAATTGTCAATGGGTTATTCTACAGATTAGATTAAGGCATTGTGAGCTAATTGCTTCCTTGAGGCCCTTCTGATCCCAGAGTTGGTTCTCTGAAAGATTAACAAGATTGACAAAGCTCTAGCAAGACTAATCAAAAGAAAGAAAGAGAAGCCTCAAGGACATGAAACTAAAGATGGAAATAAATTGTTATAATACATTGAAATGAAATTCAAATCAAATGGGAATGTTTCCCAGTTTATATTCCACAAAGCTGGACCTGAATGAAATGGGTAAATCTCAAAATATGTTCAATCTACTACAGATAACTTCAGGAGATGTAAACAAGTTCCGTAGACCCACAACAAACTGTGAGTTCAAATTAAAAATTAAGTCTGCTTACAAAAAAAAAGCCCATGTACTCACTGTTGAATTCTATCAAATTTGGGGATAGAAAGCCTTATACACTTGATTTATGGTAGTAACCACTGAATAATAAAATCATAAGAGTAACCATTTCAAAATGAAAAATAATAAACACATATGTAAAAAGTAATTGAAAGTAATCCTGTATGATGTACTTACAAGAGGACTCAGCATATTATGGTTGGGGATCCAATCCTGTTCTCTGCCTGTTTCTGTAGAGAGGGTTATATTGGAATGCAAACAACTTATTTGTTAATTCTTTGTCTATAGCTACATCCCCACTGGAAAGGGGGAGCTGCAAATTTACCACTGAGACATCCTACCCAAATGTCTTGACGAATTTATTTTCCATCCCTACACAAAAATGTTTCAGAGACCTCATTCAGAACCCGATAACTGATAATTTTTGTTATGTATGTTCTCTCTGAAATGTCAGTAGTAAGCAGTCTTGTTTGTAAAGGAACTCCGTCATCAATCACTCATCAAGTATGCAAATGCTTGGGGAGCTTTTGAGTGAAGAGTACAATGTATTACAGTCAGATAGTATTTATTGAGCTAGTGCTTTTGAGGCATATAGCCTACACCTACCAAAGACAGATATAGATTCCAGCTGCAGTCGGCAAGCCTCGAAGGAGAGAATAATAGCTTGGTCAATAGCAGTCGAAACCCATGGTCCATTAATTACCATTTAGGGTTAAAACGTCAGCCTACATATAAATTCGTTCCCAAGAAACGGAAGATTCTTCTCATGGGTTGTAGCCCACTTACCTTCATATATTAAAAGTCTGTCAGGCGAAATAAGAAATCAGTCAACTTAAAACCAGCTGAACTAGTCTAGCTTCACCCTGGAAATCAATGATTCAAATGAGAAGGCATACTGAAATAAGATGAAAATCCCAGCTCATTCTTAGGGAAAAAGTGTTGCATTTGGTGTGAGGAACCCTATTTATACTTGTTAGAAATCTTCCTGGTGATGGATAACTGTCTGGGCTCTAAACACAAAATATCCTATGTTAATCAATACATGTGTATCAATTGCAACAGCATATTGCTGTACTTCAAAAGGCTTAGTACTCAGTACTCAAGAAATACCAAGCACAAGTCTTTGGTAAAATCTTTAGGTACTGAAAATCTTTAGTCTGAGCTTTAGTCAAACTCACACACCTATTTAACTGTAATTACCTATATTATCAATTTATTCATATTTACCTTTCCGATGGATCCAAAATTGCCTTATTATGGTAATGAGATTTACAGTAAAGATTTCAATACCAATCATTTATTTTATTCATGATACTGGTAAACTAATTTAATTCAATAAATATTTTCTCTGTTATGACAGAGGTATGACAAAGTTCTTGTTCTTTTTGAGATATAAATTTTCTTCCTCCCCTAAACTAAAGATGGGAGACTCTAGACAAATGTGATTGTGTATATATAACTAAATATAACATATAGTAAATAAAACCCCTTGGTGAAGATTTCAACTTAGGGTTAACTGATCGATTAAATGGTTTTATAATCACTTGTCCCGTGATATTGTCTTTTCTTAGCATTTTTGTTTTCTTTTTAAAGATTTAAACACACACACACACACACACACATCTACATACATACATATGTGCCTTTAGAGGAGAGAAAGAGCATCAGATCCCCTGGAACTAGAGGTACAAGTTATTGCAAGAGTTCAGACATGAGGGCATGGGGGCTAATAACAAAATTAAGATTCTCTGGAAAAGCAGTAAGCATTCTTAACCACTGAGTCACCTCGCCAGCCCCATCTTTTACCTTAAACATCATTTTTTTTTTTGCTTTTAGAGATTAGAATTGTATAATAAAATATGTAGACCTTTCATTTTATCATTTGGATACTTATTGATTAGTATCTGTCATGCTTTATATTATAATTCATTTGGAGGCAAGGAAGAAAAGGCAGACATTGTCAGGAAGAGAATTTTAATGAAAACGTGGGGAATTTTAAAAAATAAATACCATTTTACTGACAGTAATAGACCATTTATGGAAGCTACAGAGTTTAGAGACAAGTTTAAAAATTGCAGCCCAATCTTTTTTATTTAAAAATAATGTTTGTGAATCATTGAAGGAAATAGTCTAGGAAAAGGGAAGTAGGGGAATTAAAGGAGAATAAAACATAATTAATGATCACACTGCTGTGCTTAGAATGAGTAATGAATCACCACCCAACAGATCAAGCCACATAACCATTATCCATATTCAAAGGGTCTTGTTTGGTTCCACATAAGTTCCCCAGCTGTCAGTCCATAGTCTGTGAGCTCCTCATAGCTTAGATGAGCAGTCTTTGAGATTTTCCCCATCATGCTCCTGACCCCCTTGTTTATATGATCTCTCTTCCCTCTCTTAACTGAACTACAGGAACTAGGCCCAGTAATTGGCTGTGGATCACTGCTTCTGCTTCCATCAGTTACTGAATGCAGATCCTGTGAAGACAATTAGGGTAGTCACTAATCTGATTAAAAGGAAAGGTCCTTTAAGACACCCTCTCCACTATTGTGAGAAATCTTAGCTGGGTACATCCTTGCAGATTCCTGAGAATTTCTCTAGTATTAGATGTCTCCCTAATCCCACTTATCAAGATAGCATTTCATTGTTCTCCCCCTCTATCCTTCCCTCAACTTGGTCTTCTTGATCTTTCATATTCTCATCCCCCATCCTCTACCTTCTACCCCCCTTCCAGTTTTCCCAGGAGATCATAACTATTTTCCTTCTAGGGGCTCTCCATATGTGTCCCTCCTAGGGTCCCTCTTTTTATCTATCATCTCTGTGATTGTGGATTGTAGCTTGATTATCCTTTGCTTTACATCTAATATCCACTCATGAGTAAATACACACAGTGTTTGTTTTTCTGGGTATGGGTTGCCTCACTCAGGATGGCTTTATTTATTTATTTATTTATTTATTTATTTTTTGTTTGTTTGTTTCATCCATTTGCCTGAAAATTTCAATGTCATTGTTTTTCTTGCCACCGAGTAATACTCCATGGCATAACTGTACCACATTTTCATTATCAATTCTTTGATTATGAGCACCTAGGTTGTTTCCAGGTTCTGGCTATTACAAATAATGCTTCTATGAACATAATTGAGTAAATGTCTTTGTAATATGATTGTGAATCCTTTGGGTATATGTCCAGAAGTGTTAATACTGGGTCTTGAGGTAGATTGAGTCCCAATTTTCTGAAAAACTGCCATATTGATTTTGAAAGTTGATGAACAACACAATACAGGCAAACCAAAGCCAAGACCTCATTAAAAAAATATCCTTCATCCACCACCATGGTATACTTTATCCCAGAGATGCAGAAATAGTTCAAAATACAAAAATCTTTAAATGTAATCTGCCATATAAATAAACTGAAAAAAAAAACATGTGACCATCTTATTAGATGCTGTAAATACCTTCTACAATATCCAACACCAATTCATGATAAAGCTACTGGAGAGATCAAGGATACAAGTAACATACCTAAATAAAGCATAATAAAGGAAATATACTGCAAGCCAACAGCCAACATCAAAATTAATGGAGAGAAACTCAAAGCGATCCAACTAAAATCAGGCTGTCCACTCAATACTATTCAATATATAACTCAAAGGAGATGAAGATGATACAAATTGGAAGGAAAGAAGTTGAACTTTCACTATTTGCAGATGATATGATAGTGTGCATAAAGTGACCCCAAAAATTTATCCAGGCAACTCTTCACTGATAAACATCTTCAGTAAAGTGGCTGGATACAAAATTTTAAAAAAGCAGGAAAGAAGATATCAGTAGTGTTCCTATATACAAATGATAAATGAATTGAGAAATAAATCAGAAAAACATCACCCTTTTCAATAGTCACAAATAGCATACAATATCTTGAGATAACCTTAACCAAACACGTGAAAGACCTGTACAACAAGAACTTTAAATCTCTGAAGAAAGAAATTAAAGAAGATACCAGAAAATGGAGAACTCTCCCACAATCTTGGGTAGGTAGGACTAAAATACAAAAAATGGCAATCTTACCAAAATCAATCTACAAATTTGATATAATCCCCCAAAGAATCCCAACACAATTCTTCATAGACCTTGAAAGGACAATACTCAACTTCATATGGAAAAAACAAAAAACCCAGGATAACCAAAACAATCCTGTACAATAAAGGAACTTCTGGAAGCATCACAATCCTTGACTTCAAGCTTTACTATAGAGCTATAGTAATAAAAACACCTTAGTATTGGCATAAAAACTTACACGTGGATCAATGGAATTGATTTGAAGACCCTGATATTAACCGGCATACCCATGAACACCTGATTTTTTGACAAAGAATCCAAAATTGTACAACAACAACAAAAAAAGAAAGCATCTTTAACAGATGGTGCTGGCATAACTGCATGTTGACATAAAACAAGAATGCAATTAGATCCATATCTATCTCCATGCACAAAACTGTCCAAGTGAATCAAATACCTCAACATAAATCCAGTTACACTGAAACTGATAGAAGAGAAAGTAGGAAATAGCCCTGAATGTGTTGACGTGAGACCACTTCCTAAATGTAACACTAGCAGAGCAGACTCCAAGAGCAACAACCAACAAATGGGACCTCCTAAAACTGAAACAATTCTGTAAGGCAAAAGATGCGGTCAATAACACAAAACAGCAATCTACAGAATGGGAAAAGATCTTCACCAGCTTCACATCTAACAGAAGGCTGATCTCCAGAATATATAAATAATTCAAGAAACTAGATACCAAAATAATGCAATTTAAAAATCGGTACAGATGTAAACAGAGAATTCTCAACAGAAGAAACCCAAATGCCCAAAAGACATTTGAATTGCTCAATACTCATAGATATCAGGGAAATTCAAATCAAAAAGAATCTGAGATGCCATCTTACACCTATTAGAATGCCTAAGATAAAAAAAAAATGACAGCTTGTGCTGGAGAGGATACATAGTAAGAGGAATACTTCTGTATTGTTGGTGGGAGTACAAACTTATTAAGCCCACATTCTTAATAAAGCTATGCAAAATGTTAGTTAGTTGGTGATGTGAAGCTAAGTAGTAGGTACATTGATCTATTGGATTCACAGGGTACCTTTTAAAATATTTTATTACATTGATTTATCATGTATATGTATTTGTGGGTATGCGCACGCATGCACATGCATAGTATCTGTGCCACAGTGCTCATGTTGAATTAAGAAGACAACATGCAAGAGTTAGTTTCCCCCTTGCCCCACTGTGTCCATCATGTCAAACTCAGGCCATCAGGCCTGGCTGCAGACATTCTCTATCCATCAGCTCTCAATGCATCTTCTCCCGGAGACTACTCAGTCGTCACATGGAAGTAAGTATAGCTAGTGATGACAGTGTCGCGATGACTACTGATTTGAGGAGGGTTTGGCTTTGATCCACTCTTTCCCCATCTCCAGGTATGCAACTGAGACAACCCACAGTTGCAGACTGCTGGAATAAACCTTTCCAAAACTGTTCCTGCTACTTTAGAGATACTCCTGTTTAATTTGATTTTTTTTTTTCAGTTTTTCGAGACAGGGTTTTTATGTGTAGTAGCCCTAGATGTCCTGGGAACTAGCTCCTGTAGATCAGGTTGGCCTTGAATTCACAGAGATTCGCCTACCTCTGCCTCCCTAGTGCTGGGATTAAAGACCTGTGCCACGACAGTCCAGTCTATTTTCAATATTTTTAATTAAAGTAATATTACGGCATGTCCTCTTCTTCCTTTTCTCATCCATCTTCTTGTTACTGTCTATGGCAG
Source organism: Chionomys nivalis (assembly GCF_950005125.1). Classification (NCBI taxonomy): domain Eukaryota; kingdom Metazoa; phylum Chordata; class Mammalia; order Rodentia; family Cricetidae; genus Chionomys; species Chionomys nivalis. The sequence continues at coordinate 20,764,005 of NC_080101.1, read as the reverse complement.
CACCCGTCTCATGGCTTTTCCTTCAACTTGATAGCCTCTTTTTCTTTGATTTTACATATACACACACACATACACACACACATACACATATATGTAGCCCACAGACATAAATGTAAACAGACCCTGATAAATGGACAGATTAACATGGAAGGGAGGATAGATATTTCATTGGATCCCACCCCCTAGTAAAGAATGATTAAGTAACTATTGACTGATGAAAGGGTACACTAGTCTCTCTCAGAGATGACTCCAGTTATATTGGTCTTTCAATGCAGCAATTAGCCTTGAAACATAAGCACAAAAACAACAAAAATGGATTCAGAAAAACTGCTTGAAGCTAGGCAATGGATTCCTGCAATTCACAGAGACAAAAGCAAGTGCAGTCTCAATTAGGAGGAAGACAAGAAGCAACACTTAAAGATTTCGGAGATTGAAATGATTCCCACCCCTCTGGTAAAGAGACTAATGAACAGTGAAATGACCACTTGTGAGCAACAGATGGAAAACAAGGCAGGGAGAGAGAGACATCTGACAGAGTCCATCACCCACGTAATCAGTCCCAAGTAACTCACAAGTGAGGCCTGGACTTCGTGTCTTACCTCATTGCCTGAACATTTAGCAAAACTCATTGATGATACCCCTATCACTCTCGTGAGGGGTCTTCTATCAAAACAAATGCTCTTCCTTAATGATCCAATGCTAAGTAAGGGGAAAGAGCAGCAAAGGAGACTTTTTCCAGTTGTCAATCATTGCTGATTTCACCAGTCTGCCTGCCAGGCTTTCTCTGCCTCCTGCCTTCTGAATCCATCTTACTGCTTGCTTCTGTTCCTTATGCTTCTACTCCACTACCTTTTCCTAGATCACTTTTTCTTTGGGCATTAAGATCCCAGTCATCTTTGGTACTGAATACGTTAGCTAGAAGAAAATCTCACAAGCAAATCCTTTATTAAAAAAAAAAAAAAAAAAAAAAAAAAAACTAACTAAGATTTTCTTTAGACACAGTGCCCTGCAAAGTTGTCATTACAATTCCCGAACTCCCGTGACACAACTGCACATAATAGCTCTACTACAAGGATAAGGAAATACTGTATCCTGTTTATGCTCAGAATTTCCTATGTCTTTTATATGCATAATTGTTTATGTTAAAGTAAAAATAGAAAAACCAGCACAACCCAGGGAGTATACAGCCAGTGTTGACACTTAGGTGAATTAAATGACTTGTTTTAACTTTAATTACAATGATTATGACATTTGAATAGATTCTTTTAAATATCTACATTCTAAACTAAATTATGGAAGCACAGGAAGAATACACTCAAGCTTACCAGAAGTATTTTAATGATCTATCTCACTGAAAAGGAGAGTTGTATTAAGAAACCTAAATAGGGTGTTCAGCATTTTATGTCAGATTCCCAATTATTCAGAGCTTTAAAATATTTTCGACTTCTCATGATGTGACTGAAACTGAAAAGATTACAAAATACTCTTAGTTCCAATGACCCTTTTCTTTATGTATGGCATATCTTCCGCTGACACGTAGGGGTAACAAGCCATCTGCCTTCCCTACTAAATCACGTTATTCTAAACATTCTGTTTAGATTGTGACTATTCAAATACCACTGTGTTCTCTATTAAAGAGAATATTTTTTATTTTATTTATTTATTAAAGATTTCTGCCTCCTCCGCACCACCACCTCCCCTTTCCCTCCCCCTCCCCCGATCAAGTCCCCCTCCCTCGTCAGCCCAAAGAGCAATCAGGGTTCCCTGCCCTGTGCAAAGACCAAGGACCACCCACCTCCATCCAGGTCTAGTAAGGTGAGCATCCAAACTGCCTAGGCTCCCACAAAGCGAGTACGTGCATTTGCTTTCTGTTGCAATGACAACCACCATATCCAAAAGCAACTTGGGGAGGAAAGGGTTTATTTCATCTTTTTAAATTGACATATTTTCCTTTATTATACAAGCCCACCAGTTCCCCTCCCTTCTTTTCTCCTGTTCCCTCTCCCCACCACCCACCTATTCCCCTCCACAGCTACCCACTCCATTCAGAAAGGGCAAGCCTCCCTTCCACATTGCATGGCACATCAAGTTGAGGAAGGATTGAGCTTCTCCAGTGTCATAAAGGATGGGCAAGGTAATCCAGCATGGGGGACAGGTTCTGAAAAGCAAGCTAAGGACCAGGGAGAGGTCCTGATCTCACTGCTAGGAACCTTACAAACAGACCTAACCACACAACTATCATACACATGCAAAGGCTCTAGGTAGGTCCCTTACAGGCTCTCTAACTATTGGTCCAGAGTATGTGCTCCCACAAGCTCAGGTCAACTGTCTGTGTGGGTTTCTCTGTCATGACCTTGGCTCCCCTGGTTCTACTACAATCCCTCCTTCCTTTCGTCAGGAGGACGCCTGGAGCTTGCCCAGTGCTAGGCTGTGGACCCCTGCATCTTCTTCCATCAGTTACTGAATAAATGCTCTGCGATGACAATTAAGGTATTCGCCAAACTGATTACAGTAGATGGATCATTCAGGTACCCTCTGAACTATTTCTAGGTGTATTCGCTGGAGTCACCTTTGTGGAATCCTGGGAACTTCCCTGGAGCAAGTTTCTTCTTAGTCCTCTGTGCCACACTCAAATCACCTCCTGCACCCAGCCTGCCCAACCTGTTCCCTCACGTTCTGAACCCACCACCACCTTGGCTCATTGCCCCAGTTTACCCTGGAGATCTCTTCAATTTCCCCTTCCCAGGGAAATCCATACCTCCTTTTTTGGGGGCCGTCTTTGCTATCAAACCTATCTGAGGCTATGAATAGTAGGTTGGTTATCCTGTACTTTACACCGAATGCCCACTTATGAGTGAGTACATGCCATATTTGTTTTTCTTGATCTGGGCTATTTTTTTTCTCCATACATTTGCCTGAACATTACATTAGGTCGTTGGTTTTTACTGCTGAATAACATACCATTGAATAAATGTATAACATTTTTCTAACGCATTCTTCGATTGAGGGGCATCAAGTTCTTTCCAGGTTATAGCTATTATGAATAATGCTGCTAGGAACATAATTGAGCAAGTGTCCTTGTGCTATGATTGGACATGTTTTGGGTATATGCCCACGATTGTTATAACTGGGTCTAGAGATGGACTGAGTCCCAGTTTACTGAGAAAATACCATATTGATTTCCAAAGTGACTGACCAGTGTGCACTCGCACCTGCAGTGAAGTGTTTCCCTTACTCCACAAACTCTTCAACATAAGCTGTCCTCAGTGATTTTGACCTTAGCCACTTTGACAGGTGCAATATGGTATCTCAATGTTCTTTTGATTTGCACTTCCCTGATGACTAAAAATGTTGAACATTTTTTTAAATGAATTTCTCCCATTTGAGACTATTCTTTTGAGAGTGTCTGTTTAGATCTGTACCTCATCTTTTAATTGGATTATTTGTCATTTTGGTATCTAGTTTCTTGAGTTCTTTATGTATCTGTCCAGTGCGGAGTTGATGAAGATCTCTTCCCATTCTATAGGCTGCCATTTTGTACTCTGTTCTTTGCCTTACAGAAGCTGTTCAGCTTCAGGAGGTCCCATTTATTAATTTTTGTTCTCAGTGTCTGTGCTACTGGTGTTATATTCATGAAGTGATCTCCTGTGCTATCATGTTCAAGGCTTATTCTCACTTCTGTTCTGTCAGGTTCAATGTCAAAGACCAGCCTAACAAAATTCATATGTTTTAGGTTAGAAATATGCAGATTAGAATAATTAAGCATAAGGGACAGAGATAGGAGAAAATAAGAGACAGAAACACAGAACAGCATCTAGAGGGAAAATCAGTGAATACCGAATCCTTAATCGTTCCGCATTTATTTTCCACATGCTTACATACTTCACTCCAAAAGGAGAGGGGGTTGCAACAGACTTCATTAACATGATATAAAAGATAGACTTAAATTCTCTGACCTTTAGTCCCAGTGGAACGGATCCACCTGTATACCCAAAACACTAATTAACCACATCCCTAAGTCAGAATCTCTTATTTGTAGCCACATCTGTTGTCAAGAACTTTGAAAAAACAAAATTAAGATCAAACTCTCTGACATCTAGTCAAGGTGAAACAGGCTTGCATCTGTGGGTCCTCTCAGTTCAGTGTAACTGGACTTATGCTGAGGTCTTTGAACCACTTGGACTTGAGTTTTGTTCAGGAGAATAGATATGGATCCATTTGCATTCTTCTACATGCCAACCTAAAGTTATGCCAGTACCATTTGCTGAAGACATTTTCTTTTTCTATTTTATAAAATTAGCTTATTTTCCAAAAATCGGGTGTTCCTTAATTTGTGAATTTATATTAGCGTCTTCACTTCAATTCCATTGATACAAGTGTCTGTTTCTATGCTAATACCAATATATTTTTATTACAATATCTCTACAGTAGATCTTGAAGTCAGTGATGGTGATACCTCAGGAAGTTCTTTTATTGTTTGGGATTGTTCAGCTATCCCTGTTTTTTGTTTGTTTGTTTTTGTTTTATTTTGTTTTTCCATATGAAGTTGAACATTGTTCTTTCTAGGTCTCTGAGGAATTGTGTTGGAATTTTGATGGGGATTGCCCTGAATCTGTAGATTGATTTTGGTTAGATTGCCAATTTTACTATGCTAATTCTACCTATCCATGTACATGGTAAATTGTACCGTTTTTTGATATCTTTTTTGATTTCTTTTTTCTAAGACTTAAAGTTATTGTCATATAGATTTTTCACTTGTTTGGTTAGAGTTACCCCAAGATATTTTATATCATTTGTGAGTATTCTAAAAAGTTATTTTTCTCTGATTTCTTTTTCAGCCCATTTATCATTTTTTCTTCCTTTCTCCCGCCCTTCTTTTTCTCCCTCTCTTCTTACCCTACCTGAGATGAATAATAGCCAGCACATATGAAGGCAAAATCAATCACTTTTTGTTATTTATTTCTGCAAGTGACCACACTTGGAGTAGTGATTTTTTGATGATGTCTTCAGTGATCATTTTGTAAAGGTACCCTTGAAACCCATGCCTCTTCTTATTCTTTCCTTTACCCCCAGGAAGATGTGGAAGACACAAGCAGGACAGCTACTGATTTTTTCACTGTTCTTGTTAGTCTCATATCCGCCACATTACTGAAGGTGTTGATCAACTGTAGGAGTTCCCTGGTAGAATTTCTAGGGTCATTTATGCTAATACAATCATATCATCTGCAAATAGCAAACTTTTGACTTCTTTCTTTCCAATTTGTATCCCTTGATCTCCTTTTGTCTTATTGCTCTAGTTAGAACCTCGAGTACTATACTGAAAAGATATGGAGAGAGTGGATAGTCTTGTCTTTTTCCTGATTTTAGTGGAATTGCTTTGAGTTTCTCTACATTTAATTTGATGTTGACTTTTGGCTTGCTATAAATTGCTTTTATTATGTTTATATATGTTCACTATATCTTATCTCTCCAAGACTTTTTTCATTAGGGTATTGAATTATGTCAAGGGCTTTATTATCATGTAATGAGATGATCATGTGTTTTATTTTCTTTCAGTTTTTTACATGGTGAATGATATTGGCAGATTTTTGTACATTGAACCATCCTTGCATTTTTTTGGATGAAGCCTCCTTAAATGAATTTTTAATGTGTTCTTAGATTTATTTTAGCATTATTGTATTGAGTGTTTTGTATCAATGATCATGAGGGAAATAGGTCTCTAATTCTCTTTCTTTGTAGCATCTTTGTATGGTTTGTGTATCAAGGTTAAGAATAGCCCCATAAAAAATGTTTGGAGTGTTCTTTCTGTTTCTATTGTGTGGGATAATTTGAAGAGTGTTGGTATTACCTCTCCTTTGAAATTCTGGTAGAATTCAGCACTGAAACCATCTGTCCCTGGGCTTTTTTTTTGGTTGGGAGACTTTTAATGATTGTTTCTATTTACTTAGGGGTTTTCCATCTATTTAAATTGTGTATTTTGTCTTGATTGAATTTTGGTATTTGGTACCTATCACATAAATTGTTCATTATTTTTAGATTTTCAAATTTTAATAGAAATCAGGTTTTTGAAATATGACTAACTATTCTCTGAATTTCCTCGGAGTCTGTTTTTCTTTACTGATTTTATTAATTGGATAATCTCTCTCTGACTTTTAGTTAGTTTGGATAAGGGTTTGTCTATCATGTTGAATTTCTCAAGGCATCAGCACTGTTTCATTGATGCTTTGTATTGTTTTCTTTGTTTCTACTTTGTTGATTTTAGTCCTGAGTTTGATTAATATATGTCATCTATTCCTCCTGGGTGAATTTACTACTTTTTCTTCTAGAGCTTTCAGGTGTGTTGTTAAGTCCCTAGTGTAAGATCCCTCCAAATTCTTTATGTAGGCATTTGGTGCTACGAAATTTCTTCTTAGCACTCACTGATTTCATAATGTTCCGTAAGTTTGGATATGTTTCTCATTCATTTTCATTGAAATCTAGGAAACCTTTAATTTCTTTCTTATTTCCTTTTTGATCCAGTGGTAATTTAGTTGAGAGCTGTTCAGTTTTCATGAGTTTGTAGGCTTTCTGGAGTTTATGGGTTTTTTTCATTCTAATTTTAACCCACGGAGATCTAATAAAATACAGGGGGTTATTCCAACTTTTTTGCATGTATTGAGACTGGCTTTGTAACATAGTATGTAGTTAATTTTAGAAAAGTTACCATGAGGTACTTAGAAGAATGTATATTCTTCTGTGTTTGGGTAAAATGTTTTATTAATACCTGTTGTGTGCATTTTTGTCATAACATTTCTTAGTTTCCTTATTATTCTATTAGTTTCTATCTGGCAGACCTGTTCAGTGGTGAGAATTGAGTGTTGATGTCTCCCACTCTTAGAATGTGAGTATAAAAGTTAGTCAATAAGAAGCTAGAGTTAATGGGACAAGCAGTGACTTAATTAATACAGTTTTTTATTCATTAATAATAATAAAAAACACACAGAGGGGACTCCCAGATCATGTGAGGTTTGAAGTGTGATTCAAGCTTTTTAAAGATTCTCTTACAAATGTTGGTGCCCTTGTATTTGGGGCACAGATGTTCAGAATTGAGCATTTATCTTCATGGATTTTTTTTCCTGTGATCAATATGTAATGTCCTTCACCATCTCTTTTCATTAATGTTAGTTTAAAGTCTATTATGTTTGATATTATAATAAGTACATCAGCTTGTTTCTTAGGTTCATTTAATTGGAAAATATTTTCCCCACCGTTTACTCTGGGGGAATGACTGTCTTTGAAGTTGAGGTGTGTTTCTTGTATGCAGCCAAAGGATGAATCCTGTTTTTGTATGCATTCTGTTTGCCTATGTCTTTTTACAGGCAAATTGAGTCCTTGATATTAAGGGATATTAATGATCAGTGATTATTAATTACTCTTGTTTTTGGTTTTTTTGGTTGTGTTGTTAGTATGTGTATTTTCCTTCTTTGTATTTTGATGCTATGAAATTACCTATTGCCTGTATTTTTGTGGGTACAGCTAATTTCCTTTTTGTACTTTCTGTAGGGCTGAAATTGTGAATAGGTATTATTTAAATCTGTTTCTTTATGGAATAGCTTGTTTTCTCTGACTATGGTCATTGAAAGTTTTTCTGGTTATATGATTTTTGGAGTTTAGAGAGTCTCAACTCTTTTAAATTTATTTTAAATCTAACCTCTTATTTTAACTTCCAAAATATTAATGTCCTACACTTAATTTTGGCTCCATGTAAAAAAAATATTGCTGGATATGGTATTCCTGGCTGGCATCTGTGGTCTTTTATTGTCTGCAAAACATCCGTCTAGTATCTTCTGGCTTTTAGAGTCCACATTGAGAAATCGGGTGTAATTCTGCCTTTATATGTTACTTGATATTTTTCCTTTGCAACTCTTTTTTCTTTCTTTCTTTCTTTCTTTCTTTCTTTCTTTTTTTTTTTTTTTTTTTTTTTTCCGAGACAGGGTTTCTCTGTAGCTTTGGTGCCTGTCCTGGAACTAGCTCTTGTAGACCAAGCTGGCCTCGAACTCCCAGAGATCCGCCTGCCTCTGCCTCTCAAGTGCTGAGATTAAAGGCGTGAGCCATCACCACCCGGTTTCCTTTGCAACTCTTAATACTCATCTTTATTCTGTATGTTTAGTCTTTCAATTATTGTGTGGTATGGGGACTTTTCTATCTGGTCCTGTTTATTTGGCATTCTGTAAGTTTCTTGCACATAAAGAGTCATCCCTACTTGAGGTTGGAAAAGTTTTCATTTTTGATTTTGTTGAATATATTTTCTGCACCTTTGAACTGGAATTCTTTCCCTTCTTCTATTCCTATTATTCTTAGGTTTGGTCCTTTTATGGTATCCCAGATTTCTTAGATATTTTGTGTCAAGCATTTTTATTTAACATTTAAGGATTTAATATTTAATTTGATCAATGAAGCTATTTCCCCTATCATATCTTCAACTCCCGATATTTTCTCTCCCATCTCTTACATTCTGCTGGGGATGCTTGCATCTGTAGTTTCATCACATACCTTAGAATCCATCGTGGACAGAAGTCAGGGCAGAAACTGAAGGCAGGAAATGGAGGCAAGAACTGCAATAGAGGGTAAAGCTCCCCATAACTTGTTTAGTTTCCTTTCTCATATAGCCCATATCACTTGCCGTGGAACCCACAGTGAGATAGACCCTCCCAGGTCATTTCTAACAGATCAATTCTAGTCAAGAAAATACTCCCACAGAAATGTCTAAAAGCCAATCTGATGAAAACAATTCCTCGATGGATGGTCATTTTTACCAGGTGACTCTAGTTCATATCAGGTTCATATCATAAAACTAACCAGCACAATTACTATATTCCGTCTTAAAGTTATGTATCCAGACATTCATGGTATATGCTTTTGTTCTTGAGTAAAGAGAGAATGGAAAGCTAATATTAATTACTTTATTTATTATTTATTGTAGAATTCAGATTGAACCAAAGACTTGGCACATGCTAAGTAAATGCTCTAGTGCTGATTTATATTCCAGGCCTTTTAAAAAAATTATTATTTAAAGCAGAGTTATGTCACATTTCTCATGCTGACCTTTAACTTTCTAACTTTTTACTCCGTCTTCCTGAGGAAAGTGATTATTTAAACCTCTGAAATGTAGTTGAAATTGAGCAAATGTAAGTATAAAAGTATAACAAGGCAATGTAGTACAGAATCTAAAGTAAATGGTGGTAGCCAGTTCATCCCTCCACTTATCAACTCTTATGTTTAGTCAGTAGATCATATCTATTAGTACTGAAGTTCCTCAAGTGCATTCTAATAAAATATCAGGTGTTTCCTCTGAAGTCCAGTCTTTCTAAATGTCCCTCACATAGTCTTGGCATCATTGATTGTTTTTTTTTTAATCCTCTAAGTGTTTACGTATGTATTCTGTATTTGTAAACCACCAAACGCTTGGTGGAATACATCAACATAAGTCGTTTCTCCAGCAACTCTGAAAGCTATTTATCACAAATCAAAATATTTGTGCTCTTCTCTTTCACAAGTGTTGTCTGAGGGTTTTCTGTCCTGCCAGGTTCCCGCAGTCATTAAGTCCCAAAGAAATCACACAGAGTTCTACATTAGTTATAAACTGATTGGGCTAGTAGCTCAGACATTTAATTAACTCTTATAACTTATATTAGCCCATTATTCTTGTTTATGTTAGTCATGTGGCTCGGTACCTTATTCAGGAAGGCAGTCACATCTTGCTTCTTCTGTGGCTGGGTCACGACTGCAGACTAGGACTTTCTCTTTCCCAAAATTCTCCTGTTCTCATTGACCCACCTTTACTTCCTGCCTTCTTGTCCCACCTATACGTCCTGCCTGGCTACTAGCCAATCAGCGTTTATTTAAAATATAATTGACAGAATACAGACCATTGTCCCACAGCACACAAGAGCTGTTTCTCGGGGGCATGTCTCCTAGTCCTACTGGCTTTCTTGCTGTTGCTGATTTTTCTTGGCTTGGAGAAACATCATTCCAACCTTTGTCTCTACTCTCTATTGTGACATATGCTCCCTGTATTTTCTTTTATCTTGGAGAATCTACTCACTAAAGTTCAAGCCCAGTTTAAAAGAAAATGATGTCATTGTATGCATGATCTTAAGACAAATTCCTATATTTATGTATAGTCTCATCATTCTCAGTTTTTGTACAGTCAGAAGTTTGGGGATGGGGAATTCCACTTCAACTTACGGCAAATTTCTGAGTAGATTATTTTGGTGGAAGGAAAAAACCATATATGAGTAAAAGTTCCCAGAAAGAAATTCTACCTTCAGCTGAACTTTCTCTAAGGCTGATTGACTGAGAAGAACTTAATCATTGAGGAGAGGTTTAAATGTTACAGATCAAAACCCTACTTTCAATGCATACCCAATTATCTTTTCTTTCTCAAATTATTTTTTCATAAAATGCATCTCAATCATGTCTACATCACTCAAGTTCTCCCAGCTTCTACCCATACACTGCTTTCTTTTTGTTCTATCAATATTTATTTTCATTTTCAGTAATTTTTAACTTCACGAGTAGCCATTCCTTGTCCAGTTCACATCCTATAACTAACCACTTACAACTTTGGGAAAATGCTAACTTATTAAACTTTACAAAACCATAGTCTACATCATCCAAATACTAAGAATAACATCAAATAGCCCCGAGTTGTATTTCTGCCAACATATTTTTAAAGACCTTTGATCATAATTTTATTTTATTATTATAAAACTATCACCAAACCATTAAAATATTGGAATATTATTGCAGAATAATAGTTTGGTATGAGTGTAAAAAATGTACTGAATTCAAGCTAAGGGGGCCCTTTGCATTCCATCCGTTGTAGAAATCCTTTTGGGATGAACATATGATCGATTGTGATTAGCGAGTTTTGGTTTAGAAACTGTCAATTTTAATAGACTTGTTTCATAGATAAACTCTTTCAAACTTCCAGAATATCAATGTCTTATACTTATTTCTGGCTCCCTGTACAAAAATACATTATCTGATCCAATTAAGCAGGTAGTTTTGCATCGACTGGTTCACCAAAATATTTATTTTTAGCAACCTGTGTTGCAAAACTCTGATATTTTGACTATCAACTGTGGTAGATATTATGTCTTGGCGGGGCTGTTCATTTGTTTTTTGGCTACCCAGACCTGAAATAAATCACATAGAAACTATATTATTATAACATTGCTTGGCCTGTTAGCTCACACTTTTTATTGACTACCTCTTACATCTTGAGTTAACCCATTTTTATTATTTTATATTTTACCACAATGTTTGTGTCCTACAGGTAAGATTTTTGCTGGTGGCTCACATCTTTTTTCTTTGGCAGTTACATGGCTGTTTTTTTCTTTTTTCTTTTTCTTTTTTTTTTTACTTTGCCTACACTTTTCTATTTATTTGGAATTTTTTGCCTTCCTCTATTTTGCACTGGCATAGGCCCAAAGCAGCTTTTTTATTAACTAATGGCAATAAAACATATTTACAGTACACAAAGGGGAATCCCACATTACCTCCCCTTTTCTCTCTAAATAAAAAGGAAAGTTTTAACTTTAACATAGCAAAATTACATATAATAAAACAGGTACCAAACAAGAATTGCATTTACAATATTTATATCTACTTTATCTTTTATTATAACTAAGGAAATATATAATTAAAACTATTCTTTTACTCCATTAAAGACTCTAGAAGGATATGTAATATTACATAAGTCAACAGAAAGTGTATTACAAGCAACTTCCAAGCTCTAGAATTGACAGAGACATCTCATTGCCTGGACAGTCACCTAAAGTTCTTTTGTAACATTGGCACTTTCAATCTTTTGCACATAGTATTGGGCAGACTTTCCATGAATGTTTTGCCTCTAACGGCAGTTTGTCACTCTTTTTCTTCTGTGTTCTGCAGAATGTCTGGCAGACACTTTCATGAATCAGGAACCCCAAATGGTGGCCTTACCATTAGGCAAGTATAGCATTCATTTTTCTGTGGGTTCTGCAGGTCAAGTTCATACAGCATACCATCAAGTAGTCCAGGCAAGAACAGTTTCTTGCCCAAATGTCTATCAAATTCCATATGGAACCTCTTCGATGCCCATCTTCCTCTTGAAGTAATTTGTGCTTCCAGGAGCAGATGCATCTCATTGTCATGAAAAGTCCTAAGTTTTTAAAATATTTTAAATGCCATGTTACATTAAGTATTTGAAGGGTTTGAAGAATATATATCCATCTGAAATAAAACTCTGCATATCTAGAAAACATAACTAACATGACTACAAATTTTATTGTTACAGGTGACTATTTATTAACCTATATTTGTTAATTATATATTACATTTTTCAATGAGCTGTACAAACACAATAAATATAGTTGGCAAAGTGAGAAGGTTGCATTGCATTTGTAAACTAGGCAATGTTAAGAATGACAGAGTGTCTGTGTTCCTTAAGCTATTCTGTGTTAAGAGAGATTTGATGAAAGAGCAGGCTATTGCATTTACAGGGGACATTCCATTGACAGAAAGTAACGCAGAAAACAAAATGCTTAGCTTTCTTTAGTTTGGGCATTGGAGTTAAACTGGAGACCACTTGAGCTCTAATTCTAGGAAATGGGATAGGCAAGCTTCATTTGTTACATGCTATCAGCACAACCTTGTGACAGACATGAGCTGAGGATTCTGGGTTCATTCAGCAAAGCATGAAGCTTAAAGCGGGACTGAACGATTTTATGCTTCATTTACAGAAACTGCTGAAAGATAACGTGCACTGGACAGAGTTTAGTTGATCCTATGTATCTCACATGAAGAGATAGAAAATATAAATGCAAAGCAGTTATAGTAACTTCATTTAAAATAAATATTAGCATTAAATATTTTGGGGTGAGGGACAGGGAAGTATTTGAAGGGGAGATGATAAGGGATAATTTTAATCAAAACAAATGACATGCATGTAAAAAATTTTCAAGCCTCAAGGAAAAACAAATTGATATTGACACAAACATCTGTTAAATAAACACCTATGCACAAGAGTAAAGCTTAACAACTGAGCTGTCATTTATGCCTTCTGGGAGAAAAAAAAATAATTTTTCACCAATAGAGTCACAGTGGGTAAATCAACTACTCCAGGGCAAGCTTCACATTGGGAAGCAGTTGACGAATATGTAACGGACACCACATTTTTTGTGCATACATTTCTTTGGTTATAGTTTTTTTGGGGGGAGGTGTTGTCTTTGATTGTTTCTTTTGTTTTATGGATTTTTTTAAATGTTTTTAGGTTTGGGGATTTTGCTGTTGTTGTGTTGGCTTACTGTTTTGTTTCTTGGGAACTTAAATGGGGTAGGAAGGGATGGAGATAGTTTCAAGACTGGGGAAAGGAGAAGAGCACAAACAATATATTTAAAGTTAAAATTGTACTAATAGTAAAAACAAATTAAAATGCTATTAGGTTGAACAAACAAACAAAATCCTAGAGCTGTAGAAATGGCTAAGAAAAAAACCCTCTTCTAGATTCCACTGGAGTCTTTCCTTAAATATGACAGATGGACAAAATCATAGACTCATGAATAAAAGACAGCGCAATCTTACTAGTTAAAGAAAAACGGAGCCTGGGAAGATGGCTCACGGAGAAAAGCCCTTGTCACTTAAGAATGACGTACCTGAGTTAGGATTCCCAGTACCTACATCAAAGCTGCTCACATGTCATAGATTACATGTAATGCCAGCATGCAATACAGATACAGGAGATCCTCAGTGTAAGCTGACATGCTATACCAGAGCAATCAGCAAGTGTGAGACCATGAGTTAATAAAAAAGGTGGAGAGCCATGCAGTAAGACTCCTGACATCAAACTCTCTCCTCCACATACACATGTAAACACAGGTAATCATTATCACATGTATGCACATCACACACCTACACACATGTTAAAAGAAGAAAAGAAATATTTCATGGTAGGATGAACAGGGAACTAGAGGAGGTGATAAGGGAGTATTTTAATCAAAGCAAATGAGATCCATATACAAAATTCTCAAGCCTCAAGGAAAAACAAATTGATATTGGTATAAAAAGCTATTTTACATTTTTGCAACATGTGTTTTCATACTTCAGAAGCCATGATGATCAGAAATACTAAGCATTTAAAAAATCATATTACATGAAAGACAAAGAACACTTTACCTCCCAGGTAGAGAAAAAGGGAAAGATGTTGGTTACCTATGGAATGCAAGAAACACTCACAAGGAGGCTCAGCTTCAGAACTGAAATGCTGTAAGTTCTGGCTGTCACGGCTGCAGTAAAGTTGATGTCACACTGCTCATAGAGCCAAGTCCGGAACCACATGAGTGATTCAGAGGCAAAGGAAAGGAAGATTTTAGCATAGCAACCCCAACATGACAGTGTGTTTTAACTGAGAATATGGGCCAATGTTATTACCAAAAAAATAACATCTAATGACAGAGTAGGCTGGTCAAAAATGATCTTAGATTCAGGGACTAAGACAAAGAAATCAAAGAAGTAAGCCAATATTTATATGTAAAACTCATTATTGAATTCCAAACAGCCAGAAATTGACATTATAGTTGGAAGACAGTGATACTTTTAAAAATCTAGCAGATTTAATGTTGCAATATGACATGTAGAAATCATGAAGAAACAACACAGATCATTCCAGTGCATCCTTAGATGTATAGAATTTTTTTCATAGTGTGGTTTCTTTAAAATCTGGATTTGAGCTATGTGTGGCTTTGCATGCCTTTAATTACATCACTTGGGAACAAGAGACAAGAGATATCTGAGATCTTTTGAGTTCCCAGCTGCCCTAGAATGAGTTTCAGGATAGTCAGGGCTTCACAGAAGAATCCAGCTTCCAAAAACTATAAACAAACAAAGAAACAAATGAATATTAAAAGTTTTAGATTTGAATTTGATGAAATATTATTAAATTAGAATAACTAATACAAAAATACCTTAACTGCTTTTAATACTCTAATCTTGGTGAAATGATATTATCTGGTATGTTAAAGTTATTCTGTATCAGTACTGATTGTTATCACTGTTTAGAATACAATTGAATGTTATCTTGAAATAATTATAGCTCATTAGTTGTTAAAATAATTGGCAAATAATGAAGTCAGATAAACTTGAACTACAGAGTCAGGTAAATGATGGGTCAACAATGTTAAATACACATTTCCAGTAGAAATAGAGACAAAATATTCAAAACCAAACACAGCATTCACCCAAGGATTTTCTACTTCAGTTGGCGAAAATAAAGTCCCCATAATATTTATATATGTTAAATAGAAAAAGAATGTGAATGGACATCTTTATCATTCCTCTCATGGCTCTATGGACATCACGAAGGAGGGTGTCAGAAGCTGTCAGGGAGCTTAGACCAGAGGATTCTCTTTTTCACCAGATGTTAATGCCTGCAGTTCTTCATCTACATCTCAGGTTTTGAGAGACTTGCCCATCTACACTGAGATCTCAACAGGTGTTGTCTCTATGCATTTCTTATTTAAGTGACCCTTTATAAAAGATCTTATGAATAAAGCTTTCTAGTTATATATCAATACAATACATTGTAGCAATCATCCTGGTCCTCTGTCTCTTAAAATCTTCCCCTCCTGATTAGGGATGTTTTCTGAGCCTTCAATGTAGGAGCTGCATTGTTAAGCACATATACATACGAACAACACTAAATGGACTCAAAATGTTGTATATAATAACTGCACGTATTATATGTGATGGGGAACCTCCTTCAGCCAATGGCGTTTGAGAAGTTGGACCAGGATGGGCGTGTCCTTGGGTACCTACAAGCCCATGGGATCCTCTGCTGGCTCTTATTCCTCACTCGCTGCACCTGGATGTTGGATTCCATTCTTGTTCCTTGTTGTGATCCATGAGTTCCCCTTTAATAAAGAACAATTTATTATATCCTATTCGGAGCTAGTGTGGGATTATTTGATTTGCGTTCCCTTTCCCATCTGCTGTGTTCCTCTTCATATATGTATATGCATACAATAATTAAAGAAGTGGTCATAAATTAGAGAGGGATTTGGAGCACAGCATGAATTAGATTGGGGAGAGGGAGGTTGGAAGTGATATGAATACAGAATGCATGTAGAAAATTCTCCAAAAAAAAAAAATTCCTGAAAAAAGTATCGGGTGTCATAAAGGATGGTCTTCTGGGTTGGACATCGCCATTGCACTCTGGAAAGATCAGACCTATGACTGCCAAAACAAGACCTGCATAATATTTGGCCCATTACCACAGATGGAAAATTTTGTCCATTGAAGGAGAAATTTCTTTTGGTGATGAGGGGTGATAGTCACTCCTTCCTCACTTACCTGCATGTAGCACATTTTCAACTATACCTAAACATTAATTATGTAAGTTTTTAAATTGTACTCCTTTTATCACACCTTAAAAGGCTTTGGTTTCCAAGGATAACTTCAACTTCTGAAACATGATCTCATTAACTTCTTCTCAGTATAATCATAGTATATCTCCCTGTGGGTTGAAAGTTCACATGACAGTGAAACTCTGTACACTTATTTAAAAAATCTCATCACCAATAATCAAAAAATGATACTGGGATTGTTGATATTCATGGTTGTTATTATTCAATTGGGCTTTTGCTGGGTCCTTATCTTCACATACCTGCTAGACAAGGTGAACTGGGATAAAGCTCATCATTTTCAGTATACTCTACTTCCCTGCAAATTTAAAAGCCTGCCTTGTAACACTTAGTGCTGTGCTGAAGATTTTTGCCAGCATATGGTGGGGGAAGGGGCAACAGCATCACCACTCAACATTTCCAGGATTAATAATGGGCCTGCCTTATTCATGGCTCAATTGTTGGCATAAAAACATTGCCTTTCAAAGTTCATTGTACCATTATTGCTTGAAGGTTTGAAATTCTGTGAGAGGGACTGTCTGCACGTGCTGCCTGTGCTTTATGTTCCCTGACAGCATCCATTTAAAAAATATTATTTGTCGTGAAGCCAACCCTCTATACTAAAGTTCTCTTTACCTATGTTTTTCAATTTTAAATGATTGAAATTCTAATTGCATCATTAAGATAAATTATACCTATGATACAAGAACATAAAAGCTTCAAAAGCATTTGAAAATTTCAATTTAAATTCTCACTGAGTGCAAATGCAAGACCTGTTTTCCAAAGACAAATGATAGTTGTGGTTTCATGAGTGCTGCTGTTTGCTACATTTATGTATGTATGTATATCTTAGGAAGTGTTTTCAATGTTTTTCAATGCAGTGTTTTGAGAGGTAAGTATAAAAACATTGCATATTGCACCATTATCCCAGAAAGAAATTGTGCCACCTTACCGCATTTGATTTTACATACAGACATCTGGAATATATTTATATATTATCTTCATTGCAGTCTATATCTGTAAATAATACTTCATTATTTGAATGTCCTTCCACATATGTAACCAATATCATAAAGCTTATTCTGAGTGTTCAATTAATACCTAAATATTTGTAGGGATTTAGCTTTGATCTTCCACCACTGATTATACTCTAAGCACATATACAAAATAAATAACTCTATTATTAGGCAAATCATTGAAAATGACTTTACATTTTATGCACCACACAGACTAGCATTCAGAACTTGTATACCTTGACCATCACAGTAGACAATCATCACATACAGATGAAAATAAATAAATAAATAAATACCATGGAAACTTTATTTTCTCCAAAAGAAGTACAAAAATCATTAGGCTAATACTGTATTTGGTATCTAATATTATGACTATATATTTCTACCTGAAATATATATTTAACATTGCTGACCTGACTCTGTTGTTCTAGTTTATTTGACTTCATTATTTGTCAATTACTTTAACAATAATGAGCTATAATTATTTCAAGATAACATTCAATTGTATTCTAAACAGTGATAACAATCAGTATTGACACAGAATAATTTTAACATACTAGATAATATCATTTCACCAAGATCAGAATATTAAAAACAGTTAAGGTATTTTTGTATTAGTTACTCTACTTTTAATAACATTTCATCAAAATCAAATCCAGAATTTTTTATATTTATTTATATTTTTTAGAGGCTAGGTTCTTTCTGTGTAGCCCTGACTATTCTGGAACTCACTCTAGGGCTGCTGGGAACTCAGATATCTTTTGTCTCTTATTCCCAAGTGATGTAATTAAAGGCATACACCACCACAAATAGCTCAAATCCAGATTTTAAAGAAATCACACTATAAAAAAAATTCTTTACATCTAAGGATACATTGGAATGATCTGTTGTTTCTTCATGATTTCCACGTCATATCTCAACATTAAATCTGCTAGATTCCAACTATAATGTCAATTTCTGGCTGTTTGGAATTCAATAATAAACTTTACATATAAACATTAACTTACTTCACTGATTTTTCTATCTTAGTCCCTGAATCGAAGATCATTTTGGCCAGCCTACTCTGTGACTATATGGTATTTTTCTGGTTATAACAATGGCCCATATTCTCAGTTAAAACACACTGTCCTGATGGGGTTGCTATGCTAATGTCTTCCCTTTTTTTTGCCTCTGAAACACTCATGCGGTTCTGGACTTGGCTCTATGAGCAGTGTGACATCAACTTTACTGCAGCTGTGACAGCCAGAACTTACAGCATTTCAGTTCTGAAGCTGAGCCTCCTTGTGAGTATTTCTTGAATTCCATAGATAGCCAACATCTTTCTCTTCTTCTCTGCCTGGAAGCAAAAGTGTTCTTTTGTCTTCCATGTACTTTGATTTCTTTAAAAAATTCAGTATTTCTAATTATCATGGCTTCTGAAGTTTGAAAACATATATTGCAAAAATGTAAAATAGATCTTTATACCAATATCAATTTGTTTTTCCTTGAGGCTTGAGAATTTTCTATATATGTCCTTTGCTTTGATTAAAATACTCCCTTACCGCCTTCTCTAGTTCCACCCCACCCTGAAATATTTCTTTTCTTCCTTTACCATGTGTGTAGGTGTGTGATGTGCATACATGTGATACATGCTCACCTGTGTTTACATGTGTATGTGGAGGAGAGAGTTTGATGTCAGGAGTCTTACTGCATGGCTCTCCACCTTTTTTATTAACTCATGGTCTCACACTTGCTGATTGCTCTAGTATAGCATGTCAGCTTACACTGCGGATCTCCTGTATCTGTATTGCATGCTGACATTACATGTAATCTATGACATGTGAGCAGCTTTGATGTAGGTACTGGGAGTCCTAACTCTGGTACTTAATTCTTAAGTGACAAGGGCTTTTCTCCATGAGCCATCTCCCCATTCCCCATTTTTCCTTAACTAGTAAGATTGCGCCGTCTTTATTCATGAGTCTACGATTTTTCCGTCTCTCATATTTAAGACTCGAGTGGAATCTAGAAGAGGGTGTTGGATGCCCTGAATCTGTAACTGTAGATAATTATGAACTTTCTACTTTGCTATGCCTTTGTTTGTTTGTTCAACTTAATAACATTTTCATTTGTTTTTATCGTTTTTATTATTTGATACAATTTTAACTTTAAATATCCTTTGATCATGTTCTTCTTCTTTTTCCACTCTTGTCACTATGTCCATCTCTTCCCACCCAACTTTAAGTTCTTTCTCAAGAAACGAAACAATAAACCAATACAACAATAAGATCCCCAAACCTAAAAAAAAAAAAAAAAAAAAAATTAAACAAGCCAATAAAACTAATCAAGCCCATAAACAAACAAGGATAGTACCTCCCCCCCAAAAGTATAGCTAAATAAATGTAGGCATAAAAAACGGGTGTCCATTATATATTCATCAACTGCTTCTCAATGTGAGGCTTGCCCTGGAGTTTTACCCACTGTGACTTTATTGGTGAAAAATTATTTTCTTTCTCCCAAAAAGCATAAATGACAGTTTTAGTTATTAAGCTTTCCTCTTGCAGGTAGGTTTTTTATTTGTTCCTTTGTTTGTTTGGTTGGTTAAAAAGTAAAATATAATAAAATAAAAGCCATCACATCGAAATTAGAGACAACAAACCAAGAGAAAGATAAGACCCCAAGAGAATAAACATGAATCAAAGACTCACTCACTCACATACTCAGGATTCCCATAAGTACACTCACCTAGAAGCTATAAACTAAGCACGGAGAGACAGGTCCAGTCCTGTGACGATCCTGTCTCTTTGAGTGCCTATGAGGTTTGCTCATCTTGATGTAGAGGGCCTTTTAATCTTTGTGTCTTCCATCCACTTTCATTACACTTACTCTGCTTTCTCTTCTGCAGGATTTCCTGAACTCTGAGGGTAAGAATTTCGTGGAGACATCCCATTTAGGGCTGAGTGTTCAAAGGTCTCTTACTCTGTATATTGTCTGTGAGTCTTCATACTTGTTTCTATCTGCTTCAGGAGGAAGATTTTTTTTGATAAAAGACATACAAGACACTGATCTGTGGGTATGGGAGTCATTTTATTACTGATTTCTTTTCTTCTTTTAGACCAGCATTATTTGGTTTTCCCATAGGTTCCTAGGCTCTTTTGTGCAGGTTCTTAGTCCCACAAGTAGTGTCTGGTATGGGTTCCATGTCTGGAAGTGGGCTTTGATTAAATCAGTCATTGCTTGGCAACTCTTGCAAGGTTAGTGCCACTATTGTCCTAGTATATCTTACAGGCAGTACAGCAGTGTAAAGGGTTGTGGCCATACTGGGATTTATATTTCTCTTTTGATAGCACACAGAGTACCTTCCTGTACTAGAGATGCTGACATGTAGGCCTGAGGGCTCTATAAAGACACCAGCTCGGGCTGGAGAGATGGCTCAGTGATTAAGAGCTTTGCCTGCTCTTCCAAAGGCCCTAAGTTCGTTTCCCAGCAACCACATGTGCCCACAACTATCTGTAATGAGATTTGGTGCCCTCTTCTGGTCTGTAGGGATACATGCAGGCAGAACACTGAATATGGAATAAATAAATCCATAAGACACCAGTTCATCATCTCCATAATTCAATGGGCTGTGTAGGTGTTATCTTCAGCTATAGGTCCTTTCTGTTAGTTTGTGAGGATCTACTTACAGTCTTGCAGGTCTTATTTTTGAATGTTATAACTAATACTATTTTTCATATTTTGATTTTGTTAAAGTAAAAGGAAAGCATCTAACTTTCAATTTCTTCGTTCATATATTCAACAACATTTTATTACAAATATTATATGATTGTTTTAGTTTTTCTGGACTTATTTCAGTGTTTCATCATTAATTAGATATGCTAGTATTAATATAGAGATAAATTATATACACACATATATTTCTCAGAATTGTATGTATGCTCATATCTGTGTTTCATAAACATTTTAAGTTCTAATACACAATACATTTTAAATATTGTTCATTTTATACCATAGTATGATGCTTCAATATTTCAAGTTGAACTTTTATACATATATTAGGAAGCGTCTTCAAAATTATGTTAATTCTAGTTCATTGGACTCATGAATACACATATATCTATGAATTATGCATATGCATATTTATGTTTAGGATCATAATTACATAAGCAATATTGCTAGTATTAAAAATGCAATTAAATGCATTACTGCTTTCTCTGTATTCTTTAAAGATTTTCTAATTTCCTTATTGCCTGGGTATAAATGTTGCCTACATATATGTATGTGTACCATGTGCATATGTGGTGACTGCTAGGTAAAAACAGAGTGTTGGTTCCCCTGAGACTGGAGTTACCTATGGCTGCAAGCTGCTGTATGTGTGCTGGGAGTAAAACGCGTATCGTTTTAAAGAATAACACGTGCTCTTTTTATTGATGTTTATTGAGCTCTACTATCTGCTCCCCTCCCTACTTCTCCCCTCCCCATTTCAGCCCTCCTCCAAGGCCTCCAAGCTCCCATTTTACTCAGGAGATCTTGTCTTTTTCTACTTCCCATGTATTTTAGAACTATGCTCTTAACTGCTGGGCTGATAGTCCAACCATAGTTATATTCTTAAACTCTTGCTTCTATTTAGCTAGAAACTACTTTTATTAAACAAATGGAAGACAACTATGCATGGATGAACGAACACCCCTTTCATAGGAGTTAAGGATGACTTTGGTCCTGGGACATTCTCTTGCTAGGAAATATAGGTGCCTCAAAGCCTGTGTTTCGAATATCTCTTGTTTCAGATAAATTTCTCTGTTCCTGACTTAATAGGCACTGCTTAATTATGAGCATCATATGACACCTTGGTAGCCCCAGTGCTAACTAAGAATGCTTTTAATAGAGACGAAAGAGACATTTTTACCAACCCAGACATAACACACACACACACACACACACACACACAGAGTTATTTGTGCTTAGGGTACATTCAGATAGCATACAATTAACCATCATCAACCATAAAAGCCAACAGTGAGAGAGCATTCACAGTGCTGTAGAACTAGTGCCTCTAATCCCGACTTGTATGATTATCCAAGAGGATAAAAGTGTTGTTACAATGGAATCTTTTCCCATGGCTCTTTTAGCAACACTTCGTAACTACTATTCATTTTCTGTCTAGCTGTTAGGAAGCTCTGTATTTGGTATTTTATCTTTCATGAAATACTTCCAATGCCTACACATGTTTAGAATATAGCCATCCATCCTTGATTTTATGGGCGAATGATACTCTTTCTCATGAATTAATTTTGCCTTCTTTGTATCTTTATCAGTTTTGGGGGATGGACTTATTTGTGTTTTTTTGAAATATTCAGGCAAATTGTCATGAGCACTCATGTAAAACTTTTTTGTTTGAACACATTATTAACTATTTTTGAACATAGGTCTAGTAGATCTCGGTAGCACCCTTGGGAATTTTGTGTGTTACTTTCCAGGACTAACAATTGATTATCCTGATGCATTTCATATTAAACATATTTCAAAGCAAAATAATCACTGTAACCTTCTGTCTTCCAAGTTTTAATAGATAGGACAAGATTAAAACAGTGAGTGATTCTTGATTTGGCTTGTTTACAACCTGTAGCCAATATGCTTTGAGCAAAGGAACAGATAATGGCCCTGACATAGTTCTAAATAGATTCTGGGTAGAAAGGATCTGCTGCACTCCTCAGCATGATTTCCACTCAGATGCTTTCAATGGATCCAAAAGAACACTAAAGCGTCGTCATGGTATGGTGGGTTCCCCTGACAGACGCACCAGTGCTGATAGACAGACATTCGAACTCTTCACGCTTTGACAGATGGCAAGGGAAGCCAGTAGATGACTAGTATGTGTCTTTCTGGTGGCAGAGTTCAATGTGCAGATTCCACTGGATGCCTAAGGCACAATGTGACACACCGCAGCAAGCTAAAGATAATGTTGCTTAAGAAAGTCTTACACATTAAATCTTTGAGTTATCTATTTCCAAAAATACTGATGATGTATTAGAGACTATTTTCAAATTTCTTTATCCTTGAAAAATTAAGAATGATGTAATGGTTTCAAATTTAAATTATTATAGCAAAATTTTATCACATTAATCAAAAAATTTTCCAATATGTAGGAGCAAGAGAACATTAACTTGTGTCAGTTGTCATTACGCATTGGATGCATGTATCAAATGTATAAAATGACATATTATTCCATAAATTTGTGTAACAAAAATATACATAATACTAATTTTAAAAGAAATAATTTTAATTACGTTTACTGTTTGTTCAAGTTTAGTGATTTAATTATACAGGAAGTAAAGCTGCCTTTCAACATTTATCCATGTCTCACCCTCACTCCAGAATATTTTGGCTTCAGATATCTTTCTTTTATTTATTTATTTATTTATTTATTTATTTATTTATTTATTTATTTATTTGGATTTTTGAGACAGGGTTTCTCTGTAGCTTTTTGGTTCCTGTCCTGGAACTAGCTCTTGTAGACCAGGCTGGCCTCGAACTCACAGAGATCCGCCTGCCTCTGCCTCCCGAGTGCTGGGATTAAAGGCGTGCGCCACCACCGCCCGGCCAGATATCTTCCTTTAATTTAGTTTCTGTATTTAAAATGTGTAGTAATGAAAAAGGTGGCTGATGATGTCATCACTGTTTGTATCTTGGAGGCTTCACCTACTTCCCTAACTAATTTGTATTAACTTGTCACCATTTTTGCCAAAAGCCTGAAGCAAACAAGCAAGCAAACAACTACAAAAAAAAATCCCAACTATATCATCCTCCTGTGATGTATAGAACCCTGGTTTGCAGATCTAAACTCAGATTTAATTCCACGTGGAGTGATGTAGTGAGGGCTGCGGGCCGCTTCCCACCGCTCAGCTCCCGGCCATCGGCTAGCTTTACCCGAAATTATTACACAGAAACTGTATTCTTTCAAATACTGTCTGGCCCGTTATCTGTATCCTTCACCTACTTCCCTAACTAATTTGTAATTAGCCTAAGAAGGAAACTATCAGGGAACAGAGTGAGGGTGGAAGATACCAAATAGCAGAGCTCCACACAGTGACCATAAATCAGACCAGTTCATGGCTGAGATAGCTGTCTGAGTATGATATACGGAAATTACTGCCTCTTCCGAGTTTGCCACAGCTCAAATTGTTTCTCCAGATATGCGAAATGCATACCAAGTGTGGATGTGGAGGCATTTAAATTTAGGGAAAGGAAGTGGAAAAATGAGCCAATTTGAGGAAGGTGGATTTGGATATGATTTGAGATGTTTGATGTTACAAGATCAACTAAATGTTATGATTCCATAGAAATGTTATAAGCCCACTGATTAAAATATCAATGTAATAATCATGTATTTCTCTTCTGTTAAACAGCAGCAATAGTTAGAAGACGGGGGATTAAAACAACATCTATTATAATAAAAAATTTAAAAACAAAAATAAAGGATTCAGCTTATAATTTTTTAAAAAAAATGTTTAGAAATTTGTGGATAGAACCAAAACTAGAAAGCAGAATTTTAGACTAAGATATTTTGATATTGTGATTTATTATCTTATATTAGAACATCTATCATCATAATTTTGAGCCTTTAAACCACTAAAGTATCCAAAATATTTTATTAAAGATATTAATCAATACCGCAAATTATATATAGCACAAAGATCCTCCCTATTCCAAAGAATCAAGAGTCTTAGAGAATATAGGTAAGCAGGACAAATGTCTTTCCTAGTGTTCTAACACACTTTCAAAGCAAATGTCAAAATAGTGTGTGGAAATCAATTAACTGTGAATAAGAACATCTTAGGGACAAATGTCTGTACATAGACATGCAAGCCATTTTCATGCTCTTTTTAAAATAAATAAATTTATTTATTTATTTAACATCCCAGCAGCAGTCTCCCTTCCCTCCTGTCCTCCCAGTCCCTCCCCCAACACACTCCTTTTGTTCTCAATTCTCCCCCATCCACTCCTTCTCCCTCTGTTTAGGAAAGGACATGTCTTCCCGGAATATCAACAAAACACGCAAGTCAAGTTGTACCAAGACTAAACACCTTTCCCTATGTGAAGAATGGGCAAGACAACCCAAAGAGGAGTAGGGTTCCAAAAGCTAGCAGAACAGTTGGAGACATTCCCTCATCCTGCTCTTAGGAGTCCCACACGAGGACCAATTTACACAGCTGTAGCTTGTGTTCAGAGTGCCTATGTCAGTCCTATGCAGGGTCCCTGGGTTTTGATTCAGTCTCTGTGAGCACCTATGAGCCCAGATTAGTTGATTCTGTGGGTTTTCTTGCAGTGTCCTCAACCCCTTTGGCTCCAATAATGCTTTCTCCCTCTTTCTGCAGGTTTCTCTAAACATATTGATGCTTTTTAATGAAGTCTCTGACATGAACTACTCTTATACTCTCTCTCTCTCTTTCTCTCTCTCTCTCTCTCTCTCTCTCTCTCTCTCTCTCTTTCTTTCTTTCTTTTTCTTGGCTTTTTGAGACAAGGTTTTTCTGTGTAGCTTTGGAGCCTGTCTTGGAACTTGCTCTGTAGTCAAGGCTGGCCTCAAACTCACAGACATCCACATGACTCTGTCTCCCAATTGCTGAGATTAAAGACATGAGCCACCACTGCCCGACCCACCTTTTATTCTCTTAAAGATGGACACTTTGAGTAGCCAAAATATTTATGTGGTAAACTTAGAGGTAAAACTACCTTTGAATTAGTTAGTAGTTCATGTCAATGCTAAGATAAGGAGAGTGATTTTTAAAATGCATTCAAATATTATTTCTGAAAATTATTACTAATAAGATTAATATCAGCTCTTCCTTTTTATTTCTATTTATTTTCAGTTTTAAACGGTGTGTGTGTGTGTGTGTGTGTGTGAATGGTGTTTAAGCACACATGTACGCTTATGTACATGCTTGTGTATGAACAAGCAGAAGCCAGAGGAGCCCATCTGGTGTACCACTCCAACACTCTCCATCTTAACTCCTTTGCAACACTGCCATTTATTTAATCTGTAGCTTGCTAGCTCCAGAAATTTTCCTGTCTCTATAACTCCCTGGTTCTGGCATGTAGGTGTGGACCCAGCCACACCCAGTTTTTTACAAGGGTGCTGGAATCCAAACTCAACCCCTTGTGTGTGCACAGGAAGCACTCTTCAACAACAAGCCATCTTCCGGTCTCCAGTGTTCCTTCCTGCAAGATTACATAATAATCAACAAGGTGTATCTTCTCATTACATGGAACTGATATCTAATAAATGAGGTATATTCAAATTCTAGCATTAGCTCTTTGCCAAACTCAGAGGAAAATATCGCCAATCTCTGTTCAAAAGTAGAAGTCTGTTTAACAATAAAATTCATCACTGATGATTATGTGCCTCCTCTTGGAGGACTGGAACATCTCAAGGGTATAGTTTTGATACTAAAACAAAAATTTGTTTGAGATGGGAAGATGACTCAGCAGATAAAGGTGATTTTTCACAAGCCTGGTGACCTTGAGTTCAGGAATCTTACATAAAATTGGAAGAAGAGAATGAACTCCAAGGTTGTCCTTTGACCTCTAAAGGTCATGGCATGTATGTGCCCCCTAAACTTTTCCCATTTTCTCTCTCACACACAGACATTTACACACAAAACTATGCATAAAATAAAGTTGAAAAATGAACTTGATCTTGAACAAGTATATTTGCAGTCAATGGCTTTTATGAATCATGGGTGATGGGAAGAATCGTAAAATAATACTATAGCTAAATCAGTAATATTTAACATATGAGTAATGTATAATATGCAGGCTACAGAAAAGTCTTTTGCAGGTACCAAGTACAGGGAAGGGAGGGAATTGATTAAGAGGTTAAGAGAACCTGTTTAATTAATATAGAATGAATAAATATATAAATATTCAAAATGTACACATGGTATTCTACTCCAGTGATTTTGAGTTTGATTTAACATCCTCATCTTCTACTTCTCCTAGGTGAGTCTGCTTCTTTTTTTTCTAGAGCTTTCAGGTGGAGTCAGAGAGAAGGCATAGAGCTGCCACAAGAGACAGATGTCACCACTGTAGCCTCCCAGAACTTTGCCTGTAGGCCACAACCTTGTAGTGATACACAGAGTAATGGAGATATGTTAGTTTAGAATATAAAAGCTAACTAGAAATATGCATAAGATAATAGATCAAGCAGTGTTGTAATAATATAATTTCAGTGTGATTATTTCAGGTCTGGGAACCCGGGAATGAACAAGCAGCCTTCCTTTACAGGGGACCATAATGTTTCTGCAAATAATTTGCATACATCTGCTGTGTCCTGAGTATTTGAATTTGGTCATGTTTAGAAATAATGGTCTAATTCATTTGGAGGAAAAAACTGGAAGACAATACAGCCTATAATGTGTGATATGTGTAGCTGGACTTTTTCACATGTTCATCATGAATTAGCAGCAAAAAGAACCAGAACAAAAGGTATTAGAGAATTGCAAGGGGTGGATTGTGGAGAAAGAAAGAAAAAGAAATGTGAAGCAACAAACTTTTTCACTCTTCACAATGTACTCCTGCGTATTGGTTGGAGCAAGGGGAAGGCAATTATAATCATTGGGATATGGATAACAAAGCCACTCCTTAATAGATGGAGTCAAAGGCAAGGGCCATTTGTAAAATTTCAGAAGCCCTTTTCTTACTCACGCTTCATGTTAATGACTATTCATAAAGTGGAAAGCACAGTAATGAGAAATTCTATCCTAATGTAAAATGTAAGTAGGAACAAGAAAGACACATTTTCCCTCATCTCTCTGTATACACCTCTTCTCGTTTAAAAAATGAGATGCAATCACTTGCCTTGATTGCTTTTGTACCTAAGTTCACACTGTTGCCTTGCATGTCAGTATAGCAAGAGGTGTTATTCAGTGCAGCAGTGCAACATGTTTCGGGAGATTTGCTTTTGTTCGGTTCGTTTTCCTAGTTCACATTCACTACCCTTCACAACTGAGAAATTTGGTAGATTGAATCTCTTTTCCATTCCCATGAGGGTTTGTAATGAAAATTATTCTCCCTTTCACTCAACACATCATTTTTTTCCCAAAGTAGGATTATTCTTAGTCATACTTAGACTTATCTTGTTTTATCTTTTAAAAAGATGATTTTCACCTCTTAATTATGCGTATGCATATGCATCTGTGTGTGGGTGCTACACGGGGGTGCAATTTTTTTTCTAGAAGGCAAGAAGAAAACGAGTCAGAGCCCCTGAACTTGTAAGCAATTGTGAATCACAGCAGCTTTAACATCATTTAATGCTCAAAAAATATATATACAGATAGTCAATAGTCATTAGAGACAACACAATCAAATTTACGGAGTTTATAGTTGTAATTAAGTGAACTGGCCTATGCATGTTTACTTATCTTTGTACTGACTAGTGAAAGAATCGGGTCTAATATTAGCCTATTGTTAGTTGCCCACACTCAGTTACCTTAAACTAAATGGAAAAGAAAATTATTTATGAGGGTTTCTTACAGCTTTTGAAAAAAAAAATCTACCTCAATTCCCACTAAATTAAATGCTATGAGAAATTCTACTATAAAATAGAATTAATTTATTGGTAGCCTATATTTTCTCCTCTAAACTTTTCTGCAAATTTCAGGACAAACAGAATATCAAGAAAAAGTTTCCACCAATTCTTGAAATATTTGAATAAAATTGCAGGAAATCGAGGTCTAGAATTTTGGAGAACATTTAAAAATAAATAAATGAAACTGAATTGAGGGGGAAAAGCTTTCTTTCATGCCATCATCAGACTCTGCCTCATAAAATAGAATCTTTAATAAAATGTTCACGAAGATTGTATGCTCCAGCATTTTGACACTATGACCACATCTTGTAGAACAACACACAAACAATCAAAAAGTAAAATAAAATAAAATAGAAATAAATAAAATGCACATTTAAATATTTTCCTATTGAGTACAGTTTTAAACTTTGTAAACACACACCTTCTTACCCTGTCACAATTTCATTGTAACTTAATAACCCATTATCTGTTAATTTGTGCTGTCCACATATTTCTGGGTGTAGGCCTATTTATTTATGAACAACCTACCAAGATACATCTTTGGAAGACCAACACTTTCTACACCGATATCTATCAACCATCTCTAACTTCTCTGCTGATGGAAGGCCTCATTAATCTTTTCTTCCTCTATGTTAAAATACTGATTGACTTTATCAACTAACCTTGTGTAGGCAACCACAGCTGGGAATGTTCATGAATGTAATGGTAAAAATACCTTTGATTACGTACTCATACAATGTTATTTGCTTTTTAAGAGCTTATTGATAGCCTTTATATAGATAAAGCAGTTTCAATAATAGGTATTTAAAAGCTACAATTCAGCAAATCTAAGATTTATTTATTTATTTATTTATTTAGTGTAGTCTTTGGGATCTTTTGTGTAACTGGTCAAATCATTTGCAAATAGTGATATCTTGATTCTAACATACCATTTGTGTCCCTCTTATTTCCTTCCCTTGCCTTACTGCTCTGGCTAAGACTCCAAACAACGTGCAGGATATGAATCGAGAAGGCGACGCCTTTGTTCTGTTTCTGATCTTAGTGGAAGCATGCTGATGGAGAAAGACTCACTTTTCCTTGAATGTATGGTTGTCTATGACCTTGTGGATGGGCTCTTACCACTTCATGCATGACCAGCACTAACCGGACTCAGTGGGTGATTAACAACAACAACAACATTTCATGAAGTGGGTGGGAGACAATTTGAAATATCTCAGGAGTTACTTGGATGGGGAGTGAACAGTGGCTAAGATAAAATGCATCATAAATGAATTTTCAATGAATACATATGATATTATTTTTTAAAAAATTGAAAATTTCAAGGCTTTATTTCCTAAATTCCTATGCTCCTTATCATTACCTGAATTCCATTCCTTCATCATAAAATTGAATATCCCTCATGTTTGCAATGACCTTTTAATTCTGTTTCTCTTGAGCCTAATTTCTGATTTATATTCCTTTTACTTTGGTGCAGGCATTGTTGTGTGTCATGACAGTCATAAGTGCCTTAGAATCCTCATCACTTCAAAGTATTAACTTGTCACCATTTTTGCCAAAAGCCTGAAGCAAACAAGCAAGCAAACAACTACAAAAAAAAATCCCAACTATATCATCCTCCTGTGATGTATAGAACCCGGGTTTGCAGATCTAAACTCAGATTTAATTCCACGTGGAGTGATGTAGTGAGGGCTGCGGGCCGCTTCCCACCGCTCAGCTCCCGGCCATCGGCTAGCTTTACCCGAAATTATTACACAGAAACTGTATTCTTTCAAATACTGTCTGGCCCGTTATCTGTATCCTTTTATTGGCTAATTCT
The DNA here is from genome assembly GCF_950005125.1 of Chionomys nivalis. Taxonomy (NCBI): domain Eukaryota; kingdom Metazoa; phylum Chordata; class Mammalia; order Rodentia; family Cricetidae; genus Chionomys; species Chionomys nivalis. The sequence continues at coordinate 20,733,192 of NC_080101.1, read as the reverse complement.
CACATCTCAATTAACCCATTTTTTAGGGAACCCCAAACTTGCAATGGTAAATGTTTCTTAACACACAACAAATTTTAATATGAAACCAAATGGTTAACGAATCTGAGGTGTCTGTCAACACTAGTCTCCACTTCATAACCTAACTAGCCTGCAGCCTTTGCACGGTGTTTGCTCTCATTCCACATTATGCCAAGACACCGTGACTCAGAGTCATGGGGGTTGTATAGTAGAGACTGTGGTGTTTTAACACACGTACAAAAGCTTCTGTTATCACAGAAGTAAAAGGGTTAAGTATGGAATACAAAGGCTTTTTCTGGCTTCCTGTTGTTATTCTGCAGCATGTAAATATTAAACTAGTCTATCTTTGACTGGATTGTGTTGAATATTCAAATTTTATATTTAACATGTTTTTTTGTTTGTTTGTTTGTTTGTTTGTTTGTTTTTCGAGACAGGGTTTCTCTGTGGTTTTGGAGTCTGTCCTGGAACTAGCTCTGTAGACCAGGCTGGTCTAGAACTCACAGAGATCCGCCTGCCTCTGCCTCCCAAGTGCTGGGATTAAAGGCGTCCGCCACCACCGCCCGGCTATATTTAACATGGAAGCAGGAGTTCAACTAAATTAATTTGGGTTTAAGATTGGGAAATTATTTCTAATAATTTCTGAACTGGGACTAAATATTTTTTGCCACTTTTGCTTATTATTGGTTCCCCTATTCTCTGTGAATTTAAACTCTTGGGTTACAATGATGTTGGAAATGTTTTCTTTTCATTACATTGGCTATTTAAAATACATTTAAAGTTAATTATAGCATACATCATGATAAAGATATAAATGTCCCAAATACATTTGATCAGTTTGCCTTCATGCTGTTGGAATTTTTTTCTTCCTCATGGCTGTTATATTTCCCGATATGATTAGAAATAAATCAAACAACAAAAATAAGTTGAGAATCTTCATCCGGTGACAGATGGAGACAGAGACAGAGACCCTCATCAGATCAACGAACTGAGCTCCCAAGGTCCAGTTGAAAGGCAGAAGGAGGGAGAAGAAGAACAAGGAAATCAAGACCGCGAGAGGTTGGTCCACCAACTGAGGCAGTTGTTCCTGTTTTAATGGGAGCTCACCAAATCCAGCTGGACTGGGTCTGAATGAGCATGTGATCAAACCGGACTCACTGATGGTGGTTGACAATGGGGGCTGACTGAGAAGCCATTGATAAAGGCACTGGGACTTGTTTTTATGGCATGTTCTGGCTTTGGGGGACCCTACTCTATTTGGATGCACAGCTTCCTAGGCCTGGATGTAGGGGGGAGGGCCTTGGACTACCCACAGGGCAAGGTTCCCTGACCTGAATCAAGCAGGGAGTGAGAGGGAGGAGGTGGTGTGGGGGAGCGGGAGGGGATTGGGAGGAGGGAAGGAAGTTTAAATATTTGAATGGAAAAATAAAAAAAAAATGTTTAAAAAACATTGCAAGTTATGCTTTCTGTATTTCCTTTAAACATGTGCAATATATTTTAGGTTAGATAGACTATCATATCTGAAGTAGTCTGAAATTACTGGGTCCTGAAGTTAGACTACTTGACTTGAAATACCTTCATAACCAATGTATTGGTTTCCTAAGCCAGGATTTTTGGTGTTCATCACTTTGAATTGATGAAGCTCCTGAGGCTTGTGTGATTGACATGAAAGACAACAGTGTCACAGCAAAATAAAAGGGCATGTTAATCTAGAAATTAGGAACAAAAGAAATAGAATAAAAGATTATGGCAAGTATGAGGGATATTTCTACATCTAAGATTCTTCTTAAATCTTTAAATATTTAAAGTGTATTTTCCTAGTGGAGTATTATTTTGGTATATTGCTAAACGTGTTACATAGGACCTATTTCACTGAAAGAATACAATAAACACCAGTAATGATTGTTCAATTAAGTAGTCACTTTCACTATAGCTCTTTTAATAACAACTGCACAACTATGAAGTATTCACTAAGCCATCCTCACTGGATATGGATTTTGTAATAAAAAGCGAATATATTTCTTTTTCCCACAATTACAAGCTTCACTTACTATACAACTCAGCTTCTGACAGATTGTTTGTGGCTAAAGAGAGGGCTTTAGCTTTAAGTCATTTCCTTTACATATGATTTAGCAGGTATGACAGAAAGGTGAGAAAGGTGTTTAAATGTTTCTTTCCCTTCTCTTTTATCCTTAGATTTTTACAGCTTTAGCTAAGCAAATAAATTCATGCACATGATTTTAAGTATATAGTCTTCTCTCTCTCTCTCTCTCTCTCTCTCTCTCTCTCTCTCTCTTTTTCTCTCTCCCTATTCTCTATTTGTCAGATTGCAGTAGATTTCTTTTGCTTGTATGTCCTTCTATCCAAAATATATCCAGTGATAAAAGCTAGACTTTTCTCCAGAACTCCAATTATCCAATAAATAAAAGCTTGGTTTTTCTTTTCTTCTGAGTGTAAGTATGCTCCCATAGGTGCTGAGATGTGAACTCATGACATCAGTGTTTGCCCAGAGGGCATCTGAGGCTTCTGTTCACTAATGGTAATGCAAATGTATCACAATGATAACATTTTGCAGCTCCTGGTCTATAGAGAGTAATGAGTTTTTCAAATTGTCTGCTAGTGATAGAAACAACTTTTACAGATCGACTAAAACTGAAAACGTTCTGTGGAGCAAAGGAAACCACCAACAAAATGAAGAGATATCTTATGGAATGGCACAAAATATTTTAAAATTCATATTAAAAGCAAAATATTAAAATACTCAAAAACTCAAGCAAGAAAATACAGTTTTAGAACTGTCCAAAGTAAATGAAAGGACATTTCTAAATGGAAGACATCATACTGACTAAAAGTTGATGATAAAAGGTCAACATTTATAGAAACCAAGTCATGCAAGTCCAAACTAAAGGGAGGAGATGCCACACCTCTGCTGAGATGCCTGTAACGGGACACAAGACACAGTATTAGTGAAGATCTGGAACAAAGGGAGCTTATGCACACCAAAGGTGACAAAGTGATTATATCCATTATAGAAAAGAGTGTGTTCTTACTGTATAAGTAGAGCTACTATTAAGGGTCAGTAATTCCACTCCTGAGAACATATTTTAGATTTATATTGATTTATATTGATGTTGGCTGTCTCCCTTTTATCTCTTCTTTATTTCTTCTTCTTCTTCTTCTTCTTCTTCTTCTTCTTCTTCTTCTTCTTCTTCTTCTTCTTCTTCTTCCTCCTCCTCCTCCTCCTCCTCCTCCTCCTCCTCCTCCTCCTCCTCCTCCTCCTTCTTCTTTTAAATTGAGTATGGGTCGGCTAGTCCAGGGATCTTTAGCCTCAGCCTCCTGAGTGCTCCAATGATAGGCAGCCACCATGCCTTCTTGGTTTTTATGAGTTCCAGGAATCTGAACTGTAGTGGTCATGTTTGCATGCGAATCATTTTTTCACTGAGTTGTCTTTACAAACCCTTGATTAATTTTTAAAAGGTTAGTGGAAATCTCATAGCAGTGAATTAGTAGAAAATTTTCATTTTGATTTATTACTGTAATTCTCATATTAGTTTTAAACAGAAGAGACATATGAGTTGCTGCCATGAACTGTCCACACTAGAGGCTGATTTTTCACTTCCTTCAATATTACCCAGCACTCCATGAACACTTGACTTAGTCTACCTTGCCATGACTTGGCCCTGTGGCATGAAACTGTTTAGTTAGTATGAATGGAAGAACAGGAAATGGCTATTTTTATTTGGAAGAAATATAAGTTTGGATTATTTAGATAATTAAGTGAATTAACTGTTTCCATGTGCATTTGAAAAGTGCACACTTTATTAAATTTAAGTGTACATTATAGTTGTTAATGCAAAATGACAAAACTCCTGTTATATCACAGCACTGTGGGTGCTAAACATAATGAAATCAAATCTGCTCCAAACCTACAATACAGAGATTAGAGTTGGAATTCTGTTGGTAGAGTGCTTGTTTGACACGTGCTAGGTCAATCTCTTCTGTACAGAGTTTATATCCAGTCTAGGCTAGGAAGTTCATCTTAAAACCCCAGCCTCAGAGTGGCAAACAGAACAAATTGAAAACTCTGGTATCAGAAAGAATTATTTGTCCAACTTTATGCTGTACTCTGCTAAAAATTAAATCAGTATGCAAAGTAGAAATTATTGACATTAATATTTAGCAGAGCAACCTTTAAGTATGGTTGATAAATGGCAACTGCATATTTTAAAACTTATGATGGATAAACAGGTTGGTACCTGTTCTGAATTAGAAATAATACTAAGGTCCTCTTTCTCTGGAATGCGACAGTCAAGGTGAGTGTGAGTGTTTGTATCTTCCTTGTCGCTGTAAAACATGTTCAGGAAGACCTTGTGTACCAAATTGGTGTGAGCCTCATTGGTGTGAGCCTCTTTGGTGTGAGCTGCAGGCTGTTGTATCATTGCAGTCCACACGAATTCATTTTGGTCCTCCCTAATTACAGAAAGATATACTCTGTGTCTTGAAGTGAGAAAAGCAGGTGTGAACTGGGTCAGCTAATGAGCGCATAACGTTAAAACAACTCTTGTGAAACACAGGTCTCTAATAGCAAGTTTGATCTTGGGGCAATGGGTAGTAGCTTGGCCACTTGTGTCACTTGTCTAGATTTTTCCTAGATCTATTAAACAACTTATAGTAAGAGCACTATGACGTCATTTTTTCTACACAATCGGTATGGAGTCTTATTCATTTTCTCCCAATGCTACCCTACCAACCACACACATTTAAAGCAGAAAACTGCCTATGTATAATTTTTTCTTTATATTCAGCACTTATTTTTTTTTCTGTTCACAGATATTACAATGTGGAATGTCAGAAAGTTGGGAGCATGGGGGTGGGGGTAGGGATGAGGGTGGGGTTGGAAGAAGGGAAAAACTGGGGAGAGTTTGGGGGACTGTGAGGGTGGAGATGGATGAAGGGCAGATATTGGAGCAGGGAAGAAGATATCTATATTAAGGGAGCCATTTTAGGGTTGGCAAGAGACTTGGCTCTAGAGGGGATCCCAGGTGTCCACGGGGTTGTCCCCAGCTAAGTCCTTGTGCAGCAGAGGAGAGGGTGCCCGAACTGCCCTTGCCCCACTATCACACTGATGATTATGTCGAATATCATCATAGAATCTTCTTCCGGCGACAGATGGAGATAGAGACAGAGACCCTCATCAGAGCAAGGACTGAGCTCCCAAGGTCCAGTTTAAGGACAGAAGAAGGGAGAAGATGAGCAAGGAAGTCAGGACCGCGAGGGGTTGGTCCACCCACTGAGGCAGTTGTGCTTGTTCTAATGGGAGCTCACCAAATACACCTGGACCGGGACTGAATGAGCATGTGATCAAACTGGACTCTCTGAATGTGGCTGACAATGGGGGCTGACTGAGAAGCCACTGATAAAGGCACTGGGACTTGTTTCTACTGCATGTACTGACTTTTGGGGACCCTTCTCTATTTGGATGTACAGCTCCCTTGGCCTGGATGTAGGGGGGAGGGCCTTGAACTTCCCACAGGGCAAGGTTCCCTGCCCTCTCTCAAGTAGGGAGGGGGAGGGAGGAAGCGGAATGGGAGGATAGGAGGAAATGTAAATTTTTTAATGGAAAAATAAAAAAATAAAATAAAAAACAAAAAAAGACAATGTAGAATGTCACTCATTTTAAATATAATTTCCCTTAGTTAGTGATACTGATACTTGACTCTTCTGCAACCTCCTATAGTTTATTGTCCACTGGGGTTTTTCTAGCATTGATCATACAGAATCTTTGCTACATTCCCAAGGAGTTGCAAAGCTATGCTTACTGATTATGACAAAGTCTTTAACTATTCTGTATTTCTTTTATCAAGTGAACCAAGCACAAATTTGGAGTAATAGAGACCAGATATATTAAAATACATAAATGACATTTTTTAGCCTTTACAATATTTCATACAATAGAATTTAGTTGTAAGGTTTTCCCTTATAAGTGCATGTGAACACGTGTGCACGCACACACACATACACACAAACTCATGTAATGTGTATATAGTAAGAAAGGGATCACGTAGATTTTAAGCCCCTTTCCACTGCATCTTATTCAGCAACTTTATCAAGGAGATTATCATTTCACTGCCTTCCTTCTGTCAAACTGAGAGAACAGAGGAAGAAAAAATTCAGCAGTCAAGCCTGGCTGGAAGTCTGCTAAGATGACAGTTTTCCTTCTCCAACCCTGAAACTCTTTCTTGAATAATTCAACTAAGCGGAATGATGGGATGCACCACAAGCTTTTTTGTGTTTCTACAGTTCTTTTTTTTTTTTTTAGTTTTTTTATTAATTAATTAATTTATTTAATTATTAAAGATTTCTGCCTCTTCCCCGCCACCACCTCCCATCCCCCCCTCCCCCAATCAAGTCTTCCTCCCTCCTCAGCCCAAAGAGCAAGCAGGTTTCCCTGCCCTGTGGGAGGTCCAAGGACCACCCACCTCCATCCAGGTCTAGTAAGGTGAGCATCCAAACTACCTGGGCTCCCACAAAGCCATTACGTGCAATAGGATCAAGAACCCATTGCCACTGTTCTTCAGTTCTCAGTAGTCCTCATTGTCCGTTATGTTCAGCGAGACCGGTTTTGTCCCATGCTTTTTCAGACCCCGGCCAGCTGGCCTTGGTGAGTTCCCGATAGAACATCCCCATTGTCTCAGTGTGTGGGTGCACCCCTCGCGGTCCTGAGTTCCTTGCTCATGCTCTCTCTCCTTCTGCTCCTCCTTTCGCTCGTGAGACTTTATTGCTAGGAAATATTGTAGATCAAGTACCCAGCAACCTGGCACTGCTTGAATTACTGTCTGTACATCTTTGATCCCGCTTTATTCAGGCTTTCTAGAGTCCCTCTCTCCAAGTGGATTATCTGGCACTGTCTAATTATATGTCCTGGGTTGGTTCTTTGCATTATTTTTTTCTCATAATAAAGAGTGGGGCAATATTCTTTTCCATTACTATCCAGTGTAACCAGATGATATTAAGTCTGAAATAATGATCACTTATGATTCTTGCTTTCGGTTTTCATTTTGATAGATTTATATTTTCGATTCGAATAAAATCATCAGATCTATATAAATCCAAACACGCCTACTACTGGGGACCTCTGAGTGTCACCATAGTGTCCCCTCAGAACAAGACTTACAGCAAGTGTGGAACTTAGAGGGATATGAGGGAGAAAATGAACTATTCTTGTGCATCAATTTCTTTATTCTTATCTTGCGCCACCTCTCTCTCTCTCTCTCTCTCTCTCTCTCTCTCTCTCTCTCTCTCTCTCTCATTGGTGAAGTTTCCAGTTTTAAAACACACTCAAAACAAAGGCAATTTTTCTAATTTTTTGAAGTTCCCAAATGTGATCTATATGACAGACTCCTTTCCTGACTGCATGTCCTCAGAAATGGAAAATAGTTTCAGGGAGATGGCCTCTAATTTTTCTCAGGGAACAGAAAGAATATATGGCTGTGGGAACTAAGTTTTGTGACTAAATTCTCTCACTGGAGGTCTCACAGGGTGGGAGAAACCTGTCCACAGTCTTTCTGGGACAAATAGATCCAGTTATAAAGCAAATCCCAGTAAATATTTTATATATCAAAACTTCAGAGCTAAATGAAAAGTTATCTAGTGACTACCTACAGATATATGTGCCCCTAAGATTGAGATTCAATCATCATATTACAAATACAAATCACATGAGATTACACACTATATTGCCCGTATGGGGGAGACACCTAGCTGCTTCAGCAAAAGTGAGCAACAGCTTTCAGGGTCAATGGTCCTACAAACCTTTACTAGACAGGACTAATCTTCCATCAGATAACCATACCTCTGGTAGGTTGATATTTGAACAATGGTTTTTATGTTCTTCTCATGGCCCATGACAGCCATTGTAATTTCCTACTCTTCTTTTTAGGATGTTAACAATATGTTGTGAGGAGCACAATTTTTGTTTTGCATTGCTTTAATTTGAACAATAAACTTCTCTCAAAGACCAATTGACTTGACCAAACTTGGATTATCAGCTGGACTATTTTGAGGGCTAGTGGAGACTGGGGCCTAAGAACTCTGGGGAATCCTTAGGTCTTTTGCTCTTCTAAGTTTATTAATCTCAGGTTCTTGAAAATTGCCTGCCTTAGTTGGCTCTTTCAACGCATGTTTTAGTGCAAAATGTAGATTTCTAAAGTATAACCATTAAAGGAGTTTATTTTAATCATTTAAGAATCCAAAATTACATATAAAATTTCCATTCACCAACCATGTTCAGGGGAATTTTATGGACAAGAAGATAAAAGGAATTCAAGAGCCAGAGAATTGAGAAGAAGGGCTCTGAGATGCTGTCTTCTGGACATGACTACTGAATTCATGAACTTGCAAGCAGCTATTGTGATTTGAAATAATTGCAGAAAACCTATCCAGCTAAAACCCTGGAATGGAGGAGAGGATAGATGATCTCTAATCCCCATCCCATTACTATAGGTCATAGACAATTGGACAATTGCTGTGTGTGTTGGAGGGCTTATTCTTTTTTGAGTAAGTGACAATTTTTATGGTTTCTGTGGTCCGGAGGATTACCTTACTTTCATAGATTTATCTGGGCTCTAACTGAAATTATTATTTTAAGAAAGGAGAGCAGAAAACAAAGATGGGTTTGGGAGGTTATATGTTTGGATGATGTGGGAGAAGTTGGAGAGAGCTATGGGGGCAAATGCAATCATATTTCATTTTAATCATATAGTGATATTTTATTTGTGTTTTAATAAATAAAGCTTGCTTAAAGATCAGAGTTCAAAGCTAGCCACATGAGTAAGCCATACAAGCCAAGCAGTGGTGGCACTCACACTAGTTAGCCATAGAGGCTGGACGGTAGTGGTGCACGCATTTAATACCGGAACTAAAGAGGAGTATAAGATGAGATGAGTCAGTTTTCAATCTTAAGATTTCATAGAGGCGGAGGCAGAGGCAGGCGGATCTCTGTGAGTTCGAGACCAGCCTGGTCTACAAGAGCTAGTTCCAGGACAGGCTCCAAAACCACAGAGAAACCCTGTCTCGAAAAACCAAAAAAAAAAAAAAAAAAAAAAAAAAAAAAAAAAAAAAAAGATTTCATAGAGGCAAGAGCTCTCTAGTGGTTGGCTATTTTGCTTGAACCCCAATATCTGTCTCTGAGTTTTTATTATTATTAATACTACATAATCATGTATGATAGTTTTCAAAACTTGAGACTTTTGTAAAGCATATTTTCACTAATTAAAAGTATATTGAGAATTTAGACTAGTCAGAGATTCACATAGGTTGCAAAGCATGTGATACTTTTTTTCCTGACTTTGGCTTACTTCTCTCAACATAATGTTCTATAACTCTCATTTTCCTGCAAATAATGCAATTTCCTTCTTCTGTGTAACTGAATAAAATGTTCCATACATATATTAAATACATATGAAACATATAAGTATTATTTAGCTGTTTGTATCTGGATTGATTCTGTAATCTGTGTGTTGTGAATAGTGGTGCAACCCTATGAATGGGTAGGCGTATTAAGATTATGCTGGTTCAGATTCCATGAAGGATATCTTGTTTCTCTTAATCCTCTAACTGTGAAAGCTTACCTATTTTCACAAACTGAACAATGAAACATTTAAGATTGGAGTGAAGCAATGGGTTAGAAATCAGGTCTTCCCCAAATACATAAAAGCATTTAGTCAGCAAGTTGTCATTTAATGGTCATCCAGTGCTGTTGTTAAGGAATAGGATCGATACATAGCATTGCAGAAAACCAGGATTTTCCTCTTTTAACACTGCTAGAGAACAATTAATGAAAGGATTTCTAGACATAAATTCTTACTGTATGTCTGCATTTTTCTATTATATTAAAGTATACATCATATATTCTGCATCTCTATTTGAAATTTAGAATAAAATCTCATTTCATTTTAAAATTCTTCAGCTCTTTGGTTTGTTATATCAATAATCAAATGATGATTTTTCTGTCCTCCCAGAGTACAAAAATCACTGAATGTTTTACATTTCTGTAATAAATTGATTTTGCCAAAATACATGTAAATCAACAACAACAACAACAACAACAAAAATCCACCTTATCTGCAGGAACAGTGCGAACCCATCAAAGCGGATCTGTTCCACCTTGACTAAAAGAGAATTCAGGCCTAGTCTTGCTCCTTCAAGGATATTGACAGGTTTAATTTAAGGTGTGGCTATTAATAAAGATATCTTGGCTTAGAGTGTCATCACTTGGTGTTTTGGTATTAAGATGGTAATCACTTTGTCCCTTGTATCATGATTTAAAAAGTCCTTTTTTTTTCGGATCCCTCTTGTGGATCAGGGTATTTAAAGATCGTAAGAAATAAACATGGGTGCTTACAGTATTTCCTGGATTGCCCTCCTGGTATCCTGTGTCACTGTATCTCTTTTAAATCTCTGTTTATTCTGCCTAACATTTCTAATCGACATACCCCTGCCCTGGAATATATACTAACCAGTCGAGTCTGGACCCCAACAGATGTTGCCCCAATGTGGGACCCCCTAAAAGGAAAACACCCTGAATAAGAAGCATGCTATGGAGCCTTCCTCAAACTGATTCATAGCAGGACTGAATAGCTACCTACCATTTTGAGAAGGAAACACAGGGACTCGGATAACATTCTCCTTTCACTTGAGAATTTTTGACACTATCAGAGGTGACCAATTGACCATAAATGTTTAAATTGAGCTTTTCCTTGCTACACATCTTAATGCAAGAGATAATATATCAAAATCTCATCTGCAATGTCCATAGGAAATGAAGTAATCTTTATTTATTTATTTATTTATTTATTTATTTATTTATTATGTATACAATATTCTTTCTGCGTGTATGCCTGAAGGCCAGAAGAGGGCACCAGACCTAATTACAGATGGTTGTGAGTCACCATGTGGTTGCCGGGAATTGAACTCAGGACCTTTGGAAGAGCAGGCAATGCTCTTAACCACTGAGCCATCTCTCCAGCCCCGGAAATGAAGTAATCTTACTTCTCATTCTGACAATGCTCGATTATTAGATAAACCCAAGATATCCCAAAGCTTGGAAAAGGATATTTGTAACAGATTTTTCTCTAAGGCCACACTAAATGGTAAAATTAACTAAATAAATAAATAATCAAAAATCTATTTTTCATGCTCAAAACATCCCTAAGCAATCTACCTAGATTAGTATATCTCTATTCTTTTCTATGCTCTTTTGTATTAACAATACCACCACTGGGTGTTAGGCTGTAAATTGCAGGGGCAAAGCCATGCTCCCTCCTGAATTTTTACATATCGATTGGCCACATCCATCTAAGTTCAGAATTGCTATATTTTCTTCTTTCATATGTTGCTCCAAAGTGTTATAAAAAGCAAGCTATTCCATTTTATTTGGTAATTTTTAGCATTTTATACTATTTTTATCTTTGATTTCTAGGCTTTTCTTTCTCTTAAGCTTAGAAGCTAAAAGATAAGTGCAAGCATTTTTCATCTTTTCTCTAACTTTGTCCTATTTTTAAATCATATATAAAATCCCAGCACTCGGGAGGCAGAGGCAGGCGGATCTCTGTGAGTTCGAGACCAGCCTGGTCTACAAAGCTAGTTCCAGGACAGGCTCCAGAGCCACAGAGAAACCCTGTCTCAAAAAACCAAAAAAAAAAAAAAAAAAAAAAAAACATATATATATATAATTCGCGGCGCACTGCACCCCCGTCTATGCACTACAATACAGTTTGTGACCTTCAGGCAAGGAGCTGGAGGTTGAAATACACAAACACCCACAGAGACAGACAGACACACGGACGTCTAATCCCTGGTAAGAAGCCCTTTATTCAGTAGCACCATGGAGGCTTATATACCCAACAGTCAAGTGGGCCAACAGGTGAAAACCTTATCCTCTGATCCTCAAAGCAAGGCACAGTTTAGTAACTCTAATCAGAAGGCTCGAGCAGGGAAGAGCAGCTGAAGGCCAGGACTCCAAATGGTGCCAACAATAATTTTACCTTCACAAAGTATAATATTTTTTAAACTGCTATAAAAATGGTGAAATAAATAAATAATTCTGGATCACTTGTTGTATACCAAATATTACCAACTAGGTATCTTTATATATAAACTTGTATTCATTCACAACATCTGTATATAGTGGAGATAATTATACTTCTTCAACAGTTGTTCCATTTATAGTCATATGTGTAAGAAAGTTTTAAATTATGTTAATTGCCATAAATAACATACAAATAGATTCTCAGTTACAGACAGTTTCAATCATACTCTTGCTTCACACCTCTTTCCACACACAAAAGCCTAGCTTCAAATTCTACTGAAAGCATCAGCATTTAGGTTCTAAGAATGAATTTTATTCCCCCAAGAATTAACTACTACTCAAAATAACAAATACAGGCCTTTTATGTATATACTGCCACAAATCTGCATTGAATTTATAAATGAGTTTACATATTTGATATTTACAAAATTTTATAATAAAAATTAAAAAAAATTTCTTTTACTAGGCAAGTGTCAGGTAATTAATGAAAACCACTATGTTGACTTGGAAGAAATAATTTAATCAAGGCAAAGGATGGTTCTTGTATAATTTACAAAATTTGAATGCCTTATTCCTGGCATTCATAAACCTTGTGAATTTTGTTAATCATACTAGATACTGCTCCATGTTTTGTGTTAAGATGAAGTTCATTTGACATATAGTTTTACTAGTTGCAAGGTCCAAGAAGTATGTCATCAATGTCCTGTGGAGGGAAATCATGGCTGGGATACAACATGACTAAGAAACATAAATCAAAACAGCCTCCTACACAAAGAACCAAATACACTGTATAAACTTACTTTATAACAGCCATCCTCAATTTTTAAGTCACAATAATTTTTTGACCTAAGACCCAGCACACATTATCATTAAAGCTTTAATTTATTACAGTATTGGAGTAAAGTCTCAATTACTTTCCAAACGTCATATCTTTTTAAGGCTCCATCAACACAAACCCACTGGGATCAACTTGTGTGTATTGAACATTCAGAGATAAACTACATCTAAACCACAAAACAAACAAAAATTTGTTATGCATTGCTGGTGGAAATGCAAACTGGTACAGCCCCTTTGGGTGTCAGTGTGACAATTTCTCAGACACAGCAATACCACTTTTGTGTATATATCCAAAGGACGCTCAATTGTGCACAACTATGTTAATAGCAACATTACTTGTCATAGCAGAACCTGGAAACAACCTAAATGTCCCTAGACTGAGGAATGATAAGGAAAATGTGGTACATTTACACAATGGAGAACTAACAGCAGAAAAAAAATTAACAACATCTTGAATTTTGCAGGAAAAATGGATGGAGCTAGAAAACACGATTTTGAGTGAAGTAACCCAGAAAGACAATTATCACATGCATTCATTAATAAGTAGTTTTAAAACAGAAAACAAAGAAAACCAGCCCACTAATCACAACCCCAGAGAACCTAGACAACAATGAGGACCCTACGAGAGACACACATAGATTTAATCTACACGGGAAGTAGAAAAAGACAAAATCTCCTGAGTAAGTTGGGAGAGGATTGAAGGGGAGAGAAGAGACAGAGAGGGGAGCAGAGAAACATGTAGAGCTCAATAAAAATCAATTTTAAAAAGTCCATTCTGTCCATTCTTTTTACTCTTGAGGCCCTTTTTCTTTCCTGGGTAGTTACATAAAATTACAAATCTCTGTCAATATACTTTTGCAGATAGAAAAATTATGAACTGCTTCCACAGTGGTGAAGATGAACAATTTTGTTTTCAAAATGCCTAGGTAAAACTACTTCACCTGAAATTCAGCCAAAAATCTTCCTTCATGATTCAGGTTAATAATGGAGATAATATGAGGAACTATATTATGTTCTGAATTATATAACCTGTTAGGAAAATCAATTGTCTTCAGTTTTTTATCATTTTACAGAAATTGACTAGAAACTATCTCTAGGTTTCTGTAACTTAATAGGTTCAATGAAAATTACAACAGTTATAGTGTTTGCATTTCATGGATCATACAATAAAATTAAAAAGAAATTTTCTTGTAAGGGTGAAAATATGAACTGAACATCTGTAATCTAAAAACAAATGATCCAGGTTAAAGCGGCTACTGCAGATTCTTAGACTCAGAAATACAATATTTTGACATTCACACTGCAACACATTTTTTAATTTGACACATATTTGCACTCAGAGAATAATCTTCAAACAAATGAAACAGATGTATATTAATATCAGATTGGAAAGGCGCAGTTGGAAAATATTCTGGGGTACTTGTTAAGTCAATTCTCCCAAAGGCAAAATATTCTATTCTCGCATTGCCATTTACAACACAGCTTTCCTCTACATGACACAGTGGAAAATGTAGATGTGTCATATTCTTGTATGCACCATTGAAGTTATTTCATTGACATAATTTATGTTTTTTAAGCAAAAATATCTTCGTAAGAGGAAGGAAATACTGGAATAAATTAAATTTGCAGCTAAGTAAAATGGAAAGCAAGCAAGCTTCTAGGTATATGAATGAGATGATTGACTAAATCATGTGATAAATCATATAATATATAAACACATATCATCAGTAATAAATCATCAACTTAATAGCATATACAACTTGTAGGCCATAATAGAAGTGCAATATAAATGATTAAGAGAATAAAGGAAAATATAAAAATTTATATCTATGTTTTATTTTCCAGGCTTGTCCTTTAGCATATGTGAACTTTTATTGTTGTGCAGAATTAAAAAGATTTCTTAATGGTTTCCTAAAATAAAGTTTAACAATGGTATATTTTTCCTGTCATGCTTTGTATAAATGGTCCTTGAATGTTTAGCTGTTGATTTAATAATCCACAGGGTGGTGTTATCAGTATGTGGTGCATAGTAGGAGGCTGTTATGCAATTAAATGTTTCTGAAGAAGCCTTGGATCTCAGTTTCTCTCTTCTCTCCTCTCTCCCTTCTCCCTTCACTTCCTTCATCTCATCTTCTCCTCTGCACTCCTCTCTCTCTCTCTCTCTCTCTCTCTCTCTCTCTCTCTCTCTCTCCTCTCTCTCCATCTGCTTCCTGGAAATGATGAGAGCAATTTGCCTCATCATACACACCTCAAACTGCTGTGACATTTCCTGCTCAGCATGATGGTAAGTGATGGTAAGGCCCAAAACAATGATTGCACAAAACATTTCCAAAGGACTATAAGTTCTTCTACATACATGTCTGTTGGTTCTTAGAATAGACTCAACCTAAATCCATTATCAAGTGAACATTGGATAAATAAAAGAATATATAAAATGAATAGTTATTTACTCATAAAGTGAAAGAAAAGCTGTAAGATTAAGAAAAAAATGAAAAGAATTGAAAACAAAAGCAACAAGCCAGATTCAGAAATTCAAACATCTCATGATTTTTATAATTTCAAATGTCTGTAGATGTTTCATTATGTTTGCAATTTTTAAATATTATGCTTTTCCTAAGATTTGCTTTTAGTTATATAGATGGATGTGAGTATGTGCACTCAGAAGCCAAGAGAGGATGTCATATTTCTTGGAGCTGGAAATATAAGAATTTCTGACAAATCCAACATGAATGCTAGGAACTGAACAAATTCCTCTGCAAGAACAGCAAATACTTGTAAATTCTGAGTCATATCTTCAGTCCCAGGCTGTCTGAAATTTCAGACATGTTTTACAAGTTGAGTCTATATCAGATTAAGTAGGCAAAACGAAATGGAAAGTTAGGCAAAGATTTAATACAAGGTAAATGAATGTAAATGAGTTGGGATTATTATAAATTGTCAGAGATAAATACTGAAGTTTATATTTTTGTTCAATGTGTTAATAAGGTCCAGCATGGTGGCACATGCCTTTTTCAGCACTTGTAAGGATGGAGGAGCTCAGTGAGTTTGAGGCCAACCTGGTCTACATTGTGAGTTCCATAACAGCCAGGACTACATTGAGAGATTTTTGACTCAAACCACCAAACCAAAGCCCAAACATATTAATAAAGTAGAAGTATTAAAACTTAAGTATATATTAGAATGTGACTGTGATTTGTAAGCTTACTCAGTAAAGATAAGTGACAGGAAACTTTAATCTTAGAATTTTAGATGTCAGAAAATCCAAGCAGAAGGAACTCTCGCCCTTGTCCTTAAATCACAGGGTTCTAGTTCTCTTTATGACATCACCTTTCCACATTCCCAAACTTAGGCCCTGGCAAGTCACAAGTGGGAGAAATGTCTATACCAAGATTGTAAGTCTTCATATTATATTGTCTTTTCTCTAAAGTGATGCTTATCATGTTGTTACTAAGCCAATCATAAACATGTGTGAAGGTTTTAATAAGGCCCTCGCTCATGTGCAACAGTGTTAGCTACTCCAATGTAAGATATTTTTGTTCTACTTCAGTAAAATGTAAAGACTTGGACTTTTGTTTCTTTTTTCTAGAAGTCTTAATTTAATGTCACAAATTATTTAGAGATTATCAAATGACATAGTGAATTATTGTTAACTAGGGACTTATCATCTCTCTCTGAGCCACTTACAAATTTCTGTCCAAATAAGTTAGGAAAAAAACTAGATAGATTGAAAGATAGATAGATAGATAGATAGATAGATAGATAGATAGATAAATAGATAGATGATAGATAGATAGATAGATAGATAGATAGATAGATAGATCCAGTACCTTTAAATTATTTTAAATTGGTGAAGAAAACCTGAAGGTGAGACGAAAGAATGAAATTCTGGAATCTAAAGGCAAGACAGGCCTTTTTAAACATTTAACAATTCCTGTAAATTGCAGATGATCTATTCTCTATAAATTTGAATATCAAAGAAACTTTCCCGTGGGCCCCAGTGTCTACTTCTTTGGAATATATTGTTGCTTAAAGAAGAGTCTGAAAATGCTCTGCATGCATTTGTCATAAATATGTCTAAGTTTTGATAGATCTGGATATATAAAATTAAGAACTCTTTTGGAAAATAGCATGCTATTCTGGAACTCATTCTGTAGACCAGACTAGCATCAAAGTTAGACATCTCCTGCCTCTACCTCCCTTGTCTGGGTATTGTATCACATCAATAGGAAAAGCATATAAGACAAGCTCTATAGTATTAATCACCACCATTCTACACCTACTTCTCTGACATCAACCTTTATCTTTGAGATCATCTCTTCCTTGACTACCTTAGTTTCCAAATGCAATACATTTGAATTCTCTTATTTGTTTTCACATCTCTTTAAAGTACAGTATGATGTATTTCATGGAAATACTTCCAAATGTTTGATGTGGCATTTAAATTTTTATGAACAACCCTATTGGTGGAACTTTTTGGGGGTATACTGCATTTCCACACCTATTTGTTTAAATAAATTTAAATTTTTATTCTCTGTTTCTTTATTAATATACGGACTATTGAACACAAAGATATTTTCTCATCTGTTAATAAAGGCAAGGAAATCGAATCAGCCTAAATGTCCACCCAAAGATAGATTGTAAAATTATGGTATACAGAGTGGAATTCTATTCAGCGGTGGAGAAATGACACTAAAAGTTTGTAGGAAAATAGATGAAACTGAAAAACGTTTTGGTAAATGAAGTAACGTTGTATGTGCATGTATGTGTGTATGTATGTGCGTGTGTGTGTCTCTGTGTGTAAGATACATAGAGTGAGAAAGGCAGGGAGAGAGGGATTTCCAGGACAGTATCAACTAAATCTAAGTATGTGTGAAAATAGCATAAGGAAATTTATTTTATATGCCAATTCAATAAATCAAATAAAAATAACCAGAAATTGAGAGAACTCATAAATAAAAGAGTTCTGCCCGTAGTGGGCGGGTCTTCCCACATCAGTCAATGAAATTCAGACAGTCCCTCACAAGCATTCTTTCCCTCCAGTGATCCTATACTGTAATCAACAATTAAAGCTTACCATCACACAAACAATTAAAATCTATAACCTTAGTATACTCACTTAAAATGCATTGCTTTTATGGATTCTATTAACTGTTTTATTTACCCACCCAGCTCCACTATGAATAGAGATATATTGACTGTTCTTTACAGTCTCTTTGCTTCTATTGCCTTTGGGCATGGGATGGATACTAGCTGCAGTGCTCATGGGAGTGAGTATTTTGCTCAGATTATAGGAGAAAGTTCATCTTAATTTACTGATTTTAATGTTAACAGCACATAGTTTCTAGACTAACTTTATTGAAATTTGGAAGATATTTTCTAGGTCCATTTTTTCCAATAAATGAATGAAATATAATTGTATACTATTGTTTTCATAATTGGTTCAACATATACTGAATTGATCACATTATGTTTATTTATTATTTTCATTTAGGATGAATGTGCCAGTTGATCTTATTTTTACCTAAATTATATTGTTGAGTACAAATCTCAGTCATAATATTATTTGGTCCATCATTTTATTTTTTAGTAGAATATGTTTAAATTTAAAGTAATATGGATTTGATTATTAATGAGTGTTTTTGTAATACTAATTTTAATAATAATCTTGGAAGCTTGGGGTATGTTAATATTGGCCCAAAGAAAGATTCAAACTCTTTTCTCCCCTCCTGGTTTCTTTATTCTCTCTAACTAATTTTATGCAAAAATTCAAAGCAGTGATTTTAAACAATTGCTTTGCATAATGAGATATTAAATCTGTAGGTTCTGTTTTGCAAACTATTTTAATGTCTTATTAGTTTGAAACATTATTTTGCATTTAACTCTTAACTTTGTTCAAAATGTCTACATTAACATTAATTCAGAACAATTAAAATTGCTCAGTTCTGTATATTTGTCTACCAGAAAATTGCTCTTCCATTGGGACCAAGTGTGAACATTAATTCTAACTTGATACATCATCAAAATAAGTAAAATATAGGTGATAAAGAGGCGGTTTATTGTATGAAGTGGTTGTTATCAAGCATAAGGGTAGGAGTCTAACCAGAGTACAGCTAGCTGTCATTAGTGCATGAATGCTACGTTATAATTGCAGAGCATGGAAGGCAATGACAGAATTGCTAGAGAAAGCTAGTTTGACTCACTGAATCAGTGAGCTCTGGGATCAAGTGAGATACCATGCTTCAATACATATTGAAGAGAATCAATGAGTTTGACTTTCTAATGTATATATATATATATATGCATATGCATCAACATGCACTTTTACCTGCATTAATACAGACATGCATACATATGCATACAACATACACATACATATCCAACTAATAAATTGAAAACTGAGATACTAGTTTTGCATAAGTATATAATTAATGCTCAGATTCAGTCAAATCAACAAAAGATATTCTTTCGTTACACAGTAGAACATTATAGAACAATCATACTAATGCATATTACCATTGGTCTTTGTTTAAACAAATAAAAAAAGTTAATAAAATATTCTTTCCTTCTAACCAATATTTCCCTATGATTAAATCAGGTAAGTTAAAAGTTATTAATGGAAATCTGTTTACAAAATACCTTATTTATTTGTTTTACTTTTCTAGGTTATGTACACAATGTAATTCTTTCTCAGTAATTAGAGTGCACAATCTTGACATATGCACATGCCCACATACATATATTATTTAATGACCTAGATTTTGTTAAATTATGAGAAGATATTTTTTGATCTAGTTAAGCATGGGTTATAAAGTGATATCTTAGCTAAATGTCAATTCCAAGAGGAATTGTGCTATGACTTAGAAAAATAACTTGATCAGTGTTTTATAAATTAATTTAAAGACTCTAAAATTCGGATATGACAAGAAGGTAGGTAAGTATATATGTGTCTTTCTCTCACACACACATCTTCTTCTCATCCTAACTTAGTTTTGTTAAGGTTGGAGTATTTTGTTCATCCCTACTCTCCTGTAGATGAAATCAACTTGTATAATAAGGAGAATCCAATAATTGTCTAATAGGTGGTGATTTTTTACATACAATGATGATCATTTGTTAAATGATAATTGTCTAAAATATTTTTAATTTTCTCTTTTATTTTAATAGCCTGAAAGTAACATATGGACCATATGATAATTATATTCCAGGTAAGATGAAGTTCAATATTTATTTTTTTGAATGCAAGATTCTATTTTTAAATATTTTTCCTTTCTATTGAGAATAAATTATTTTCGCTTTTCCTGATTATAGTTTTCCTTCCTTCTAAACCTCCTAGTTCCTTCCCTCCACTCCCCCTCATCAGGATCTAGTCCCTTTCTGTCTCTCACTAGAAAAAACAAGCTTCTAAGAGAAAAATATAAAACTTAAAATAACATATAGTAACAAGACAAAAACCAACACATCTAAGTTGGATAAGGTGTATCAACAAAAGCAAAAGAGCCCAAAATAAGGCCCAAGAGTTAGAGACCCGCTCATTCACACAGTCAGGAGTCCCATTAAAATCTCTAAACTAGAAGTGTAGTGTACAGTCAAGGACCTGGTGCAGACCTGCGCAGGCCTTGTGATTGCTGATTTAGTCTCTATGCGTTCATATGACCTTTGTGAAGATGGATTTGACATCTTGGTGACCTCCATCCCTTCTGACTTTTCCACTTCATTTTTTATGGGTTTTCTGAGTCTTGAGGAGAGGAAGTTGACACACACATAGCCTTTAGAACTATCTCTCTCTCTCTCTCTCTCTCTCTCTCTCTCTCTCTCTCTCTCTCTCTGTGTGTGTGTGGGGGGGGTGTGTGCGTGTGGGTGTGTGTGCATCTTTGTATCTGTTTCCATCTGTGGGAGGAAGCTTCTCTGGTGATGACTGAACAAGGCACTGATCTATGCGTACAGCAGAATATCATTAAGAGTCGTTTTATCACTTTTTTCTTCCTTTTTATCACTGTTTTTCTTCCTTTTAAATAATATTTGGTTTCATCTAAGCTCTTTGGGCCCTCTAGTCTCTGGATCTTAGTCACCGAGCAAAGCTGGGTATGGGTTCTATCTCATGGAGCGGGCCGCTCAGATATTAAATCATTATTCCTATAAGCTTTGCCTGATTAATTTTAGACGTGTGTTTATTATCTTCAGTTTAAAGTCATATAAGCTGCTGTGGTCTCTAATTAATACGCTACGTTTATTTGCCAAAGAACCTTTCTCATGGGCACAGGGAACACATTTCACAGGGTACATATTGTATACACTTGGTTTTAAATTTTCTGAAATACTTTTATTTTAGAAATAATATAACATGGGGTCTTGAATTTGAAAAGCGACGAAGAAATTGAATGAATACTTTTAGCCCAGAATCTTTTACTGAATTCCAGGTTGTTTATATTTAGCTCATATCAGTACTAGAAAAGAAAAATCTGTTTAATATTGAATAGCTTTTAGTAGCAGCTTGTTTTCTCTCTTCAATTAAACTTCAATATGGCATTCATTCTGAACATTTGAGCACTGATTCTAATGTCCTTTGGAAAGTAGCAAGTCTTTTTTCTAAAATTGGAATATTTAATGTGCACTACCACAGCGATGGTGTTTCTCATTGACCTCAGTTGTCACTGAAGCACCCAAATAATTTCTATTGCTATTTCTGGTAACATCACTGTCTCAGTCACATTTGTATTTGTTTACCATTTTTTTTATTAAACTAACCTTCTATAACAGCATATCATTTTAGTATACTACATGTCCTCTTACAGCTGAGAAAGGGGATGTTAACTGATAGGATTTTAACTCAGTAAATTCAAGCATGTATTTTCTGCATATGTTATGTAAAGCAATGTGCTAAGTTATTTGGTGGCTACAGAAGAATTTACTGCATTATCTTTCTGATCAAGATTATATTCAAAGCAAAAGAATATATGGCTAGAATCTAAACTGGAAGAGACAGCAATATTGAAATGGGAGCAGTAATATTCCTTTTCCTCCTTTATGTTATAGGCCACACTGATTTCATTATGGGTACTTTATATAGTTACTGATCAAATTAGTTATTTATTTTAAAATTGCTCCATGTAGAAAATAAAAGTTTCTCATTTTGATCACTGAAAACTTTAAGCTATCAAATAAATGAAGCTATAATTTGCAGCATTTATTTATTTGTATGGTATATGCACTCAGGGGCACTTCAGTTCAGACAAGATTCTATTTATAGCAAAGCATATGTTGTCTTTCTTATTTTAGTCAGTGAATTAAGCAAAAAATCATGGAATCAGCAATACTTTTCCCTGGCATTTCCCAAACCACCAAGACCAGGAAAGAAACGGAGATCACTACCTTCCCAGTTACGTAACAATACAGCTCCTGTGAGTATATGAAAATATCATGTATATATTAATAACTACTACTTAGGAACAATAATCTTCCAAAGTCATAAATACATTGCTAACTGCCCCGTGTGGGTGAGGGCTAATATGAGCCCTCTCACAGTGGATATATTTTACATAATTGCCGCCCCTCTTTCATTATTGTTCATAGCTTATTGTATGCTAACTGCTCATTCAGTACTTGAACCTATAATATGTTGTTTACAGAGTAAGAAAAAAAAGTCAAGATACTTTAATTCACAATTAATATGAATAGCTAAAGAATTTTCTCCAGATATAAACCCTCAAAATAGGGTCATTATAGACTCTCCTAAGAATGAAGAGAGGTTCTGATGTGTTATGCATCCCTGGAGGTCTCTAAAAAATTTTAATGTTAAATCTTAAAGAAAAATTGTGGTTCCTCTAAATTGAAAGCAGACCACAAGTAGGGACGTAATTGCTCATTACTTTAAGTTATAATGAAATTCAAATTGGAATAGACTTTAAAATCCATTATTAATCCACTGTTTTTCAAAACAGATTTTGAAAATATTCAAAAACATGCCAAAAAATATTTCCAGTTGAAATTAAAATATGTATGTGGTATTTTACTGCTAAAGGCTATATAACATGTTTTTTCCTTATTATTCTTACCAATATTGAGGTAATTGATGAACAAAAATTAGGAATTCACAGACCACCATTATGGATGCACCGTTCTCTGATGAGAATTTCCGAGAGACCATCCGTTTATTTAGCTGCCAGGAAGGGTCTTCCACCGAAACCATCTCGTTCTGGCAAGGGGGAGTCTAAAGTAGCAAGCCCACCCAAAACTTCGTCTTCAGAGAAAACAAAGAAAGAAGAGAAAGTGAAAAAAGGTGAATCTGAAGCCAAAGAGAAGACAGTGTCAAAGAAAACCAAGGAAGAAAGTGCCAAACAAGTTGTTAAGAAAAGTTCAAAGGAATCCCAGAAGGACAAGGTGTCAGCTTCCGAATCTGAAGGCGAAAAGGCTGATAAAAAGAAAGAAGCCAAAAAAGGGAAGAAGGAACCAAAGGATAAAGGATCAGTCTCAGAATCCGAAGGTGAAAAGGCTGGTGAGAAGAAAGAGGCCAAAAAAGGTAAAAAGGGGACAAAGGATAAACCGTTACTCTCAGAGTCTGAAGGTGAAAAACCTGGCGAGAAGAAAGATGCCAAGAAAGGTAAAAAGGAACCAAAGGATAAAGGGTCAGTCTCAGAATCTGAAGCTGAAAAGGCTGCTGAGAAGAAAGATGCCAAAAAAGATAAAAAAGGGACAAAGGAAAAGGAGAAAGCAGCCTCAGAATCTGAAAGTGAAAAGCCTGGTGGGAAGAAAGAAGCCAAAAAGGGTAAGAAGGAGCCAAAGGGTTCCAAGGATACACCTGCAGATACAGAAGCTGACAAGCCTGGTGAAAAGAAAGGAAACAAACTTACTAAAAAGCCTTCAAAGATCAAAGAGACACCTGTAGATTCTGAAAGTGAGAAGGGAGATTTAAAGAAAGAGGGCAAGAAAGAAAGCAAGAAGAAGGAAAATAAAAAGGAAAAGAAGGCAGGAGATTCAAAGGAGGATGGTAAGAAAGACAAAAAAGACAAGAAGAAAGACAAGAAAGACTCTGCAGGTGATTCCGCTGATTCAAAGAAGGAGGAAAAGAAGGCAAAGAAAGAGAAGAAGGGAAAGTAGGTCTTGGATGAGAACTCAAACTGTATGCAGAACTCCAAAGTCTATTCAGTGAACCAACCTCAGTAGTCATAGAATGAGCCCAGGAGATAGAAGAAGAGTGCAGTAAATTAATCAAATAAGTTTTAGAGAAGAGAAAACACAACGTGAAATGAAAATATAGCCAGTGTTAGAAAAACAAAAGGACTAAGAAAAATACATAGGATTCATTGAACAACATGGAAGATACTTATTCTAAAATTATAGCTATGGAATTTTAAAAGTAAAATCACTAGAAACATTCAAGAATACACAAATAAACATCCAGAAAACATAGATAGAGAAACAAACAAAAAGAAACAGTATTCAGTAAGGACTTTGCTAAAAAAAAAAAAAAAAAAAGAAAGAAAGAAAGAAAGAAAAAGAAGAACTCCAAGAACGCTTGATGCTCTCTCTAGATTTAATGATGTAAAGCTAAGTTGAGTTTGTACAATTAAAGAAACGAGATGGCCAAGAAAATCAATGTTTAGCAAATAGAGTTTGAGCTGAATAAATATCCAAGATGGTTTTAGGAAGAAAACACAGAGGAGGAAGGGAGGAAGGGAGTGAGTAAAAAGGCAGGAAAGGAAAGCCTAAAAAAAAAAAAGACAAGACAGGCAAGAACCATCATTCTAGGAAGAAGACAAAGAAAACCTTGAGTTTGCAGGACTGTCAGAGTTTGAAGTGACCACAAGATTGAACCACTTGTAATTCCTGATGGACGTTCTTGGTAAGTTAGATTTGTGTTATTTTAATCCAAATTGGATTTAAAATAATTTATCCAACTGCTAGCTTAAACCTGATACTTAAGGTTCTTATACTCAACTGTAACTTTTATTGTAGATTTTTATTTTATGATATTTGGATCTTCTAGTTATAAGAAATGCATGCCTATCATCAAACAAATGGCTTATTTTAAAATGTCCATTTAAAGGTTAAGAGAAATGCAAATCATTTTGGTACAGAGAGATTGTGACCTTAAAGTTACAATAGCATGTTCTAATAGAAGAAATCGTTCCACCTTTCTTTTTAAAGCTGTAAAAGGTTTTCAAAACTCTTCATATAGTTAAATTCAGCAGCTGGGTGACTTTGTCTTAGCACCTTTACTTTTCCACCCCTATCATCTTCTGTTATTACGTCTACACTTGAAGCTTTATGTCAGTTAATCCTATATTTTAACCCAGTACTGACTTCATTCATGTCCAAAGTCACAAATGACGATGTTTAAGACAGTCTATTGTTTGTCACCAGGCACCTTCAAACCAAAAGGACCACAAAAGAACAGTTGATATCCGTACCACAGATCGTTGCTTCCCAAATCTTGATGCTGCAATCCTAAGTCACGGCCTCTTCTGAAGCTGTTAACTCATCCTTACCTTGCTTCCTTCTTTCTAATTGCTGCCCTATATCGAGAACATTTCAATTTGTCAGTTCCACATTTCTGATGCTTCCACACTCACAGTTCAAACATTAGATTTTGCCTGGTGACCTCAAAGTCTTCTAAACACAGGTGAAGTTCTTTGGATCGTCCCTCAACAGCATTCCACATGCATCCTGTTCTCCGGGCAGAAAGCACCTGTATCCATTCCCTTCTTGTTATTGTGAGAAAACATTTTTTACAAAAGCAACAGGGGAGGTGTTTATTTTGTCCTGTGATTTAAAGGCACAGTTCATCATGATTGGCAGAGGTGTGAAGTGGCTAGTCTCACTGAGTCCATAGTGAGAAAGCAGAGAAAGGAAAGAAGTCAGGCTGGGCTATGGAAATTCAAGGTCCGTCCCAGTAACTTACTTCCTTCAATTATTACCTCACCTCTTGAAGTTATACAGTCTTCAAACTTGTACTACCAGCTGAAGACTCAGTTTTCAGCACATAAACCTATGAGAGAAATCCCACACTAAACCCACACCACCACATGTCTCGTTAGGCCCAAATGCTTGTAATCTATTAATGTTACATTTTGCATAAATATTGCCTCTAACTTATAAAGTCTTTCATTGATTTTCTCAGAAACAATTTCTAGGCTTTCACATGGCACCGTTACTGCTTTCCTATATCACGCATTTGGCACATGTTTTAGTTCTATATTTGACAATACCTCTTCTTATGATAGCAACATACACACTTATTCTTTATCCAGAAGGCAATTCACTAGACCTTTGCATTGTCAATACCTTCTACATTGTCTTTCTCAGTTCATTTCAGTGGATTCATTATGTGAGTTTTATATTAATAACAAAACAGAGCAGGCAGGACAAAAGCATCTTGCATGCTCCCAGTCAGTTGGACATGCATTGAGTCTCATATTTCCTGCATCTCTTTTCAGAGTGGTACCTTTGTTATAATAATTCATGAGTCCTCACTAACAAATTATTTTACCAGCATTCATAGCTTTCATTTGAATTGTCTGTACTATGTATATTTTATGTATTTTGAAAAACTTGTAATGGCAGTTTCTGTGAGTACAGAAGTGGTTTTACAAACACTATTTACTACCCATTCATCCTTTTTCCACTTTATCTTTTGGAAACCATTAGTATCATCTTATTATTTTTGGCTTTTCAGAAATGCCACAGAGTTAGAATTATGCATCTTACAGCCTTTACAGACAGGTAAAGCAACGGATGTTTAAGTTTCTTTCATGTCTCTTATTCATGGACTGATAATACATTTCATTTTAGACCAAAAAATATTATCTTAACAAGCAATAGATTATCTATAACTGCTCAACAATGTCCTGATTACTTCTGATATTTGGTAGTTCCTAATACAACAACTAAATAGCTATTCAAAATTTTCTGTGAAGATTTATTTTGAAGGTAAGCATATGCCTTCATATTCACATACATATATACCAATATGCTTACGACAGAAACTGCCAAACTTCCAAAGAGCTTATAGCATTTTGTAGTCATAGCATTTTGTTATCACCACACTGCTTTAGACAGAAGTTTCTGACCTGTCCAGTCCCGCAGCTGTTCAATCCCAAAGAACACATGAAGGTTTATATTAACTATAAACTGTTTGCCCTATTAGCTCAGTCTCATTGTTAACTAACTCTTACAACTTAAAATAACCCATAATTCTTTTCTATGTTTAGTCACTTGGCTTGTGACCTTTTCCTAGTAAGGTATTCTCATCTTGCTTCCTCTGTGTCTGGCTGGTGACTTCCTTTCTGCCTTTCCTCTTCCCAGAATTCTTTTAGTCGGGTCATCTCGCTTGTGCTTCCTGCCTGGTTACTGGCCAATCAGCACTTTCTTAAACTAATATGAGTGACAATTCTAACAATGTACAAGTGTATTATCCCGTAGCCCTTTGCCTTTCTTTACTGCTGTCCGTTTGCTGTATTTTGTTCATCCAGATAAGGATATGCTGGTATTTCCTTGCCCCAGTTTGGGATTTCTCATCAGGTATTCTCTGGAAGATTTTACATTTTGCTTTTGGGATTATACATAGAAGTCTTTGCCAAGATCCTTGTTCAAAATGTTCCCTTTGCTTTTTCTTATTATGATTTTATAGCTTTCAGGCACTAAATTTAAGTCTTTTATTCACTTTAAGTTTATATGTATAAATGAATTGAGAAAATGATCTGATTCCTTTCTTGTGCATATGGAGCTCCAGTTTATCCCACAGTTTATTAAAAAGGTGATCTTTTCTTTTTGTATACCTATGGCATTGATATAAATGATTGTTGACTGTACAACTGTATTGTAAACTCTGTGTTCAGTGTTCTGTGGGTCCAATGTTGGTTTGAGTGATAATTTCCCTCAGAGGGATCTGAATTTGAATACTTGCCCCCAATTGATGGTGCTGATTGGGAGGTTTGGGAGATGTGGATTTTCTGGAGGAAGTGCGCCACCAGGGTTGGGTTTTGAGAATTTAAAGACTTGAGTCAATTCTAGTCTGTTCTCTCCTATTCATCAAGTCTGATTTAATTTTATGTATGATATAAGTGTCCAATTTAACTCTTTGGCATAACATTATGTAGTTCTCCCAGTTATTTTTATTGAAATATTCATGTTCTTTTTTCTATTGTACTTCTGTCAACTTTCAGCAAAAGCTGTTAGACAAGATTATAAAGGTTTGCATTTGCTCCTCTAACCGTTCCTATAACTTCATGTGTCCATTTTTATACAAATACCATGCCATTTTAATTATTATAGGCTTTTAATAATGTACAATTTGGGGTATTAGAGTAAACACAGCTGTGATCCTTTTGCTAAAGATGTCATTGTTTTGTTCTTTTATTCCTGTTTGTATTATTTTAATTTGAGAGGAATTGTTTTGCGGTCCAGGCTGTCTTCATTCCTATGACCTTAATGACTAGCCCCAAGTACTAGAATTACATGCAAGCACTGACATGTCTGATACTAGCCATCACTTTTGAGTTCCTTAATACATGATCTAAAAATTGCACTTGTGAACTAATACCCTGACACCTTTTAAATTAGTACATCAGAAATGGACCTGTACAAAGGTCTTGAAGCTCACAGCTGACTGAAATTTTGGGTCAAGGGGATCTAATACCATGCTCTTTAGTCCTTGAATTCTTGCATTCATGTGTACATACAGGCACATGGACATAGATAATGCAATATTACAAAATAAATCTTCATTATCTTCCTTCTATGAAAAGAATCTATAATTCAGAAGTTATCAAACAAAGGAATAGAAAATTTGGCCAAGGCAGCAAATATCTACTATTTAAACCACTTATCTGCATAGTACCTCTGATAAGTAGTACTGAGAGAATATTTAAATGTACTCACCAAACACAGACTCACGCATACGACACATGGGCGCACGCGTGGGCATGCACATGCACGCGCACGCACACACACATACACACACACTATATTAACCACTTAGTACATCCATACACATATATGTATATGTTAGCATGCTAACTGTTTAATTTGCCTGCT
This sequence comes from Chionomys nivalis, assembly GCF_950005125.1. NCBI lineage: Eukaryota > Metazoa > Chordata > Mammalia > Rodentia > Cricetidae > Chionomys > Chionomys nivalis. Next base: position 20,704,220 of record NC_080101.1, on the reverse strand, counting down.
TAATTATGAAGCAAAATATCTGTTGTGTTTTAACTTATAAATAAATTAAATTATATTTTACTAACTTGTGATTATAACAAAAATAAAATCATAAACCCTAGGATACATATGTAACTATATATTTTTATATAAGTGTTCATTAGTTCTTGTTTTGGCACTTTTGTAACTTTTGTAGATATTTTTAAAAAATTAATCACTCACCCATATGCTGTAGTATAGTGTCCTTAATTTGAAATATATATTCATATGCATTATATTTGTTAGTCTATATCTTATACTTACAATGACTTGCCAATATCATGATTGTGTGGTATATATTAAATATGTGAAGTAGAATGCAATTGAAATAAAGTATCTCTTTTAAATGTTTTGAACATATCTTATAACTAATTTGTTTTCTTACAATTAAAATTATTGTAGTACACTAACATTAGTCAACTTTAATGCGAGTATTAGGGAACATTAGAAAATAAAAACGATATTTAGAAAAGGGGCCCATGGTTATGACAACAGGGACATTCAGTTCTAATTTAGAAGGAAGTTGCATTTAAAAGCTTAACATGTGTGTTTGGTTGTAGCCTAGCCTTTAATGGCCTCGCAATCTCTTTTCTGAAGGGAAAAGGAGGAGAAGTGGATCTCAGGAACATGGGAGGTGTGGGGAGTGGAACTGGGAGGAGTAAAGGGAGGAGATAATGTAGTTGGGAGGTAAGAAATGAGAGAAGAATAAATTAAAATAAAAAGGCTTAACTTTTCTTGTATTAACTGAGCCTGAGGTCATTCTTAGCTATAAACTTTAACCATGTCCCAATAACATTCTATTGTTCAAAGAATAAGGAAAAACGAGGATACTAAAATGAACGAGATATCACCAGCTCTGCAAACAAAAAGCAACAACAACAGAAATTAATAACATCATTTGAGAAGTACTGCAGAACCCTGGCAGGAGAGATGTAAAGTTTTATTCAAAATCTATGGTATGTACTGAATTTAACTGTATTTACTGATTGTAACATCCAGGTTAGCTTATTACTGATGTCCTTCCTAACTTTTGCTCACTGATATACAAATCCCACTAAAATTTTCTTCCAGTCTTTGTAAAATGTATTGATTTCTGAGAGGAGTTGAAATGTCTGTAAGAAACTATCAGTTCAGTTGTGTGGAATTGAAATTGTGGCTTAGTATCAATACTATGGGAAGAAATTCAATATGAAGTAATCCTTTGCATGGATATCCTATAAGAGATTTGTATTATGACTGCAATTAATTTCTAAAACTATTGAGAGTGAGAAACAGTCACAGATTTTTTCCATCAATATCTGTCTGCATATACTTATAGAACTAGAAATAGCAGAGATATTCCTGTATCTAAATTTTTATTTCTAGCTCTCAGAATGTATCTCCCATTTATGAGAGTGGGCTAAGTTGCTTAATTTTAGGCATTTTGAAAGGTTAACATAATAATATTTCATAAAAGAGAATAAATGCATTCTACCAGAAAATACATTACACAAAGAAAGAAGAAAATTTCATCTATATAATGATCCTATATTTTGATATCTCTATTGGTCATATTTTATGCTATGCAGTAGTTATTAAATTACAAAAGGATTACAGTTGATTGTAAAATATTTCTACATTCTAGATCAGCATACACTGCTGATCTAAATATGTGTCAAGAAGCTTATACTATTCTCTAATAAAAATTACAAAAAAATCACACTTAAAAATAAAAAATCAGTCAAATTAAAAAATTGACCCTAACCCGGATACTTTTCCTTACTTTTGGGACCCTACTCATCATACTGTGCTGCTTGCACAGTCTTAATATGAGAGATGGTGCCTAGTCATACTAGAACTTGATACGCCCTGTTTGGTTGATATCCATGGGAGACCTGTCCTTTTCTAAATAGAGCTAGAGAATAGTGGATTGGGGGACAGAGGGGAAGTGGAAGAGAGGGACTTGGTGGGGAGAAGAGAGGGAAAACTGCTGTTAGGATGTAAAATAATAATAATAAAATTCATTTTAAAAAATAAGAGGGTAGTCAAATAAAAAAATTAATATATTTAAAATATTTAATTATTTAAATATTTAAACAATGCTAATATATTTAAATATATGCTATTAATACTAAGCATATTATGGACAGCCAATTCCGCCAAAAATGTCCTTCACCTGAAACGCTGATGTTTTCCCAGTACCTTAGAGCAGTGATAGTGCAGATTCTATAGTTAGCAAACTTTAAAGGCCAGTGTGCTCTTCATCTCTATGTAATAATTGAACCTAGTCTTCAAGTATTTCATTCAAGTATAAAATAGAATTTAGCTTCTCTCAGAATAGAACATTAAAATCATTACAGTTTAAGATAGAGTTTGGGGGACATCTAACAATTGTTCAATTCAAGATAAAAACAGAAATATTATCCATTTATAAATTTACTTTCAAGCATATTCTGAAGACATGGCTTTCTTCTTAAATAACTGATTTTCTGTCATCTTGGTTACCTACTCAGAATGAAGATCACACATTTGAGGTTATTAAAAAGAACTTCAGAACGTTAGAGTGTTATATCACACAAAAAAATACAAATAAATTTCTCCAATAAAAACATTTAAAATTCAGAAAAACATATAAGTATTAACAGATTAAGGATAATTAATGATGGTCATTGAAATTACAATCTAGAAAACAAATATGTGATTTACAAATAAGACTTAGTTTTTTTATATTTATAATATTTTATAATTCAAAATAAAAATATAATTTACACTTGAATTTAAGTCATGATAAAAAAATATTTATAGCCTGATAGTGTTGGCACACACCTTTAATCCCAGTCCTTGGGAGGCAGAGGTAAAAGGATCTCTGTGTGTTTTGGGACAGACTGGTCTAGAGTAAATTCCAAGACAGACTCTAAAGCTGCACAGAGAAACCCTGTCTTGACACCCACCTCCCAAAGGAAGTATTTACTATGTCACTGCAAACATAAAGTTATCTTGATTTAAGAAGAAATGAAAACTACATTTTATTACAGTTTAATGTATGTGATTTATATTTGTCATTAAAACTGTTGATATAGTATTTGACAAATTGAGTATGTTTCTATGAAATGGAGAGTTTTGTTCTCTTTAAAATCATAGAGGTTAAATTTTATGGTGGCTTTTTTATGAATACAGAGAATTGAATGTATCGTTACATTTACTCCCGAGTCTGAAAGAAGCCTTGACATTAATACAGACTTTTCTAGAGATGTTAGGAATGATGGTGCATGGTGCAAATGGTGCATGCACCTCTTCTTTGAAATTAACACAGAATTGTTCATTTACAGCTGTTACCATCCATGTGGGCCAAAGGAATGAGGCTGGTTTTCCAATCTATTTAATATTTTCAGAACCCTTCCTGGGTGCTAGCACCATGAAGCTGTAAAGATCACATGACTAACAATATTTAATAATTAGATAAAATTACTCTGGGCATTTGCTCCTTCTCCCAATGTTTAGGACCCAGAACCTGCAGGTTGAGAGTGATATCTAAAAAGCCCATTAACACATTGTTTTCTTATAAAATTACTCCTTGTGGCTTGACATAAACAAGTATTCAAAAATTAATGGGAGGCATGCTATACCAATATCTTACTAAGCATAAATATTACATATTCTACTAAACAATGAATAAACTATATAATAATATTTAACATTCATTCAAATCTGTAAGAACAGACTGTAAAAATATAGAAGACTGTTCATTGGTCTCAATATTCTAAAACAAATTTAAATGATTAGTTCCACTGGGAAATTGACATAATTGAAATAGAAAGTGCATCACTAACAATATTCTTCAACTTACCAGGAAAATGCTCTATGATATTTAAAATCATCTAAACTTGCATTTAACCACTGCAACATTCCTCTGAAGTGATTTACAAATGATATGATATACAAACACAGCACCTGTGCCTGACTCGTACCTTTTAAAACTAAAATCTATTAAATGCATTCTTGAAAGCTGTTGAATTAATCTATAAAATAATGAAATATAAGGTAATAAGTACTTGGAAAATCACTAAAAGACTAGTTCATTCTAACAGTCATTCATTAAAAATCAAAACTCATTCAACCACAAGCAAATGTCTGGTTGATGTGACCTTTCACACCTGTAACGCAGTCCAATCTTTGTTGAGTCTTTTTCTAAAATTTCTTTAATTGACTCGCTAACCACACAGTGAAGTAAAATTCCACAAGATCTAGACATCAGCCTCTATGTAATGCATGCAGGCTCATGTTTTCCAGTTTACACACCTTGGATCCCTTGCTTGGTTAGGATCAGTTCACTTGTCATTAACACCAAGGTGGGGATAGTTTCTCTGTTGCTTCTGCTTAATTAAATTATGTCAATATTCTCTGTATCTAATCAGAAGAAATCATTTAATACAATTTTAAAGCCAAAGAGGGTGCCTTTAGATATTTGGCCTTTTGGCTCAGGTTGTCACTCTAGAGACACTGAAATCTCCAAATTGGTTTTACTTTGGTGTTGGGAGCAGTGAGACCCCAGATCCTGAATTTCTTGTAATCCCCTGATCTGAGTGCCTACAGCTGCTCTGAGCACGAGACCTTCAGGAGTTCCCGATGGCAGGAGAGTGGTTTCTGGTGGGTTTGACTGAGGCGTGGCTATCTCTATATAATCTGCCCCTGAACAGAATAAAGGCGGCATTCTTGGGGAATTCAAGAATGACCCGTGTTGCTGTCTCTCTGTCTGTGTGTGTCTGCGTATTTTAACCTCCAGCTCCCTTGCCCGGAGCTCGCGAACCGGGTGCCAGCGCATAGAGTGCAGACACGGGGGCGCGGTGCGCGGCACTTTGGTCACATTGTCAGGTGATTTTGCTTTCCTTCCTCTCATCTTGGATATTTATACATAGTTTAAGGAGCAGGCTTTATTTTAGGCTTGCTGTTATCTTTCACATAGCTTCCACTAAGTTGACTAAAAGTTGTGACCTTTCGGCTTGAGAGGTGATTTAAGAGCATTTGTTGTCTTATGAAGGACTTTATTTACTGCTTCTAAAACCAGTTTCATGAGTGATGACATCATCTTCTAGTTTCTGATACCATCCACACACATGTGCACATGCGTGCTCACCTACAGACATATATTTACACATGATTACAAATCAAATACATTATCAATGAAAACAAGTTTGTGATTTTAAAAAAAATGTCAGGGAACTATGTAGCTCCTGTTCAGACCATAATAAGTATTTTTCCCATAGTTTCTGCTGAAGATTAGTCATGATTGAGAGTGAGTAGTCCCTTGAATAAGCAGATGCACACATGTGAATTGTGTGGGTACACTCTAAGATCCTGAAATGCTTCATCTCCTAGAGCCTAGGATGTATTTAGTATCTAGCTGCAGGTCCTTGGCCTATGTAGTGGTTGGTGCCTGATAAGAGTTTCATTTTGTAGAAGTAGCCTTAAATCCAATCAGAAAATGGTTGGTTACTCTGTGGTATTTGTGTCACTTTTGTCTACAATGACTGATTACTGGACTTAACAGGGAAGTTGCACAGGTAATGGCATTGTGGTTGTGACAGCATACGCAAGACCTGTATAAGACAAAGCTAAATGCGACATAGACGGGAGAGCTAGTGCTACGTCGCACCCCTAGCTATGTAGCCAATAGTACTTAACAGCTTCTGGGAAAGGGAGAGTTAGTATTCTTTAAGGGTTGGTAGGACGTGCTTCAGTAGATGGCAAAATACATGAGTTCATAGACAGCAGCATTGTCATTGATGGGTTTTAACAATTACAAAGACAAAGAATTGTTTGGATATGAAATAAAAGTGGATCTGTAAAGAGTTTAGGGGAAAGGGTGAATATGACCAAAGTATAAAAATTATAAAGACTATAAAAATACATATTAAACCTTAATAAATAAAATAAAATAGAAGAAATTGTGAAATACCAACAATCTAAATAAATGCCAACCTCAAGTCAACTCAGAAATGTCAAAAAATGTGTACAAAAATTTCAGTATTTCATACCTAGATGCAGAGAAGATAAGGAACATCCCACTTATGCATGGTGAAAATGAATTCTCATTTTCTTTGTTGTTGAGACTTACCATGTATAAAACAGGACGATGTGATGTTGAGTTATTTTAAGAATTTAAAGAATCTTTTAAGAGGAATAAGAGCAGAATGTCTTCAAGTGAAAATGGTCCCTTTTAAATGAATGTAAGTGTGTAAATTACTTCCTTGAGAAGTCACACCAAGAGAATTAGATTAAAAGAGACCTTATTTCTCCAGAATGTAAGCAATTACTGTGAGTTCAAGGTCCTTTTAAAAACAAGAATTACCTTCAATGAAATTCAGCACATACTATAAGTCATGGCTGAGAGTAGATCAGACCCTGTAATTTAAGTGTGTAACGTCTCTTTGCAAGTATTAGATTTTGATGAATGGAAATCTGGCTTGTTTTCCAAGATTAATTTTCTTCTCCTTTCTTTGATGAAATCATAGGTGTCTTATGGTTATGACTTTAACATAAAAATAAATGCCAGGAAAAAAGTCTTGTTTTAGACATCATGTTTAACCAAAGTTAGTCTATTAAAAGCATCACCGTGCCGGGCGGTGGTGGCGCACGCCTTTAATCCCAGCCCTCGGGAGGCAGAGGCAGGCGGATCTTTGTGAGTTCGAGACCAGCCTGGTCTACAAGAGCTAGTTCCAGGACAGGCTCCAAAACCACAGAGAAACCCTGTCTCGAAAAACCAAAAATAAATAAATAAATAAATAAATAAATAAATAAATAAATAAATAAAATAAAATAAAAGCATCACCGAGAAAGCATAAAGCACTCAATTATTGAAGGTGTGGAGATCAGGGAAGGGCTTTCTGTGGTACAGAGTCAAACTATAGAATAAAAGTTCCAATATTGAACTTTATCAGTTTCTGTGCCCCTGTGTGGAGAATACTGCAGCTGTAGCAATGCTGAGGTTCACTCCATTTTCCTAGAGATGCCTGGGGATTCAGCCACGTAGAAGGAGCCAGAGCACACGATGATGGGAAACCCTGAATGATTACACTGGGATGCTGTCATAACTAAGTTTAAGATAAAAACAGAACTTCTTTCTACCCTTTTCACTGATTTTATTCCCTACACACTTCCAACCAAATGGGGAGAGGGCTTGCTAGTACTAATTCATATTGATTACATTCTCCTCACTTTTCAGAGATATAATTATATAATACTCCTCATGAGCCTATAGAGTAAAGGTTAGTCATACAGTGTGGCAGTTTTAAATAATTGATGTAGGAAATTTTTCCTCCATGTTCCCTGAACATGACATCACCTTAACTACCCATTTATCAGCCGAATGGGCTCTACTAATCTCAGCACTCACTCTGCTGCGAGCTCCTTTGCTCTCCCACTGATACCAGTTTTGAAGAAGTGGCAGACATTTCCTGGATGCGAAATCTCTGTGCTAGAATCCTCTGAGGAAGATTCTCAGATGTATTTACTCTATCCTGGTCTACTCCTTCAACTCTGACACTTATTTAAAGTAGTTTTCTTTTTGACCGCATGCTCCAAAAATCCATTTTCTCTTATAATACTACTAGGAAGGAAAAGGAAGCAGAAAGGAAGAAAGCAGAAGATACTAGAAACACTAATTTCTACTGTGATATATAAAGCCTGTAGTTCTCCCAATGTACCTCCCTTCATATTTTACTCTTCCAGAAGTTTGGATGCTGGTGGAACAGAAAATGTCATTTCATTGTGATTCCAATGTTTGTCTCATATTTTAATCATTTCCTAGTAAGTCTGAGAGTAGCGGCATCCACTCTTTTTAGGTAAATATTCTTTTATATTTGCTACTCAGTGTGAATCACTTATAGAATTTCAGTGAAACAAAATCCACATCATATGAACAAATTTGGCAATGGCTTAATAAACTTGAAATTCTTTTAAGTTTTACATGTTTTATTTTTTGATCAGTAAAGACATTTTTGTTGTATTTCAGATGTTTAATAAACAATACCTTTGCCTAATGAAATTCTGTAACATAAATATAAAGTCAAAATATCTCGGATTATTAAAGGAAAGGTTTGGGAAAATTCTCAAAATGTTAGGGAAGAAACATAGCTGAACACTACAAAATTCTGGAACCAGAAAATCAAGTATCAGGAACTCAGGACACAGAGTAACCTGGAGCTATAAAAACCTTCACTTTCATGCTCTCTGAGCACATACTTCTTAAACTTGTTTCTTTGAAGTTGAGGGTTTGATGTAATTCTGCAGGAATGCTGAAATGATGTGGCTTCCCCAATTGTGGCTTCCCTCATCACTATCCTTCTTGAGTCAGATCTAAATTTGAAGTGGTAAAATGTAGTTTCTCAGAGTCAACAGAATATGCATGTGTGTGTATGTATGTGTGTGTGTGTGTGTGTGAGAGAGAGAGAGAGAGAGAAAGAGACAGACAGACAGAGAGACAGAGAGACAGAGAGACAGAGAGAGAGATTACAATGCTTAAGATACTATAGTTTTTGCTGTTCTTTCAATGGTTAATAACAATGCATTCTATATTAAGATTGCTGATACATTGGCTAGAATATAGTACAGCAATTAATTGGAAATGATTGACCGAAAACTGTGTAATTAATTTCAGTTCAATACTTGATGCTTGATATAGAGCCACTAATTTATGTCACCTTATATTTAAGGTTTTATAATTTATGTTTAACACTAATACTATGGAATTATTTGGATGGAAGGCATTTGATAAAAAGTGAAAAATGTAATAGATAACATTTATAAGTTGCATGTTAAATAAATGTCATGAATAATAAAAAAGACAATGAAAATAAAAACACCACGTATTGCAATGCTAGCTCCTATTCTGAAAATATTGTTTCAGTTCCTCATTGGATGAATTATAACATTAATAATATTAATTATAATAGCATAATTTTATGTCTGATGAAACTGAAACCACATCTGAACTTTGCTATTTAAGCAGTTTATACTTGTTCCTCTTGGGTAAACAGAAGAAACTGCAATGTGTGTGTGTGTGCTTGTACGTGTATGATGTGGAGTTTGTGTGTATGGCAGAATTGAGTCTAATTTTATCACCATTTGTTCTATTTTACAAAGCAATGATAAACTATTTCAGTTACTAATGAAAAACATTTCATTAAGTACTGAAATATGGAGAGCATTTAGACAACCTCCAATATGGATAATAACTTAGACATAGTTCTTTAGTAAAGTAACAAGCACTTGGAAGAACTTAAATCATAGGTACAAATTATGTCATCAAAATCAAAGAAACCTGAAAAATCTTATTCTCCATCATGTTTTATGTTTATTGCTTTCTTAATGAAGGCAATTTTTCTAAATATATGCATTTAGTTTGAGGCTAGAGACAATGAATGATGTCTTCAGCAGGAATCTGGACAGAAGCAGAGGGACATAAAAGAATTCACAAAATTCAAGTGCAATTTAAAGACAGTGTAAGTTATCTCAAACTTCTGGAGAGAATGAACCAACCTATACATTTAGAAACCAGCTAACCCAGAGAACAAGAAGCTTGTGTTCATTTGTTATCTTGCTGTGCAGAGAGCATAGTGTTATATTCTAATCAACTAATCATGGATACTAGGACTTGTGAAAGTCGTTCATAAAGGTATCAATAACAGAATGTTTTTCAGTGAATTAGAAAGTAATACTAAAGTAGGATACCATTCAAAATAACAGTGTAGCTATGAGGCTGTGTACTTCCAATCAGAAGAGTGTTCTAACTCTTCACAGAAGGATCTCCTGTGGGTCTGTCTCCACATTAGATTTTCAGTTATCACCAGCACTACCAGGTTGAACATACAAAGAGCTTATTGGTTTGGTTTTCTATACATTTATTTTACACTATGAGGACAGCCCATAATTCACTCTGCATTTTCCTATTTGTGCAATTGTTTCTCATTTGATTTGATTTAACATTGTTTTGGCACATGTTTCCCAAATACAAGGACACATAAAATAGTTACACATCAAATATATTTCACTCCTAGGACAGAAGTTTAATGACCAAGTAATTTATCACTGAACTTTGCTGCTTCAGGGTAGGGGAACTTCGCTGTTCCAGAAAAGAGGCGACAGTCATTCTGTAATGGTACTTCAAACTAGATGAAGGGTGCAGAGTGGCAAAAATACAGAGGCCAAGAGAAGCTGACCAATTTTGGAAAATGGGGCACAGAGAGATGGCTAAGAGGATATGGACCATTAGTGCCGCTGTACCAGGACTCAATTTCACAAGATGTGGGGAGAATCGAAAGCCATTACTCTGCGTTTATGCACTTACGTTTTACAGCGTTTATGAGACATACACATGCAAGAAAAGTTTACATCCTGAAACTCACTAAGGCACATAAACATCCCAAAATTATGTTCAAGTTTTACAACTGTTTATAGTATTTTTATGTAGTGCCAATTCTTTAAGCAGCAAGTTGAGGAGGATTACTCAAAAATTTTGTAACATATATCTTCATCAAATTATGGAGAAATATCTCGTGGAACTCGGAGAATTTTTTTTTAAAAAATAGGGAGAATAATTACCAATCATGAGGAAAATGGGTACAATCGCTGATTCTGTACACATGCTTTATTATTTTGCACCATATGCCTTTGGGTCTATTTTATAGCCGTTGGACAGTTGCTTATTAGTAAATGTACCAAGTAAAGGAACTGTAATATTTCAAGTATCAGTGGTTATAGTCTCCAAAAAGATGTACTGACTTCTAAGGAAGCATAACTTCCATTTACAGCTTCCATGGCTGGAATAATATTTATGCCTAGTATACAGTTTATTAAAGGATAACACTGAAACTTTGAAGTTTGCTGTTTAAACAGTTCATACTTGTTATCTTCTGGACAAATAGGTGATGCTTCAGTGTGTGTGTGTGTGTGTGTGTGTGTGTGTGTGTGTGTGTAGTGTGTGCAGTTTCAAACCTGTAATTTTTTCATAACCCATCATGATAATTTGTACAGATTCTCTTCTTAAAAGCCCTCAAATAGAAATTTTGTTTTTAATTTGGAGTCTAAGTCAGTATAAAATAAAAATCACCTAAGTTTAAATCTTGAGGGGCAGTGTGATGTGGACCAGTGATTATCAACCTCTGGGTTGTGACAATTTGGGAAGTTCAATGACCCTTTCACAGAGGTCACTTTTTAGATATTGTTTATCATATATTTATATTAAGATTCAGAAAAGTAGCAAAATTACAATAATGAAGTAGCAATAAAACAGTTCTATGATCAGTGGTCACCGCAGCATGAGGAAATACATTAAAGGGTTGCAGCATTAGAGAAACTGAGAGCCACTGGTATAGCCACAGCATGGGGTAATGTATTAAAGGAGTGTTTTGGGAAGTCTGAAAGCCACGGGTCTAGACTATGAAAACTATACAGCGGTTTTCTCCTCAGGCTAAAAATGTAACATCTTCAGGTGGTGAATCTCTTCATAAATTAGTGTTACAAATCTCAAAATACTAACTTTTATGATTTTTCAGTTATTGAGTATAAAAAAGAAATAGCTCCCATTATTACCACATAGTAATTTTATGGCGAATCATGGAAAAACAGTTTCTAAAGAAAGGGTTTGGGTAACAACCAAGGAAATGATGCAGTTTAACCTAGAGCTAAATGAAGCTAAATTAACAACACAGGAACACTATAAAGTGTTATTGTTGATTGGAGATGGAAATAAGGTCATGACTATTTATAGAAAGTTCCAGGCTCACACAAAACACATTTAAAAGTTAAATGATGTATGTAGGATCATGGAAGTATTGATCCAGGTTTAACCTCTAGCATCTCAAACATATTTCCCTTGAGTGTTCCTGGGGCTCTCAGTAAACATGCTCGGTGTTATGAAGTGCTTCATCCTTCCAAACAGCTCACTATTGGTTTTAAATATTTTTCAGTATTAGAAAATATCTCTCTTATATTTTATTGCGAACTGCCTGATTCTCCTGAAATTATAATTCAGTGTTTTGTTTAGGATGGCAAATACAAATAGATATTTACTCCAAATGAATGTGAAGCTAGGCAATGGAAATACGGAGATTAACTCTAGCTACTGGTTTCCAGTACTAGCTCTGACCATTAAATGATAGGGATATTGAGATAGTTCTATCTTTCAATTCTTTGTTTATCTGCAAATATAGTTATCAATGTAATCTATTATCAAATTCAGACAGTTGATCTTCCAAGTATATGTATACTGATGTTCATTTTCTTCTGATGCAGTTGCCATATAGGACTTATGCTTGACATTCGATGTTGCTCTTGTTTGATTGTATTCCAGGACTACCATGAAGATGTGTTCAATACCACCACTATGGAAGAATACAATTTCCCATTTGCTTGATTATCTTCATGTCTGTGAAGTTGCCAGGAAGCTCTAATTTTGAAATGAATCAATTTTACCATCAAATGGGAATATCCAATAAAAACATCTCTCTATGGATAAGTCTGCCTATGTTTTTACACGTTACAGTTTAATATACAACCATGCATATGGCTATAGTGGGCAGTGACATTTGATTTTTATTGTTTTCTCTGGACTTTCCTTCATTTTTTTCCCTTCGTGATAACACAGTAGAAGGAGGGGCCTGATATCCTTTCACAGAATCAATCTCCTTGTCAGACCCAGTGGGTTCTCAGTTTTACAGTAATGGCTGGCAAGAGACATCCAGGCTGCCCTCCAGGTTTGTAGATAAATGGTTATCATTATTCCCTAAGACCAGTTGCAAATCTTTCCATATACTATTTTCCATCGGTAATCTTGGGCTGACTAGTGTCTTGGTGTGATATTCATTACTACCCAGATCCTATGAAGATGACACACATTTTTGGTCATATGTGTTTCCTTTGTTGAAAGCTATCTATTGGGTTCATTGGCTTATTTATTGATTCACAGTTTACTTTAATGTTATTGGATCTTTAAAATATTTATATATTCTAATAATTCAGATCTTACATGAAATCTAAAATTTGTATTAGTCAAGTTTTGTAGTCTAATCTAACTTTCTCTTTTTATTATTTTGCTGTATAAAATAAGTTTTCCCTTTTAAAATAGCCATCAAGTTATAATTGAAATTTACAAAATGCATTATTCAATGTGTGGATATTGATGAGTTGGGCGTGCAAATAGAACCTAAAACCACGGAAAGGAAGGAAATATGTACAGTCATCATATTCAAGTTCTTGCCTTTTGTTGATTTTTTATGATAAGTAGATTTTACATGAAGTATCTCTCCTATTCACAAAGCTTTTTGTGTCCATAAGACTCTGCAAACATCCCTAGAAAGGACACTTCTTACATATGACATAATCTTTTCCTGCTCTTCGCTGTTGGTGGTATACCAAGAATGCATTATCTGCCTACATGGATATTAATAAACTATTCTCCAGTATTTTCTTCAAAGAGTTTTATATTTTCAAGTTTAAATTTTTAATGTATTTTAAGTTGATTTTTGAGTGTCGCATAAGATAAATTTCTATCTTTGCTTTTTTTTTCAAAATACACCATAAACATTTTCCTTTGGGTAGTTTTATCAACTGCTTGAACTAGACTACGATTGTAGTTTATTAAATCTGTCAATAACTTGTCTATGCTTCATTGCTCCTATTTCAATTGCTATTTTAATGTTAAGTTTTAAGGCCCACTTAGAAATCTTCACAACAGTGCTCAAGTGAGCTTATTTTAGAGAAATATATGGATCCCCTTATCTTCCAAACAAACCAGGCTTATTTCTGTCCAAAAAAATAAACTGATTTCAAGACCCTACTGCTGAAGACAAAATCTATACAGTCTTGTATCAAAGGTACTACCCTGCAGGAGTGAAGTCTCTAAGAAGGCACCAGCTTGGCTTCTTTATATACAATGAGCTGTATTTAAAAACCAGGTGTTTGTAGGTGTGTAGATTTACACCTGGGCCTTCAATTCAATTCCATTGATCAATTTGTCTGTTTTTATGCCAATACCATGTGGTTGCTATTACTATATCTTTATAGAACAGCCTGAAATCAGGAAGAGTGGCACCTTGGATGTTTTTATTGTACAGTATTGTTTAATCTGTGACTGTCTGTACTCTGTCTTTTAAAAACTTTGTTTCATTTTTTTCTTAACCATTTTCTTCCAACAGTTGGTATAGGGGCTGTTTCTGACTCTTTGTCTATGCTTAGAACACTTTTCCTCCTACTGGCTCGCCATGCCCAGGCTTGATATAATGGTTTGTGCTTAGTCTGACTGTATCTTGTCAGACCATGTTTGGTGGATATCCTTGAGATACTAGCTCTTTTGTTTTTAAGTAAAGGATAGAGAACAGGAGTTGATCTGGGGGAGAACAGAGGTAGGGGAGGGAGGAAAAGCTGTGTTCAGGATGTATGTAAGAAGAATAAAAGTTTAAAAAAAGGAAAAATAATATTATTTTACTTGATTTCATTAATATATTAAAATAACATATTTTATATAATATAAATTATATGTGTTTATATATAGCAATATTATATATACACACATATATACAAACACACACACATTCTCTCTTTTTTTACCTTACAGATCATTTGAGTATATATTATGACTTCCAGTTTAGTGCTTTTATGGGATACCTGAATGTGTGAATGAATGGGTTTCTCTGTCTTTATCTGTTTCCTGTGCCTTTCTTTGGAATCCTTTTGTTTTTTTGTTTTATTGTTGTTGTTGTTTTGTTTCTTTTCCAATTCTAATATATTAATTTTTTTTTTTTTTTTATTTTCGAGACAGGGTTTCTCCATAGCTTTTTGGTTCCTGTCCTGGAACTAGCTCTTGTAGACCAGGCTGGCCTCAAACTCACAGAGATCTGCCTGCCTCTGCCTCCTGAGTGCTGGGATTAAAGGCGTGCGCCACCACTGCCCGGTTAATATATTAATTTTTAAATTTTATTTTATTATCTTAGAAGCATCTTTGCTTTCAGAAAAGGGGTGAACCCAGTGGGAGGGATATTTAGAGGTTCTTAGAAATGTGTATATATTATATAAGAAAAAATATTTTCAGTAAAAAAAATTAAAAAGAAGGAATATGGAACATGACCAGTTTTATAGTACTCAGTACACCAAATGTTACATACATGAGTTTATCATTCTCCAGAATAATTTTGACTTTCCTACATTTTTATATTTGAGTTTCTACTTTGCAGATAAAGCCTCAGACAGTATGTGCAAGAATTGTTCAGGCTCGGGTGTTCATGATATTGCATTTGGATGTAGTCAATGTGACAAACATTCCTTGTGTAGGAGACTTGTTTAGTTGTTTTGTATTATTTTGTTTTGTTTTCCTGGTGTGTGTGTGTGTGTGTGTGTGTGTGTGTATGGCTGCATGTGTGGGCCTACTTGTGTGTGAATATGTATGAGTATGAACATATTTATATGTGGAAGCCAGATTCCTCTTCCTTGAAGCAGGACATCTCAATCAAACCCAGAGTCCTTTTCTATGACTACTCTCTCTAGTAGACATGTTCTGGGATCACATCCCTTCTTCACAGGCTGGAATGACAGATAGGTTTCAATTCCTCCAAAATGATGAAGATTTGGCATGTATGAATTCCTGTCATACTTGCATGACACTGTCTTGAAACTTTGAGCCATCTCCTCAGCCTTTGTGAGGTCTTTGTAGTTTCATTTTGTAGCAAAGGCCTCACATTATGTAGCTGAACCTACTTTTGAAAAAAATAAAAAACAAATTAAAAAATCCTATTGGCAAAAGTCCTTTCCTTGCCAGCTACGGCAACGTAATAGGAGTTTCTCATTCAGCCAAATAATTTACTACTTCAAATAAAAGAACTGCACCATAAAGAGGTTTAAAAAAAATGGTCCACTAACTATATTTGTTGCTTTCATGTGTTAATCAAATAAATACCATTGAGTTAAACTTACTTATTTTTCTGTTCTAAAGACAAGATATATACATATTTGAATAAGGAAAAAGCACCTTTTAAATACAGACCAAAGACTGATGGGATAAATCATTGGATAGAGACTTTTATGTAAGTATAAGGATCTAATCCAGTTCCTAAAACACAAATAAGAGTAGAAGAAATAAACTACTACAAAGTTATCCTCTGACCTTCATGGGCATGCCAATCTGCTTGTATTACACACACACAAACAAGAAAGAGAGACAGAAAGAGAGAGAAAGATGGAAAGAGAAAGAGAGATGATTTCACAACCCATACACATTAATGAATCATAAAAAAAGAAAAGCATATTTCAAAGTTGTGTGGTCCATGAATGGTATAGGAGGTCCTTCTGTTTGTGTGTTGCTTTCATTGGATAATGAATAAAGAAACTGCCTTGGCCTAATTGACAGGGCAGAACTTAGGTAGGCACCAAAGACAGAACTGAATTATGGGAGAAAGAAAGAGAGGCCATGGAGCTGCCAGAATCAGACATGCTGAATATTTCCTGGTAAGCCACGACCTCGTGGTGATATACAGATTAATAGAAATGGGTTAAATGAATATGCGAGGTTTAGGCAATAAGAGACTAGAGATAATGGGCCAGGCAGTGATTTAATTAATAAGCTTCTGTGTGGTTATTTTGGGTATAAGCTAGCCAGGCTGCAGGGATGGAACAAGGGCCTGCTCTCCATGGAACACATGAAACATATTCAAATCCTGAAGTTGATATTATCTGAATGTGAAATTCTCTAACTTGTTTTAACTTCTGAATTGCATGTTTTACTCTCCACTGAAGTTTTTGTTACTGTTGCTGAAACCTGTCTCCAAAAAAAAAAAAAAAAAATGCCTAACAAAGTAAATACTTTATAAATCATAGCTACTTTCTCTAGCTAAAATAATTATCTTCTATTTTAACTCAGCAAAGTATATTAAACTGATAATTGGCTCCTAAAATATACCCTATAGCACATGGCCTAGAATCCAGAACATTGCTGCAAAAATAGCAGGATTAATATTGACAAATAACGCGGAGCATGAGGGGTTTCCAAAGGATGGGAAAGAAGAGTGGACCAGGTCTTAGGGGGAAGAATACCAGCTACAATTGTCACTACTTTAGTGTTGATATAAAGTAAGAGTATTAGAGAGGCTTTTAAGAATTTGAGAGGGCCCTTTGTTATGAAAAAGTAATACACAGTATTTATTAGTAAACCTCCTCTAATCCTCTGCAAAAGCAGGGACATTGATTTTGCAGAGCGATGGAATAAAAGGCAATACACTGAAAATTATATTGTGGAAATCAATAATCCATAAGCAAAGTTCATCAAAACTAGATCGACTCATCAGAAACAAAACCCAACCCTATTTATCAACTCCCTTACATTTTTGCTGTAGAAAATGGGATAATAATGGGCCACCAGCAAAAATAGTAGTGCTTGGTGGTTGTGGCATACACCTTTAACCTTGTGCTGGGGAGACAGACGCAAGCAGATTTCTGTGAGTTCCAGGACAGCCTGGCCTACAAAGAAAGTTCCAGGATAGTCAGAATTACACAGAGAAATCCTGCCTCAAGAAAAACATTAATAATAATAATTAACAAGGATATTGTATTAAAGAATTATGTACAACATAAAACCAACTCTGAAGTACTGCCATTTAGGTGTGGTCTCTGACAGAGTGTGATTCATGCACTCCTGAGCAGATATGAACATCAGAGTGAATACACACACTCCTACCCTCTCCAGAGCACACCATCTTAACCTCCACATCATGTGGTCTTCCTGCACTGTTTCCTAAGTTCTCTAAAATGTGATAGTGATTTCAACCTCATTTTATTCTAATAGATAATAATCAACATTTACTACAATCCAGTTCTTTCCTTTCCTCAGCCAGTAGGGGGAAATAGTGAAATGTGTGTAAGTATCACAGTATAATTTTCCATGTATATAAGCAATCACACCTTCTCTTTCTTTTCCCTCACTCTCAAGCACTTAGCATAGTATATTAGTTACATTCTAGCAGCTACAAGAATACAAACTTCAGAGTCTATCACATGATTTGTGTTACCTAGGATTTTGCCCTTTGAGGTGGTAAGAAAGTGTTAGTATTTACATAGGATTGGTGAACACAGTGAGGTTCTGTTTTGTTTTTAATTTGGGTGATTTTTTTATACACTACCACAGCTTAGATATCACACTATTTTTCAGGATATTTTTTTTTCAAAGAAGAGGATGAGTGTTTATTAAGATTGAAATTAGCAATTAGGACTACATCACTGAGTTTGCCTCTGAGGGCTGTCCGATCAGCTACCTCACAGTGCACCTTTGGAAAGGTAAGTTCATCGATAAGCATCATTAGACATGGCAGAAAAACAAAGAGAACCAGAGATGACACATGTTTACATATTATGGTTATTTGCTGTGAGCTATGGTCTTGCTAGGTAGCTCTGGCTTGCCTCGTACTCACTCAACTTCTTCACCATGGATTCTATCTCATGGAGGCCTTCCTTTCTCCACCTTCTGACTGCTGATTGGTTATGAGAATCTTATTCTATTTTTCCACATTTTCACTTAAGCAAGATTTTATTAGTTGGAGCAACTAAAAGAACAAAAGGGCATTGGCTCCAATGAATGGTTTGCTTAGAATTTAATAATATATTTACCTTGAAGCAAATGGGCCCCTTTGTGTTCTTAGCCCTATAATAAGTAATGACAAGGTCACATAATATTCATAAATTAATCTATGTATCTCTGAATTAAAAAAAACATTTTCATGCACTTTTGAAACAACTAAAATGTATAAAGTATCCATTACATGTCAGGAATTCAATGCTTTATTGTGATTCTCTTATCCACTGAAATTGTCTTTAAATTTATTTTTCCTTAACTATTTTTAAAATATGATGCACCAATTTGATGTTTATTTTGGGGCCTCTTACTCATTAACATAGCTATCCATTCTTGACTTTTTATTTTCATTTTAAAAATCCATTAGTTATTTGCCTTCTTCTACCTGCCTCTTAAAAATATTTGAAGGATCTTTCTCCTTTAGGCAAAAAAATTAATAAGGGCTCTCCTTGCTTCTCTTTGGAGATGAGTATTAAATCAGAACCTTAAACTGTAGAATGCATTGTTAGGTCATATGCAAATACCCAGAGACTACTCTGACCGCTGTTGGCCTTTTGTAATGCAAGATATTGACATTTAAAAGTGGTCCTGTAACTATGCTGAGGATTTCAAGAGATTCCTAAGCAGCTTGTAATATCCAAGCACTGTTGGATGAAATGTTTTCTTTCCTGGCAAGTCTGTTGATCTGCACAAATACAAAGAACACTTACTTGGATTTCTAGCTTTAACTTTTAGTGACTATGCATAGGCAGCATTAGAAATGTTACCAGTAACTGTATTTATTTTGGGGAAGAAAACAAGATGTGTTCCCATTTGATAAATTGTCTTATCTTCAGATTGGAGAATCAGGGTCATGCATGAACTCAGGAGGATTCTAGGTATGAATTATGACTGAGATTCAAACATGAGTTTGGCCATGAAAGGCTAGATTTTATTTAAAAGCAAATAAAAAGAAATGGCAGCTATTATTATGTTGCAATTGTGCCAATATCTTAAATCAAGTTAGTGAAAATACCATGAAATCATTGCAAATCTGAAGGACAAGAAAGCAATTTAAAGAGCCTGAGATGAGAAAGCTGCCTCTGGAAATCGGATTTGCAAAGAAATCAAAACAGAACTACAATGGAGTCTGTCTTGCTATCAGATTCAAAACAAATATAAAGAACAAATAAACTGAAAATGAGGGAGAATTGTCTGAAGATAAATGAAGAGACGTTAATATACATATTGGATATATGTTTTTTATTATTTTTATTAATTAATTAATCTATTTATTTAATTATTAAAGATTTCTGCCTCTTCGCCGCTACCACCTCCCATTCCCTCCCCCTCCCCCAATCAAGTCTTCCTCCCTCCTCAGCCCAAAGAGCAATCAGGTTTCCCTGCCCTGTGGGAGGTCCAAGGACCCCCCACCTCCATCCAGGTCTATTAAGGTGAGCATCCAAACTACCTAGGCTCCCACAAAGCCATTCGTGCAATAGGATATATGTGAGATAGAAAATGTATTGATGGTGAGCCTAGATAAGCAGAATAAGAATATAAGAGTGTCCACATTGAGTTAATAAGCAGAATAAGAATATAAGAGTGTCCACATTGAATTATTGGAAAGAGAACATAAAACCAAGTGTCTTAATCATTGATGTGCTCAGAATTAAGGATGCAACAGCACCTTGAAAAATTCATTTGACACAATCACAAAGTATCAAGGATCTTGGACATTAGGAGTTTGATTACACCAGATTTCATTTTCTACTTTTCAGGAGACAATTTGCATGCCCGGATTCTCCCCTAGAGAATTTAATCAAACTGTCATAACAACAAAGTATCTAACCCCCCTTATATTTAGTGCAAAAGTTAAATGATTCTAGAATGTTCTATAATTTTATTTTAATGATAAACCTTAGGCTATATTTATATTTATAGCCAATCACTCTAGAGATTTTAATTCTTTGATATGGTATTTAACATTATCAGCCCACAGGAAACACAAATATCCCTGAGGAATGATTTGAAGGGGTAGATTTTTTTCATAACATTTAATATATGACAGTGTGAGATTTTGACTATAGTCACTTTACTGCATATAATTTAAACAGTTTGACAATATATTTACTAGAAATGTGGCACTGAACTCAAGTTGATGCCATAAACCTACTTACACATTACATAGATACCACAAGATTGAAGTTGCTGCTTGACCATCAGCTTTTCCTGAATTCTTCTATAAACTAACTCATATCAAGGAGGGTAGCATGAATTCTAGTTGGTCTTAATAATAAAAACCCAGAGTCAGATATAGGGGTTTGAGTTGAGATTCCACTCTTCAAACTATGAATATGTTTTATTACAGGGTTAATAAAGAAGTTGTTTAGCCCAATGATGATAAAATATATTCAGTTATATATATATATATATTCAGATAAAACAGTTATCAAGTATGAGTTACAGTTATAATATTTAGTCCATTTGTATAAGACAAAGATTAAAGAAACTACTCTTTCATTTATCATTTCTTTGTGAGTCTAAAGTTTTGTGTGTAATTAATTTATCTTTTATCATAACTAAGGTAAACTATAACTAAAATTATCCAGTTTTTAACTCCATCAAAGACTCCAGAAGGATATATTACCTAAGTAAATGGGAAGTACACAGTAAGCAACTTCCAAAACTCTAGAATTGACAGAGACATCACTGTCTGGACAGTCACCAAAAGTTCTTCTATAACTTTGGGGCATCATCTTTAGCTTACAGGCCCACAGTATCTGGCAGAATTTTCCATGAAGCAAGAAATTTGAAAGACTGTTTTGCCTATATTGGCAGTTTGTCAGTTACTTTCTTTTGTGTCCTGCAGAATTTCTGGCAGATTGTTTTATGAAACAGGAACCCTGACTGTCTTAACCTTCTTTAAGCAAGTTCAGCAGTCATTTTTTGTGGGTCCTTCATGTCCAGTTAATACAGCATCCCATCAAGCAGTCCAGGCAAAGGCAGTTTCTTGCCCAAATGGCTAGCCTTGTCGTATTGAAGGCAAATTCCACAACAAGCTTCTTCAATGCCCATCTTCATCTTGAAGTAATTCGTACTTCCAGGAGCAGACTTGTCTCACTGTTAAGAAAATTCTGTGTCTTAAAACTCCTCTACCACTATATTCTTCTTTCCACCCTACCACATCACTCTTGTTTCCAGCCCCCTAGTGCTGGGATTAAAGATCTGTGCCACCACTCCCTGATCACTAGTGGCTTAGCTCTGAACTTTGATCTTCAGGCTAGCTTTAACTGTTAAAACACAAACAAAATATTACTATATTTCCTTTTTTGGTCTAACATAAAACGAAAGCTATAACTAATATAAGGACAACTATATAAAATAAGAACAATAACTAAAAACAATATATCTGGGCAATAAATACATCAGTAATGTCAAATTTTCATTTGATAAATTCAGAGAATATACTCCATTATCCTGTCTTGGTGAGTCCCAAGTCTTGTACCTAATTTGCTGTTTATCATAACTTGCATTACCATTCCAAACTACCTTTTGATATTTCTTAAACTTATACACACTAACCTCTTTAACGAGTTTCTTTTCTGAAAATGGTAAACAAAGAAAACTGTAACATCTAGTCTTCAACTCCCGCAGAGTTCAGAGAAGGAAATAATGTTAACTGAGTAAGTAGCAGAAAGTTCAAGCGACTTCCATAATACGTGAAAAATGATAAAAACACCTGTCTGCTTGCAGAGTAACTCAAAGTTCCTCTACAGAATTGGAGCATCTGTCTTTGTGCAACAGGTCTAGCATATCTGAGAGGCTTTTCTGTGAAGCAAGATATTTTGAAGGGCTGTCTCTCTTTGTCTTGACAAAGTTTGTCAGTCACTTTCTTTTGTGTCCTGTTGTTCCATTTGGATATCATATCATTAACAATCAAGGTAAAAGAACTTTCTTGTCCAGAGGCTGGCTTTTGTCAGAAAGAAAGTAAACTCTATGGTGGAGTTTCTTCAATGCCATCTTCTTCTCTGAAGTAGATTGAATTCGTGCTACATCTAGTACCTATATTTGGAGAAAATTCATAAAAGGCCGGTTGACTGTGGCTTTGCAGCCACTGGCATAGCTCAGAGCTACTTGTGGCCAGAATCACCGACTGCCTTCCCAGCTAGGTTTTAATTTTTTTCTCTCCTTATGGGCTTTCCCAGTACCTCCTTCTTGGGATGCTGTCAAATTAGGTACCTGCCTTGAAATCTGATCAGGCTTTTACTATTCTATAAAACAGCAGTCAGTTCTACAACTACACTGTCATTATTGGTAGATTTGTTGAGAAAATTGGAAATTCTTAAAGGAAACAATTAGTTAAAAGAGAGATTTTCTATATAGTGAAATACATTAAGGAGTATAGGTAGCCTTTCATGGCCAAACTCATGTTTGTATCTCAGTCAGAAGAAAAGAATTAAAGGTGTCTGTAGATTAAGTGATTTTTGTTTATACAGTAAACACCACTCATCCGCAAAAATACTAAAACTAATAAATCCCATAGTGCTTGCAAAGTTTAAAATAAACTTTAAAAAGTCAAGTGCTGTTTTTATAAACTCCAAAAAAGTATCTCAAAACAGATTAGTAACAATAGAACAATAACAAATAAGGTAAAGGGAATAGCACTCATGATTGGGGACTGAAAGAATTACTGTTGCTAAAAAGTCCACATCTCAAACTGACTTATGCAGTCAAGTATGATCTATCAAATTTATAATGGTTTGTTTTACAGAAATAGTGATAAAACTCACAAATCCTTATGCAATAACAATGATCTAGAGCAACTAAAAAAATTTTTAAAAGGTGAAAAAATTGAAGTCCTTAAACTTCAGTGTTCAGGGAATATGACAAAATCTTCAAAATCACGGTAGTATGGTACTAATAAAAAATAAAAGAGACTGTTGAAACAATGTAAAGTGCTCAGAAAAATATTCTATTGCATACAATCAGTTTTATACCTTGTCAGAAGTTTATAAAGAGTTGGGAAATCTGAATATATACATTCACAGGAATGAAATTGGATCCTAAGCTTGTACCCTACATAAAAAAGAAATTAAGAATGTATTAAAATGTAAATTTTAGACATAAAACTATAAACTTTCCAGAACAAGTGGGAAAAAGTATTATACATCATTGGTCTTGGCAATCATATTTTTTGACATGACACCAAAATACTATGCAAACAGAAGTAAAGTAAGAAATGTTTGACTACATCACTAAAAGCAGCAAAGTGCTACTAGAGCAGCAAAAATGTTTATATAGGTGAAAAATAACATTAAAATGTAATCCATTGAATTGGGTAAAATGTGTTAAAATTATGTCTCTAGAATGGTAAATGGCTTAGTATATGTATGCATTATGTATGCACATCTTCATTTATTACAATATACTGATTCATTTTAGTGGTAAATCCAAAATAAATTGATTAGAAATAGGCAAAATAAAATGTTCTAATGGACAACAGACATATGAAAGAGTATACCATATCACTAAACATCATGGATAATAATTTCAAAAACCCAGGAAATAGCAGAATACACATCTGTTATCTGATATAATAACTTTTATCAGAAGGAAAATATATATCACATATTGTTAAGGTAGTAGATATAAGGGAATTCTCACACACTGGCAGTAATATAAATCGGTACAAACATTTAATAAAATAGAGCTTTGTTGCAACATAATCATCATATGATCCAGCAATTTCATTTCTAAGTATTTACTCAAAGGAGCTAAAAAAAAATACAGGAGATTCCCACATCCTTATCTTCATTTCAACAGTAGCCAAGGTAATAAAAAAATAGGTTATTTCAGTTTTTTAGTTCATTGTACTAAATCTAACTGTCCATCAAAAGTCAAATGGATAAAGGAATGAAATCTCTGTCTCACTGTCCACACACATGACAGAGAGACAGAGAGACAGAGACAGAGACAGAGGGAGAGACAGAGAGAGTAATGGGGAGGTTTCAGGCTTTAAAAATAGAAATCCTTGTAATTGCATAAATTATTGTGAAATAATGCATGTAAAGATCTAACGTGAACAGGACAAATGCATAGTTCCTCACCTGTAATATTTTTTTTTTTTTTTGTTTTTTTTTTTTTTTGTTTTTGTTTTTTTTATTCTTTTTTAATTAAAATTTCCACCTGCTCCCCGTTTCCCATTTCCCTCCCCTCCTCCCAAATATTGCCCCCTCCCCTCACTTCCCTCCCCCTATCCCCACTCCTCTTCTCCTCCCCCCACACCATCCCCCCTCCCTCTTGATACTGAAGAGCAGTCCAAATTCTCTGCCCTGCGGGAAGACGAAGGTCTTCTATCTACTTCCAGGAAGGTGAGCGTCTAAACAGGCTAAGCTCCCACAAAGCCGGTTCATGTATTAGGATCGAAACCTAGTGCCATTGTCCTTGGCTTCTCATCTGCCTTCATTGTCCGCCATGCTCAGAGAGTCCGGAATCAACCCATGCTTATTCAGTCCCAGACCAGCTGGCCTTGGTGGGCTCCCAATAACTCAGTTCCACTGTCACAGTGGGTGGGTGCATCCCTCGTGGTCCTGATTTTTTGCTCATGTTCTCCCTCCTTCTGCTCCTCATTTGGACCTTAAGAGCTCAGACCGTTGCTCCAAATTGAGTCTCTGTCTCTACCTCGATCCATCGCCAGATGAAGGTTCTAAGGTGATAGGTAAGACATTCATCAGTATAGGACAGGGTCATTTCAGGTTCCCTCTCCTCAGTTGCCCAAGGTACCAGCTGGGGACATCTCCCTGGACACCTGTGAACCCCTCTAGAGTCAAGTCTCTTGCCAACCCTAAGATGGCTCCCTTAGATAGGATATACACTTCGCTGCTCCCGTATCCTCCCTTCCTATATCCCAACCATCCCAATCCCCCGAGCTCCTCCCATCCTCCCCTTCTCATGTTTCTCATCCCATTTCCCCTTTGCCCCATGCCACCTCACCCGCAAGTTCCCAGTTTTTGCCCTGCAATCTTGTCTACTTCCCCCTCTCCATGCAGATGACTATATGATTTTCTTTGGGTTCACTTTCTTATTTAACTTCTATAGGATCACAAATTATATGCTTAATGTCTTTTATTTATGGCTAGAAACCGATTATGAGTGAGTACATCCCATGTTCCTCTTTTTGGGTCTGGGATACCTCACTCAGGATAGTGTTTTCTATTTCCATCCATTTGCACGCAAAATTCGAGAAGTCATTGTTTTTTACTGCTGAGTAGTACTCTAATATGTATATATTGCACACTTTCTTCATCCATTCCTCCATTGAAGGGCATCTAGGTTGTTTCCAGGTTTTGGCTATTACAAACAATGCTGCTATGAACATAGTTGAACAGATACTTTTATCATTTGATGGGGCATCTCTTGGGTATATTCCCAATAGTGGTATTACTGGATCTTGGGGTAGGTTGATCCCAAATTTCCTGAGAAATCGCCACACTGATTTCCAGAGTGGTTGCACAAGTTTGCATTCCCACCAGCAATGAATGAGTGTGCCTCTTTCTCCACAACCTCGCCAGCAAAGGCTATCATTGGTGTTTTTGATTTTAGCCATTCTGACAGGTGTAAGATGGTATCTCAAAGTTGTTTTAATTTGCATTTCCCTTATCGCTAAGGAGGTTGAGCATGACCTTAAGTGTCTTTTGGCCATTAGAATTTCTTCTGTTGAGAATTCTCTGTTCAGATCAGTGCCCCATTTTTTTATTGGGTTCATTAGCATTTTAAAGTTTAGTTTCTTGAGTTCTTTATATATTTTGGTGATCAGACCTTTGTCTGTTGCAGGGTTGGTGAAGATCTTCTCCCAGTCAGTGGGTTGCCTTTTTGTCTTAGTGACAGTGTCCTTTGCTTTACAGAAGCTACTCAGTTTCAGGAGGTCCCATTTATTCAATGTTGTCCTTAATGTCTGTGCTGCTGGGGATAAACGTAGGAAGTGATCTCCTGTACCCATATGTTGTAGAGTACTTCCAACTTTTTCTTCTATCAGGTTCAGTGTGTTCAGACTAATATTGAGGTCTTTAATCCATTTGGACTTGAGTTTTGTGCATGGTGATAGATATGGATCTATTTTCATTCTTCTACACGTTGACAACCAGTTCTGCCAGCACCATTTGTTGAAGATGCTCTCTTTTTTCCATTGAATACTTTTAGCTCCTTTATCAAAAATTAGGTGTTCATAAGTTTGTGGGTTAAAATCAGGGTCTTCTACTCGGTTCCATTGATCGACTTCTCTGTTTTTATGCCAATACCAAGCTGTTTTCAATACTGAGGCTCTGTAATAGAGTTTGAGGTCAGGGATGGTAATGCCTCCAGACGATCCTTTATTATATAAGATTGTTTTGGCTATCCTGGGTTTTTTGTTTCTCCATATAAAGTTGATTATTGTCCTCTCAAGATCTGTGAAGAATTTTGATGGGATTTTAATGGGGATTGCATTGAATCTATAAATTGCCCTTGGTAGAATTGCCATTTTTACTATGTTGATCCTCCCTATCCAAGAGCAAGGGAGATCCTTCCATTTTCTGGTATCCTCCTCAATTTCTTTCTTCATTGACTTAAAGTTCTTGTCAAATAGATCCTTTACTTCCTTGGTTAGGGTTACCCCAAGATATTTTATGCTATTTGTGGCTATCGTGAATGGTGATGCTTCTCTGATTTCCATCTCTGCTTCCTTATCCTTTGTGTATAGGAGGGCAACTGATTTTTTGGAATTGATCTTGTATCCTGCAACGCTACTAAAGGTGTTTATCAGCTGAAGGAGTTCTTTGCTGGAGTTTTTGGGGTCGCTTATGTACACTATCATATCGTCTGCAAATAATGAAAGTTTAACTTCTTCCTTTCCGATTTGAATCCCTTTGATCCCCTTATGTTGTCTTATTGCTATTGCTAGAATTTCAAGCACTATATTAAAGAGGTATGGAGAGAGTGGACAACCTTGTCGTGTTCCTGATTTTAGTGGAATAGCTTTGAGTTTCTCTCCATTTAATTTGATGTTAGCTGACGGCTTGCTATAAATAGCTTTTATTATAGTCAGGAACGACCCTTGTATTCCTAATCTCTCTAAGACCTTTATCATAAAGGGATGTTGAATTTTGTCAAATGCTTTTTCAGCATCTAATGAAATGATCATATGGTTTTTTACTTTCAGTTTATTTATATGATGGATTACATTGATAGATTTTCGTATGTTGAACCAGCCCTGCATCTCTGGGATGAAGCCTACTTGATCATAATGGATAATTTTTCTAATGTGTTCTTGGATTCGGTTTGCCAGTATTTTATTGAGTATTTTTGCGTCGATGTTCATGAGTGAGATTGGCCTGTAGTTCTCTTTCTTGGTTGAGTCTTTGTGTGGTTTTGGTATCAGAGTAACTTCAGCTTCATAAAAGGAATTTGGCAATGACTTCTCTGTTTCAATATTGTGAAATACATTAAGGAGTATAGGTATTAGGTCTTCTTGGAAGTTCTGGTAGAATTCTGCATTGAAGCCGTCTGGACCTGGGCTTTTTTTGGTGGGGAGGTTTTTTATAACAACTTCTAATTCTTCGCGACTAACAGGTCTATTTAGATTGTTCACCTGGTCCTGGTTTAACTTTGGTAAATGGTACTTATCTAAAAAAGTGTCCATTTCTATAACATTTTCCAATTTTGTGGCATACAGGTTTTTGTAGTAAGATCTAATGATTCTCTGAATTTCCTCTGAGTCTGTGGTTATGTCTCCCTTTTCATTTCTAATTTTGTTAATTTGCGTATTCTCTCTCCGCCGTTTGATTAGTTTGGATAGGGGTTTATCAATCTTATTGATTTTCTCCATGAACCAGCTTTTTGTTTCATTGATTCTTTGGATTGTTTTCTGTGTTTCTATTTTGTTGATTTCAGCCCTCAATTTGATTATTTCCAGTCTTCTACTTCTCCTAGGTGAGTCTGCTTCTTTTTTTTCTAAAGCTTTCAGGTGGGCTATTAAGTCTCCAATGTGTGCTTTCTCCGTTTTCTTTAAGTGGGCACTTAATGCTATGAATTTTCCTCTTAGCACTGCTTTCATAGTGTCCCATAGGTTTGAGTATGTTGAGTCTTCGTTTTCATTGAATTCAAGAAAGACTTTAATTTCTTTCTTTATTTCTTCCTTGATCCAGGTGTGGTTCAGTAGTTGACTGTCCAGTTTCCATGAGTTCATAGGCTTTCTGGGGATAGCATTGTTGTTGAATTCTAACTTTAATCCATGGTGATCTGATAAGACACAGGTGGTTACCGATATTTTTTTGTAACTGTGTAAGTTTGCTTTGTTACCGAGTATGTGGTCTATTTTCGAGAAGGTTCCATGAGCTGCAGAGAAGAAGGTATATTCTTTCCTATTTGGGTGGAATGTTCTATAGATGTCTGTTAAGTCCATTTGATTCATTGCCTCCCTTAATCCTCTTATTTCTCTGTTAGGTTTCTGTCTGATTGACCTGTCCATTGGCGAGAGAGGAGTGTTGAAATCTCCTACTATTAGTGTGTGTGGTTTGATGACTGCCTTGAGTTTTAGTAACGTTTCTTTTACATAAGTGGGTGCTTTTATATTAGGGGCATATATATTCAGGATTGAGATTTCATCCTGGTGAATTGTTCCTGTTATGAGTAAAAAATGTCCATCTCCATCTCTTTTGATTGATTTTAGTTTGAAGTCAACTTTCTTAGAAATTAGTATGGCCACACCTGCTTGTTTCTTAGGTCCGTTTGCTTGATAAACCTTTTCCCAGCCCTTTACTCTGAGTAGATGTCTGTCTTTGTGGTTGAGGTGTGTTTCTTGTAAGCAGCAGAATGTTGGATCCTGTTTTCGTATCCAATCTCTTAGCCTGTGCCTCTTTATAGGTGAGTTGAGTCCATTGATGTTAAGTGATATTAATGACCAGTGGTTGTTAACTCCGGTCATTTTTCCTTTCTTTCTTTCTTTCCTTTGGTAGTAGAGTTTGTGTGTTTCCCTTCTTCAAGTTGTGCTGGTGAAGGGTCATTAGATGTCTGAGTTATTGTGGGCATTGTTGGACTCCTTGGTTTGTGATTTTCCTTCAATTACTTTCTGAAGGGCTGGATTTGTAGCTACGTATTGTTTAAATTTGTTTTTATCCTGGAAAACTTTGTTTTCTCCATTTATAGTGAACGAAAGCTTGGCTGGGTATAGTAGTCTGGGCTTGCATCCATGGTCTCGTAGTTTCTGCAGTATATCTATCCAGGACCTTCTGGCTTTCATGGTTTCCATAGAGAAATCAGGTGTAAGTCTGATAGGTTTACCTTTATAGGTAACTTGACCTTTTTCCTTTGCGGCTCTTAATATTCTTTCTTTATTCTGTATGTTTTGTGTTTTGATTATTATATGACGAGGAGATGTTTTTTTTTGATCCAGTCGATTTGGTGTTCTGTATGCTTCTTGGACCTTCAAAGGAACATCTTTCTTAAGGTTGGGAAAGTTTTCTTCTATAATTTTATTAAATATATTTTCTGGACCATTGAGTTGTACTTCTTCTCCTTCTTCTATCCCTATTATTCTTAGGTTTGGTCTTTTTATTGTGTCCCAGATTTCCTGAATGTTTTGTGATGAGAATTTGTTGGTTATGCTGTTTTCTTTGATGAGAGTGTTTATTTTCTCTATGGTATCTTCAGTGTCTGAGATTCTTTCTTCTATCTCTTCTAATCTGTTGGTGGTACTTGTCTCTGTAGTTCCTGTTCGTTTATCCAAATTTTCCATCTCCATCCTTCCCTCGGTTTGTGTTTTCTTTATTACTTCCACTTCATTCTTCAAGTCTTGAACCGTTTCCCTTACCTGTTTGATTACTTTTTCTTGTTTCTCTTGGTTTTCTTGGGTATCTTTGAGATATTTATTCATTTCCTCTACCTTTTTGTTTGTAATCTCTAATTGGTTGTGGCAGTTTTTCACCTCCTGTTTAAGGTCCTCTATTATTTTCATAAAATTCACTTTTGAGTCGAATTCTTCTAATTCTTCTGAATTAGGGTGTAGACTTCTCATTTCGGGATTCCTGGATCCTGGTGGTGTCACGTTGCCTTTCAAGTTGTTGGGGGAATTCTTGCATTGGCGCCTGCCCATCTTTTCCTTCAAATGGAGCCAGGAGAGGCCTGATGTCTTGGACCAGTCTTTGCAGTGACTAACTCTCTAGGTGTATCTCCTCAGTGTAGTGGCAGGAACCGTTCCCTTCCAGATGAACTCCTCAACACCAAAACATGGATGCGTGGTATTCCAATGACCCGCATAAAGAAGGCCGGATGCAAGGGGTCGGGCGGGGTCCAGTAGAACACAGGCGACACTGCAGTACAAGCTGGAGGTGCCTGTGCTCCCTTTCGGGGGTTGC
Organism: Chionomys nivalis; assembly: GCF_950005125.1. NCBI lineage: Eukaryota > Metazoa > Chordata > Mammalia > Rodentia > Cricetidae > Chionomys > Chionomys nivalis. The sequence continues at coordinate 20,673,242 of NC_080101.1, read as the reverse complement.
TGAGGCCTGTCCGCTAGGCAGGCACTCACTGCTCTGGTTGGGTAGCCTTAGTGTAGGGGCGTTTGTGCTCTCTACCGGGACAGTCCGCCCCAGGATAGCACACACTCACCCGTCCCGATGAAACTTCTCGGCACCTACACAGGAACTCCTGGATGCCCCAATGAGCCAGGGACTAAGGGAAGTAGGGCGCAGGCAGAGCAGGTCCAGCAGATCACAGCAGAGACTGCAGCCCCAGCAGCGGGGGGCCGCTTTCCCTGGCGGGGACCTTGAGGCCTGCCCTCTAGTCAGGGACTCACTGCTCTGGGTTGGTAGCCTTAGTGAACTGGTAGGAAACTGTTCCACAGCTAAGGACCTTGCAGACAAGGCAGGCTTGGGGGTGGGGGTGGGTGCGGGTGTGTAGGAGAGAAAGCCCTACAGCAGGTGCTGGGGGAGGGGCGTTTGTGCTCTCTACCGGGACAGTCCGCCCCAGGATAGCACACACTCACCCGTCCCGATGAAACTTCTTGGCACCTACACAGGAACTCCTGGATGCCCCAATGAGCCAGGGACTAAGGGAAGTAGGGCGCAGGCAGAGCAGGTCCAGCAGATCACAGCAGAGACTGCAGACCAAGCAGCAGGGGCCCGCTTTCCCTGGCGGGGACCTTGAGGCCTGCCCTCTAGTCAGGGACTCACTGCTCTGGGTTGGTAGCCTTAGTGAAATGGCAGGAAACTGTTCCACAGCTAAGGCCCTTGCAGATAAGGCAGGCTTGGGGGTGGGGGTGGGTGCGGGTGTGTAGGAGAGAAAGCCCTACAGCAGGTGCTGGGGGAGGGGCGTTTGTGCTCTCTACTGGGACAGTCCGCCCCAGGATAGCACACACTCACCCGTCCCGATGAAACTTCTTGGCACCTACACAGGAACTCCTGGATGCCCCAATGAGCCAGGGACTAAGGGAAGTAAGGCGCAGGCAGAGCAGGTCCAGCAGATCACAGCAGAGACTGCAGCCCCAGCAGCGGGGGGCTGCTTTCCCTGGCGGGGACCTTGAGGCCTGCCCTCTAGTCAGGGACTCACTGCTCTGGGTTGGTAGCCTTAGTGAACTGGTAGGAAACTGTTCCACAGCTAAGGACCTTGCAGACAAGGCAGGCTTGGGGGTGGGGGTGGGTGCGGGTGTGTAGGAGAGAAAGCCCTACAGCAGGTGCTGGGGGAGGGGCGTTTGTGCTCTCTACCGGGACAGTCCGCCCCAGGATAGCACACACTCACCCGTCCCGATGAAACTTCTTGGCACCTACACAGGAACTCCTGGATGCCCCAATGAGTCAGGGACTAAGGGAAGTAGGGCGCAGGCAGAGCAGGTCCAGCAGATCACAGCAGAGACTGCAGACCAAGCAGCAGGGGCCCGCTTTCCCTGGCGGGGACCTTGAGGCCTGCCCTCTAGTCAGGGACTCACTGCTCTGGGTTGGTAGCCTTAGTGAAATGGCAGGAAACTCCCTCACCTGTAATATTTAGTCTGGAAAAAATCACAAGTATCAATGTCGAGGCAGAACCAGCAAGAAGGGCGTGATGGAAAGTCCTACGTAGCATACAGTTTCAGTCATGAGATGAATATATTCCTCAGTACAGGATAAGTCCTCATTAGGAAAATTATGTTTTATGGATAAAAGTCTCTGAGAGTAGCTCTGAAGAGCTCTCCTCACAAGGAAAAATATGTGGAAAAGATGTGAAAGTATGATTATATTAATTAGTTTCATCATTGCTATTACTTTCATACTACCTGTCTGGTCTTCACATAGTTTTACCATGTCTAGTATTCATAGTCTGTTCCTGAAATTTAAATACATAATTTTCCCAGATAGCTAAATTTCAAAACAGCTGGAAAAAGATATAGTTAATAGCACTGTAGCATAAAAGTTTCTTTTGATTTTTACCCTTTCATTTAAGTAAAGGGACCTGAGCTTTGCTTGCTCCCCCTGGGCCTTGAATTAGGCACAGCCCACAGACAAACAGCAATTTCCAACACAAAAGATCCTTTACAAAGCAAGGCAAATATGGCTGAACTGAATCAGAAACAGCAGCAAATATCTTTGCAGGAATTTTAAGAAGAAAGAAAGCGGTGGTCTGTGTTAGAAGGAACTAAGATGGGTTGGTAAATTCTCATTGACTATGTTAATCAGGGTAGTCAAATAGCAATTTTTTTTGGTGAGAGTGGGAGGAGTTGAGACAAGGTGTCTTTGTGTGTAGCCCTGGCTATCCTGAAATTAGCTCCATATGCCTGAAACTCACAGAGACACACCTACCTCTGTGTGCTGGGATTAAAGGCGTCCACCACCACCTCTGGGCTCAAATAGGAATTTTTGATTACTGGACCTTGATGGTATGATAGATGGACCTTGTGATCAGTCTCAGGAAAGAGTCTAGTATAAGGAGGTGGCCAAATAAATGAATAGATTTTGGTGCCTTTAGAAATGTGGAAGTGCCTAAATAAGAGAACCTAAGTTTAGCATGAAAGAGCCAATGAGAGGGAAATACCGTCTGTGCCATGTTTGCAATATTAGACAACCCTTCACTAAGTCTTAGGCATTAGAATATGCATAAATGTTGAGAGGGAAAAGCAACAAAGCAGGGCTAACCCCACCAGGGGTCCCCGGAAAGACATCAATGATTTAGTCTTTCTATTTTCTATTGCCACTTAAAATGTTTTTTATTCGTTTAAGTTCACTGTCAGTATGCATATAAGCTTGGAGTCATGCTGTGACTCATGGGAAACCTACCACTGTGCACACTCATAAAGAAAATGATCTATACCCTCTTCAACAGCTATCAACTGCCATTAGCTCCTCTACTAGGTAGGGGCCTTAGAAATCTCTCAGGGCACCTTGCTTAACTAGCTTGATTTTTACAGGGATTGAGCAAAAACCATAGCTGCTTTCAGTTCTTGTGTGCAAAAGTTATATCATATTCAGAGGACAGAGTCATAGAGCTATCCTCCCAACCCTTCAGCTTTCACATCTGACCTGAGGTATTGGATATCTCTTAGTGAGTAGGAGTGAGATTTTTCTGATCAATATCAAACTCTGTAAGTCCTTTCCTGAGTTGTGAGAGAGATGAGAACTGAAACAGCATACAAATGAACCTAACATTTATCTGGAAATAAATGTTGTTGCCGCTTTTAACAAAATGTCAAAACTACAGGGATACAATGATAGACCAATGTTTGCCAAATGACGGATGATACAATTCAGAGCTGCAAAGCAAATGTGAGTATCTCAGTGTGATGAAACTGTGGAGTATTTATTCGGATGGAAAATACACAGCTGTAGGCATTTTTGAAAACGCTCAGTACTTTCCAGTAAGACTTGAATACTCATCTCAAGAAAGAGATTGAAAAATAATGCACACCGGCACCACTAAACTCTCTCTCTCTCTCTCTCTCTCTCTCTCTCTCTCTCTCTCTCTCTCTCCCTCTATCTACACAAACACACACACACACATACACACACAGACACACACCACGGAAAGGCAAGGAACACTAGGATGGAGCAAAAGTATGACAATATAACAAATATAACAAATATATTCTTGATGTGTTTCTTGCTGACTTGAAAGGACTGGTTAAAACAATTAAGAGTTTGTTTATCTTGTATATTATAATTTATTTGGAAACTCTGTAAAACAAAAGGGACGTCATAAACTGTTCAAGATTCATTTGTAAATATTGATGCTATGAAGGGGGTAAACCAACAATTCTTCTTTGTGGTTAGACAGATAATAAGCGAATGGAGAAGTGGATGCACAGTGAAAGTTGTTAGTCACAGATAGCCAAGAAAGAGTCATTTGAAATCCCATGATCCTGATTTACAGACATCAACCTGAAGTTGCTCATCAGCTAAGCTATGAACAGGCAGCAATAGAAATAGAAGACCATGTAGACAGATTGATAAATGACAAATAGATAGATGATGATGATAATTGAGATGATGATGATGATGATGATGATGATGATGATGAATAAGCAGATATATGTCTAGATAGGGATATACAGATAGAAAACAGGGAAGATAGATGGCAAATAGGTAGTAAGACATTTGTAATAGCTCATAGCTGGGACTATTAATGAAAATAAACACCAACAGGTGTGCGTTTATATATTAATTACTGGTTTAAAAAGTTTTGAAAATGTATTAAAAAGAGAAAATATCCTTTGTATATATAACAAAATATTTTAACTTTATTTTTGTTAATCTGAAGATTGTCATTTTAAGTATACACTGACATCTAAAGGTAAGTTTTGTTATCCTTCCATTTGAAATTGTCCTTCATGATTGTGCAGGTATGTTATTATTTTTCTGTCTGTCTTTCTCTCTATCTATTCATCCTTCTGTGATCTATCTGTCTTTCTGTCTGTCTGTATGTCTTTTGGTTGTTTTGGGACCTCATTCTGCATCCAGTGTCATATTGTCTACCTGCCTAGCATGTAGGGAACAAGATCAGAGCTGTGTACCACTAAACATATTCTTTCGGAATCCCTGAAATCATTTTGTTGTTGTACGTAAATTCCCTTGGGTTATTTTATAAGAAGACATATGTTATTTCTAATGTAAAGAGAGCTAGTTGATTTTAAAATGTGATGATGTGCTCATTAGTTTTATCACTTTGACACAGACTAGAGCCACCTGGAACGAGACCCATAATTGAGAAATTGTCTCTGTCTGATTGGTCTTTGGGGCATTTCCTTGATTAATAATTGGTGTGGAAAAATCCAGTGCACTTTGGCAGACTGAACAAACCAGTAAGATTTCTCAGAACCTCTGCTTCAATTCCTGCCTCCAGATTCTCATCTTGGCTTCTGAACTGATGGAATCTATCCTAATGATACTCTACTGTACTCAGATCAGTGCCGTGACCAGTCATCTTCAGAGAGGATTCCACCAGTAACAAATGAAAATGCAAGGACTTACAACCAGACACTACTGGAGGTCTCCGTCAAATTCCTTCTCTCAGAGCTTAGGGAACCTGCAGAAGAAGAAGCAACACTATTTTAAAATTCAGGGGGGATGAAAGACACCAAGAAAACACAGTCCTCTGAAATCAGAGACTGAAGCAGAAAGCACAGAGCATACTTGGTCTGCATCAGGTCCTCTGTTTATGTTATAACTATTGCTTAGTATTTTTGTGGGGCTCATGACTATGAAAATGAGTGGGTCTCTGACTCTATTGCCTGGTCTTTGGATGCGTTCTGTCCTGTTGGGTTGCTGTGTTCAACTTTGATATGAAAGGTTTTGCTTTATTTTGTTATATCTTGCTTTTTATCATTTGGTTGTTATCTCTTAGAAGCCTGTTCTGTTCTAATTAGACAGAAAGAGAGTAGAGGTGGGTAGAAATTGGGAGAAGTAGAGGGAGGAGAAACTATAATCAGAACATATTGCATGAGCAAAGAGTATACTTTCAATTAAAGAAAACAAAAACAAACAAATATAAAAGATAAACTATTTCCTCTCCTAGTTGATTTTGTTTAGCATGTTATCACAACAGATAAATATAATAAGATACCTCATCCAAGTGAATAATAAATCTGTGCAGGGTAAGGAAACACAAGTCTTAATAGTTCTTTTCAAGGCTTTTTTTTCTGACTTTCCTACCTCTACCCTCCTCCCTCTTTCTCCTTTCCTTCCCTTTCCATTCTTTTTTCCTTTCAGTTTTCTTTTGCAATTTCTCCCTACAGTGAATGAGACCATTCTACAGCATTTCTTATCAGTTTTGCAGGGCAGTAATCTCTGTTCACCTTTCCTAACCAAACCCAGTATCTCACCAATTATTATTGTTTCTGAGCATATGACTTTCATGAAGGCAATCCTACAGATTGGAGTCTTAAACATAAATAAATAAGTAAACAAACAGATAAATATGGAAAGCATTCTTCTCTCCTAAGATTGAAACCTAATGTCATGTTCCAGATAAGTGCAGTGCCTAGTATCCAGTGAGGAAATAAGAACAATAAAAATAATTCTGCATGGCAGCTGCTTTATTCTCAAATTTAATATAGGCTCTTTTAAGGGTCTAATATTACAAAACATGTAGTAAGAAGGGTTGTTTGTTGGTTCTCAGCCACCCAACTAGCTTAGACCTGAAATAATCACACAGAAACTATATTTTTTAGAACACTGTTTGGCACATAACTCTAGCTTCTTATTGGCTTTCTCTTACATCTTAATTTAACCTATCTCCATTAATCTGTGTATCACCACGTGGCTGTGGCTTACCAGCTAAAGTTCCAGCATCTATCTCCAGCAGCTCCATGGCTTCTCCCCAAAACTGCCTTCCTCCTCCTATGTTATAGGCCAAGCCAGTTCTTTATTCATTAACCAATAAAAGCAGCACATAGACAGAAGGCCCTCCCATACCAGAAGCATTGCTGGCTTAATTACATTTTGTTCTTACTGTGTGTAACTCATTTTATAAGAGTGTAATAAAAAATTCTGACTGTCTGAGTTGTGTCGGAAAATGGATTTTGTCTGCCTCATTGTCTGGATCTATGAGTAAGTGAGAGGGAAGAACAAAGTGTTTCAGGCTTTGCATGGGGTCTTCAGTGGGAAGGAGGCTTGGTCTTTGTGACCTCTCATTTCTACTTTAGCCTGAAACTAAACACCTGCTAAAGTAAAATCAGCTAATGTGGGATAAGATCAACTTTGGTTTAATTATATTATAATAAAGTTAGGTGCTAAGGAAAGCATAGAATATTTAGAAAGCGCTGAAATCCTAACAGTCTTGACAACTAGGCTTTGCTTTTATTGATATTTTAATAAATGAGTACTAAAATTTTAAATTTCTTGCCAGCGGGATATTGGCCTACTTTTTAAGAAACAAATGACTTTGATGTTACAAGGTGACTTTGGTGTTTCTAATCCTCTTATTACTTAGGGACACAACCAAAAAGCAAGTTTGCATAAATAGTGGAGTATATCAGGAATAGAATAAAATAAAACAACTACAACTGATTTCAGTAATTCTTAACTGCTTATTATATAACAATAACATTAGTTTTATATGAAAAATGAAATAAATGACAGCAAGACGAAGGGGTTGGTTATTCCTCCAAAAGAGGTGAAGCAGTATAAAAATGTTTCAAGATAGAATTTAAATACATTAAATGCATTTGTAAGCATAATATTGAATACTAATATCTTCTATGGAATCTTAATACATTAGATATATTCAATTTTCCTCAGTATAAGTGATTGGAATTTGAATGACAAATTAAAAGGTAAAGACACAGGTAAAAGATAAAAAAAAATCAAGATCATATTTGAAAATGTGTAGTCTATAATTACACATCACTCCTAGAATTTAAAATAACATAATATATTAGTGACTGTAACAGGCAAATTATATAAATTACAGGATACATATGCTAGAATTTTAAAGAAAACAAAACTGTAATAAATTTAGCTTTGATATGGTGACAATGGATGTGCAATATACAAGAAAAAGCAAATGTGATGAAATTAGCGGCCTCTTTGCAATGATATATCATTTCTCCTTCAATTACTTCCATGATCTCCTTAACTTCCCATCAAATTAATATTCTTCTCTTCCACAATTATTATTTTATATATATGTTTACACATACATACACACAATACTGCAATCCTTAGTTCATCTCATTTAGTTGATTTGTATATAGGTTTAGTGATGATCACTCTGGCTTTCGTAATCAGGTTCCTTGTCTCTGAAGAAAACTGACTCTATTTGTAGGCACTGAATGCCTCTAATTATTTAATTAGGAGTAGGGTCTTATAAACTTTTTCCACCTGTGTTGACAAGACCATTGTTATGGTCTCGGGCAAACATCTATATTATTAAGAGTTCATTATTGTCCTATCTGAAGACTCCACTTTGCATCAGTCCCTAAAGGCATTCTCTTACAATCTTTCTGCCCCTTCTTCCATGAAATTTTTTTCAGTCTTCAGTGTAATGTACGTCCATTTGTATATGGACATATCATAGTCATTTATTCTCTTCGGTTTAGCCAGTTATATGTAGTTGGACTTTGTGTGGACCAGCAGCTCCCAAATAATGACACTGAGACTTCTTTTTTTCTTTTTTTTTTTTTTTTTGGTTTTTTTTTTTTTTTTTTTTTTTTTGGTTTTTCGAGACAGGGTTTCTCTGTGGTTTTGGAGCCTGTCCTGGAACTAGCTCTTGTAGACCAGGCTGGTCTCGAACTCACAGAGATCCGCCTGCCTCTGCCTCCCAAGTGCTGGGATTAAAGGCGTGCGCCGCCACCACTTATTAATTATGAAAAGCTGGCCTTATCTTTGACTTGTTCCCAACGAGCTGTTAAAGCTTAGTCTGTTTATAATAATCTATGTTCTGCCACATGACTTGTTACCTCTACTCAGTACCTTATGTTCCACTTCCTTTGTTTCTGACCAGCTAATCCCCTGTGCCAGATTCCTTTTCCAAGGTCCTGTCTCTGCCCAGAAATATCACCTATCCTCTTTCTAGCTCTTGGCCATACAGCTCTTCATTAAACCAATCAGAAGTTACTTTAGAAAAGTGAGGAAGGACAGAGACCCATCTTCACACAGTGTCATCAAATATCTTGCAAGAGTTCTGGTCCTCTGTAATAGCCTGTGTGATATAAAAGATGAGACATGAGAGCCTCCATGACGCACAGGTCTAAGGGTTAGTATTAAAAAGCAGTCAGATACTATATAAATTCAGCAAATTTGCAACAGTAGGTTTTTTTCTAGGGTATATGACGTCTCTAGTCATGGGTTCTTGACTAGATTTACAGCACCAGGCATGAGCCCTCTGCTAATGACTTGATTTTCAGACTAATTAAACAGCTGATGATTGTCTTAAGAATAAAGGGCCACTATTATGCCACTGGGGATTCTTTCTATGTTATTGTAGTTTGCAGTAGTTACAGATGGGTAGTATTGTTGACAGCATTTTTCTCAGAAGCTTCCATACAGACTTCCAACACTATAATATACACTCAAGGTAGGAGGCTTTCAGGTCAGTAACAGTTTGACTTCACTGAGTTCAACTAAAGTATGTAATGTCATTAATAATAGGATCTTTCTATCAAATATTGGCAGGCAGTTAAAAGGAATGCCAATAGCCCGTACTTTATCAGGGTTTTGTAGGTCTCCCTGATCAACAAGTCCAAGGGAAGTACTCCTTGCCTCCGTGGCACTGGGTTTTTTGATGTTAAAATTATTCTTTTTTAAGATTTATATATTTATTATGATTATAACATTCCTTCCATGTATCCTTACATGCCAGAAGAGGGCAACAGACCACATTATAAATGGCTGTGAGCCACCATGTGGTTGCTGAGAATTGAACTCAGGACCTCTGGAAGAGCTATCAGTGCTCTTAACCTCTGAACCATTTCTCCAGTCCCTAAAATTATTCTTACCATAGCAAAATGACTAAGATGGAGAGAGCATAAGAACCCTGTGCCACTACACTCTTTAAACCTTACACTTTAATTCTCAGCTCACACAAGTCAAGAAAAGGAAATGGGAAGAACACATATTAGAAAGCAAGAGCTAGAGAGGTTTCCATTTTCAAACAATCTCCAACACAGATAATTTACAAAACAGTGTTAATAAAATAGTAACAACCATTTCCAGGAACTAATAAAAAGAAATGCATGACATAAGATACAAAGTTGTATTCAGGCTAACATATCTCACTAGAGTAGAAAATAAGTATTTGAAACTACAAACAATGTTACACAGTCTGTAAACAGAAATCAGTATTTTAACGATATCAGTTTTGATGTACTTCTGTCACATTCCATTCATAATGGCAGCCATTAATCTTTGTTAACAAAATATAATTAAGCTCTATAAAAAGGATAAGACTGATAATATTTATTTAAATACTGTAGAAAACAAATATATGTGATTCATTGTAAGACAAAGAATTTTACCTAAAACAAAGAAATACAAAGGACTTTTAAAGGTCAGATGATTTGAATAGATAAATACTAACATAATTATTATGTAGATGACAAATATACAAAGAAAATAAATCAGATATAAAATTATACTTTATAATAATTTAAAACATGAGGAGGAGAAAGAAGAGTATCCATAAGAAGAGAGAGAACACTCAGAGGAAAAGGGGAAGGGAAAGTAAGCTTGAAAGGCTCACATTCTTGTAAGACTAATCACTATTATTTTCCCATTAACTCATTGTACTTCTACTTTCTATCAAAACTCAGATCTATTCAAAATCTTGAAATGTGTGTGTTTAAAAGTGGTATTTATACCAATGACTAGAAATCATATTTTATAACAAGTGAATGGAAACAGAATATCAGTCAATTGTGCCTTATCATTTGTCTGTAAGAAGATATGATCTATCAATATGTAAATGGCATAAAATTGTCTTTGACACATAAACTATGTTAAAGAATCCAACATGAAATAGCTGCACCTGTGTGATATCAATCACATAACATTCTAGAAAAAAAAAGCTATGAAGGCATGAAAAGAGTGTTGACTGCAAAGGGTTGGGAATACATGAGAATTCTGATCAGCATGAGACCCAAGAGACTGTCTGGGCCGTAAATATGTTTTGTTAGATTGTGTCAGGCTGAATAGCAAGACATTAAATGTCTTTCAAATCCACATAACTTGCAATATGAATAGTAAAATTTAATGTAACATGGCTTAAAAATATTTAGGGAGTTTTCAATTGAAGGATAGGACAGAGACTGTGAGAACACAATCTTTCTTATTATATCTGGCCATAGGAAATGTCCTGAAGAGTGTGGGAGAATAATAAGGGGCTGACCTAACAAATTTGAGAATAAATACTGTCTGTAAGACTAAGAAGAGCATTGTGAAACAGAGATATAATCAATATGCACATAGGTATTGGAGAGCAGTTCATAACAACATATACATACATACATACATATGCAAGTACCTATATTTCAAATTTAACTAAGTGGTTAAGTTAATAGCAGGCTAAACATTTGAATGCTCCAGGAGAGATTTCAGGAAAGAAAAGGAAGAGGACAAAAAGGAGTCATGTGGTATTGGATTACAGTTGGAGACACTGATATTTTCTTTAACAGTGTGTATATAATACCTGCTGAAACCGCATGCGACTCAATATAAATTGGCTTGTTTAGACAAACAGAATTGCATTCAACTGGCATGGCATCCAATCTTCATTTCAAAATCAAATTCATCTGCAAATGAATCAACATTGCTTGGATAAATGGTTGATTCAGGAACTAGACAGAAAACATTCAGTGTAAAAGTATCCTGAATGTTTTGCTAGCCCAAAGTCTATAAAAACTCAGAAGTAAGCAACAACCAATCCAACATGTCAGATAATGCAGGATTAAGTAGGCAGATATCCAGTGGCCACAGATGGAACAAGAGAAGAAGCTAAATACAGAAAGTACTATGGAGAGTTACAGTATGACACATAAACAATCCCAAAGTTAATTACATCTTTAAAAGGGCTAAGAAACACTCTCACAGAAGAATTCTTCCTCCCTGAATTAGTATAGCTTTCCATTCTTGAGATTATTCTTTTCACAGTGATGGAATTTTAAAAGTTGCAATATACAGATAGAGAAGATAAGACATAGAATTTGCAGTAAGAAATACCACTATAAGTTAGGTGATTGACTCAGCAAGGAAAAAAAATCATACTAACAATGATTGTCCTTGATCTGATGCAGTAAGATGAACTTATCTCTGTGTTCTTTCATCAAAAATCATACTGCTCTATTGAAAATAGATTTTTTAATATAATATTTCTCATTATGGCTTTTCCTCTCCAACTCCTCCCAGATCCTCTTCACCTTCCCATCTATTCAAAAGCACAGTTTCTCTTTCCATCTCTTTTTAGAAAGTCAACTAAATAAAAATAATAAAAATAGTAACAATATAAAAACCCACCTGGAATAGGAAAAACAAATGCTACAAAGAGTCCCCCCAAAAGCACAACAGACACACATATTTGCACACATAAATCTCTGTGAAACACAAACCCAGAAACCATGGTATGTGAGCAGGAGAACTGTAAGACTAAAAATATACAAAAATAAAAATAAAAGGTTACAAAGATACCATTGAGTTCATTTTGTTTTGGCCATCCACTGCTGACCATGGGCCTTAAGAGTGTGGTTTGTATACCCAGTGAGCTGTTTTTTCTTAGTGATTGCTATCAATTGGAGATAGCTTTTGGTTAAGGATGGATGCTTATGTCTACTTTCCCTCTTAGCATTGGAACATCATCTGACTTTGAACTGTGCAGATCCTGAGTATGCTGCCATAGTTTCTGTGAGTTCATATGTGCACCAGTTCTGTTGTATCATGAAGGCTTGATTACCTTTATGTCTGCCATCTTCACTGTTTCTTACAATCTGTCTGCCTCCTCTTCTTTCAGAGTTCACAGAATCTTGAGTGGAGGGATTTGAAAGAGGAATCCCTTTTAAGACTGGGTGTCCCAAGGTCTTGCACTTTATACCCAGGTGTGGGTCTCTGTTCCCTTCTGCTGCAAGAGGAAGCTCCTCTGATGATGGCCAAGATATCCAATGATCTATGAGCATAGCAAAATGTGCTAGGAGTCATTTTCACTAATAACATGGATGGATTAAGGGACTGAAAAAATCATTAAGGAAAATGTAAAACTCTGTAAAAGTATGGATTTAAAACTAATTTATCTATTCATCAAGGTTCCTTAAGACAATGACTAATACCCAATATTATTATTGAAACTGGATGTGGGGTATATATGAATGTTTTACTGTGTTTACATTTATTCCCTACTTGCAATAGCAAAATTTGTCTGTAATCAAACAGATACTAAAATCTACAAGGAGATATGAAACAAAAATAACAGCACTAAAGAACAAAAACAGTGCTATTGAAAAATATCCTAAATGTTTGACTTTTCAATATAATGAAGGTGATATAACCGCAAGGCTAAACTCATGTCAAATGTTGGCAGTTGTAAGCACAGGCAATCTGGATTACTTTTAGAACTCCTGCCTCTCATTTGTCTCATAAATAATAATCATGCACATCTTTCTATACTGAGAGTTCACATTCCACATTGAAGAACCTCTCATTATATTAAGAGGTTGAGCTTCAGATTAAGCATAGGGCACAGGTGAACTGACCAGTAAACCAGGAGGCATTTTTCTCAGAAAAGATTCTGGGGAGGATGCTTGACATGGGAAGTTCTTCTGTATATATGTTGCTTTTATTGGCTAAAGAATAAAGTTGTTTTGGCCAATCAGAACCAAGATAGATAAAGAGATAGAGAGTAAATAGAGTCAAAGAGATGCCATGTAGTTGACAAATGAGAAAGACAATGGAAAATCTTAACAGTAGGTCACAGCTTCATGGTGATACATAGATTAATAGAAATTGGTTAATTTAAGATATAAGAGTTGGTCAGGAATACACCTAAGCTATTGGACAAATTGTATTGTAATTAATATAGTTTCTGTGTGGTCATTTGGGTCTGAGCAGTCAGGAAACAAACGAGCAGCCTCCGTTTGCACATACTCTGTGAAGAAGATATGGAAAGAGCAGGCGTTGTCTGATCTCATTTCTTCAAGGACTATGTTTACCATTTAGTTCGTTTCTAATACAGATTTAAACCCTTTAATTAAATTCATTAGGTGAAATGTTTGCTCAGCTGTGCAGGCTGATTCAAATCTAGAAATGTGCCACAGAAAAGTTTTATATACAGGAATGTGTTGAAAGCATTTTAATAGGGAGACCAAGTTGTATGACACTGTACTTTAATATGAATGTCCTGTTATATAGTTTAAGGGGTTTGAAATCAATGCAGCAAATGATACTGTCTGAGAAAAAGTTATTTTGCTGTTGTTTGTTAGGTGTGACAATTAAGAGCATGCTTTAATCTATTTAGTAAGAACATAGTATCTATTTTATTGTTTAAAGAAATAAAATGTGATAACCTCATTTACATGTTGCTTTCATTTCAATGCTTTCATGCAAATTATGAAGCAAGCAAGGCTCTTGGGAATAGGCTGAAGTCATCTATCAACAATGAATGATCATTTTCTTAAACTATAGTAAAAAGATACAGACATTTTTAACTTCAATGAGTTCACCTGGATTCAACACAAATTGGATAAAAATTAAATAATTATCATTTTATATAAAATGTTAGAATGCCTTCTAAATGTATTCAGTAATCACCAATTTTGTTGATATGCCTAATATTTAAAAGCACTTTAAAATGTTGTTTACTTTAAGATTGTCCTCACCAAACACCTCCATATTACACTTTAGAAAGACTGGAAATCCAGGCTCCTACTTGGCTCCAGAGGAGTTTGCTCAAATGTCTTGACACAGTGAATTTTTGGTCTCAATAAATTAGGTAGGAGTTGGCAGAAGGTTAGTAAACACTAAATAGATTCCATAAGAATGAGTGTGATACCTTCTGTAAAATTCTTATTGCATGGTATACCACTCAGCATTTTGAGAGGAAGAATAGCAAAGAAGAGATTGTTTTCATACACAGCCTCCATATCTATTTTATTTTAAGTAGTAGTACCACAAGCAAAGCTTGTGTCCTATTTTACAAAAGATTGTAATTCACTGGAAGAGAAAGATAGCAGTAATTTGAATTGCTGAGGAAGAGGAAAATGCCCATGAATGGGAATTTGAGTAGAGCTACCATGTAATGCTTTAATTTTTAGATTTGTGGGCTTTTTTATTTTACAGGTACGAACTTCTGTCTTGTGTGTGTCATGTGTGCATGTATGTGTGTGTGTGTGTGTGTGTGTGTGTAAACCACATGTATACCTGGTACCTGTAGAGGTCAGAAGGGAGTGTTGGATCCTCTATGGAATTGGAATTACTTGTGGCTGCACTCCAACATGTAATGTTTTATAAATTTATAGTGATATCAAACTGAAGCTTCTGTCTTGGTTCAGTGTTTTAATTGATATCAAGTGGAGACAGAAAATCAAATAATGGACCTTAATATGCAATTTTAAATAGAACCTGATTAGTTTGTATTTCTTCTACGTCTGTTAACCTCTTTGATTTATGGGTAACTGCCCTCTAAAAGTGTGAGGGTGGAGGCCAGAGGCAATATTTCAAAATGACAAAATTTCTTAACCTAATGTTTCCCTAACACCTTTTACATTTTTTCAAATCTACCAGTAATATTAAATTCCTTTTATTTAAATATTTAAAAATAGATCTTTCTTAAACATGGGGCAACCAAATTTTTTGTGTACCTGGAAAAGGTAACTCACATAATACAACACAACACAGAATATTCTTCTTTTGGGGGGTATTTATTTATTGATTGATGTTGTTTGCATTTTTTTATTTATTAAAAATTTCCTGTCTCGAAAAACCCCCCCCAAAAAAAAATTTCCGCCTCCTCCTATCTCTTCCACTCCCCCCCTCCTTCTCAAATCCTAAGAGAAGTCAGGGTGTCCTGCCCTGTAGGAAGTCCAAGGCCTTCCCCCCTTCGCCCAGGTCTAGGGAGGTGTGCATCCAAACAGACTAAGCTCCCCAAAAGCCAGTACATGCAGTAGAATCAAAACCCTGTTTCATTATCAGTCGGCCCTCATCGTCAGCCACATTCAGAGAGTCCGGTTTGATCACATGCTCATTCAGTCCCAGTCCAGCTGGCCTAGGTGAGCTCCCATTAGATCAGTCACACTGTCTCCGTGGGTGGACACACCCCTTGCGGTCCTGACTTCCTTGCTCATGTTCTCCCTCCTTCTGCTCTTCATCTGGGCCTTTGGAACTCAGTTCAGTGGACCAATGTGGGTCTCTGTCTCTACCGCCATCCATCGCCAAATGAAGGTTCTATGGTGATATGCAAGATATTTATCGGTGTGGCTATGAGAGAAGGCCACTTCAGGTACTCTCACCTCTTCTGACCAAGGACCTAGCTGGGGAAATCCCCTTGAACACCTGGGAACCCCTCTAGAGCCAAGTCTCTTGCCAACCCTAAAATGCCTCTCTTAGTTAAGAAATCTTCTTCCCTGCTCCCATATAGACCCTTCCTCCATCTCAACCATCCCCTTCTCCCTTCTCTCTCCCCATCTCCCCTTCCCCGTAACACCCCCTTACCCTCATGCTCCCAACTTTTGCCCGGCAATCTTGTCTACTTCCAATATCCAGGAGGATAAATACATGTTTTTCTTTGGGTTCACCTTCTTATTTAGCTTCTCTAGGATCACGAACTATAGGCTCAATGTCCTTTGCTTATGGCTAGAATCTGCTTATGAGTAAGTACATACCATATTCCTCTTTTTGGGTCTGGGTTATCTTACTCAGTAAAGTGAATTTGCATGCAAAATTCAAGATGTCATTGTTTTTTACCGCTAAGTAAAACTCTAAAGTGTATATGTGTCACACCTTCTTTATCAATTCTTCTATTGAGGGGCGCCTAGGTTGTTTCCAGGTTCTGGCTACTACAAATAGTGCTGCTATGAACATAGTTGAATAAATGCTTCTGTAGTATGATTGGGCATCTCTTGGGTATATTCCCAAGAATGGAATTGCTCACTTATCATGATATTGCTTTCATTTGTTGTCTTAGTTAGGGTTTCTATTTCTGTGATGAAAAACCATGACCAAATATCAAGTTGAGTAGAAAAGGTTTATTGAACTTATACTTCCAAACCAAAATCCATCATTGGAAAGTCAGGACAGAAATTCAAGCAGGGAACTAACCTGGAGGCAGGAGGTGATGCAAAGGTAATAGAGGGTTGCTGCTTACTGATTTACCTCAGAAGATACCAATTAGACTTTACTTAGGTTTCTATTCCTGAGACTTTATTGTGTGTGTGTGTGTGTACAATTTGCCACTGGAATATTGAGGAAATTATATGTTTGTGTATGTGTATAGTATTTGAATAAAAATATAATAAGCATAGATTTTATATGCATGCTGAAAACTAGATGTGATGAAACTGCCCTGAACACACCTCCATCGATAGCAACAATTTATCCTGTCTAGTGGTCAATGATGATTCCATTAATAGTCCTTGAATATAATAATGTGTTTGACCTTTATTGTAGTAGTAAATCCCACAACTGATATTTAAAATCAGGAAGCAAACATATGAAAATCAAGAGCCAACGTAAGCAAACTTAACCTGGCACTAGAAGTCTGTTCCGACAGAATATGATGACAGACGGATTGATGTATAAAATCAAGACAGACAGATGGAAATTTGAAAAAGTATGCTACTTTCAAGTTAAAGAGCTAAATGTTTTCAGTTAGTACAGGTGGGAGGGCTTACAGCATTTAAACTAAACTTGGTGTTATATTACATGCTTGTAATTCCAACCCTCAGGGGGTAGAGGTAGGAAAATGACCTCATGCTTGAGATAAATGGATCCATAGAGACAATTCCAGGCCAGCTAGAGCTACAAGGTAAGATTCTATCTCGAAATAAAATAAAACAGAAAAACAAAGAAACTAATTGAATTTGATAGTTTTCAGACAATCGACCTTAAAATAGATAAAGAAGGCCTTGACCTTTCTCAGAATATTTGGTTTCCTCCCTGAGCAGGTCATCTCCAATTGCTGTGAAGATGGATGTCAAATATGATCAAATATAGTTAAAATAAGATATATGAATTCTGCAACACTGTTTGTCTACCCCAACCCATAGGTCAACGCATTTAAAGCTGTGCCAAGGTCAAATTCTTACTGATGTTTCTATATGTTTCCTGAAGGCTCTGCTTTCTGTCCTCACTATGTGTGGATTATGAAAATCAAGTGTTTCTAAGCATGTATCATCTGTATAACTTGGTTGATATTTTCAGAATAAAACCCAGAGTACTCTAACAGGCAGGAAATCCAGAATCTATCAAGCACCAATTCTGATGTGCTCTCAGGAGCTGTGTACAAGGCAAAATGAGCCTGAAGACCTTTGAAGTGTCTTCCTTCAGTCATACAAGAGCCGGGAACTTCCTATGTCTCTTTTATAGAAAAGGTTAGTTTAGAAGTTTCCATACAGGTATCAAAGTACAAGTGAAACACCTCCACTCTCCTGAATTAGATTCAGTGCTATCAGCTATGACTATGGACATTGCGAGTGAAGAAGGACTCATGAATGTAACTTTTACTTTCTAGCAGAAATACTGATCCATACAAAATTTAATGAAAATGTAAAATACTAAAACTTAAGATATCAATCAAATGTGTAAATTTTACAAGATACATGAAGGTCTAAATGTCTCTGAAAAGTGAATGGGGAGTGGAGTTGGGGGAAAGTGGAGAGAGTGGGAGGAGGGAAGAGAGTGGGAACTGGTATTGGTATGTAAAATTTGAAAAGATTTTAAAAATAAATTAATTAAGAAATAGCTGTGTAGAGAAAAAACCAGAAAACTGTGTACTCAGTTTTCATTAGAACCCTAAAAATCAACTAATTTTTATGTAATTTCCACAGTACAAACTTGATCTACTGTTATAAATTTTTTAGAATCAATATTATTCAATTATTTGTAAATTCAAACTATCTGAAGGGTAAGAAACACTATTACAGTAACTGAATAGAATCAGTGAAATGATATCATCTAGGAATGAGGAAAGGAAGTAGGTAGATAGAACTAGTGGGGTCTTTACATAGTCTGAAAAGCAGTTATACTCAGTTTATATATAAAAATGCAAAAGAAAAGAAAATTCATATTTCCAAATGAAGTTGAAGCAAGAGTAAGTAAAGAGACTTCTTGAATAAAATGCAAAGAACTTTAAGTATATTAAAATATGCACTTAAATTGTTTTGGAAAAAGTATATATAAACACACATTATATGTATATGTATATATATAGATACACACACATATATGAAGCTTATAAAACAGGTTTCCATGTGGATTTTTAAAAGTACTTAATAGTAGTTATTCTGCTCCCAATGCTCTCTTCTGTCCTGTCCACCCATTCCTATCCCCTCTTAAACTTTCTCCCTACTTTTACAATTTTTTTCTTCATATTACATATGTCTTATTATTCCCCCTCCATTTACATCTTTCTTCATTGTTCCCGTTAATTCTTTCTTAATAGTTTTCTGGGTTCAATAGCTACTACAAATCATAAATATCTAAAGAATCAACACTATAATTAACATATGAAGTTTGAAATTTGTTTTCTTTCTGGGTATGGGTTATCCCTTGGGGGGAACTTACTATTATTATTTTCCTGAATTGATACAATACTAAACATTCTCTAAATTCATATCTCTCTACCTATAGATGAGTGCATCTCTAAGACATCATCACAGAAGTTTCTCTTTCAATGGATGGTGGCTAATACAGAAACTCACAACTAGACAATGTACATGAAACAAATTACTGGCTAAAATTTTGTCTTAAAGGGTGTATCTGTAGCATATGCTCTCCAAGTCTTAGTGGTCATCACAGAAAGACTATATAAGACAAAATCTGGGAGGAAAAAAAGAGTGAAATAAATAACGCCTTCACCACGAGGCTGGACTGCTGCTCTCATGAACTAACAGCAGCTGAGGCTACCTGAACGAGATGGAATCAGATAACATTCTAGCAATAGTAAAGGACTCACAAGCCAACTCCTAAGGGAGGAGATACAGATAGTCGATATCTTCTAGGGAAGGGAAGTCATGGTGCTTTAAGTGTGCGTAGGTTGATAACGCTTGATGGCCCCACATTCAGAAATAGTTGAACGGCACAAACTGGAATTGTTGGGCTCTTAAGGAAAGACACATGAAAATGAATATATGAAATTGTTGAAGGGAGATAGATGGAGATTGATCTCCAATGAAATAAAAGAAGGATATAGGATGAATATGATCATTGAGATTTTTAAATAATTATCAATTTTTTAGATGCCTTTGTAGTTTTTTTAACAAGAAACAAAATGTTCATGTATTCAGATAGGAGTGGAGGTGGGGAGGACCTGGAAGAAGTAGGGTAAATGGAAAACCAAAATCAGAATATATTATATGAAAAAAACGTATTTTCAATAAAAAGAATAAAAACGAAATATGAAATTCTGCATTTCTCAATTCTACAGAGGTCCATGGATTTCTTGAAACAACGTAAAATATGCAGAAAGTCAGCAAGGAATAAATTTTACTTCAGAACAGGCACAGTTTATATATTCCTTCACTTCTTAAAAGAAAATTAGGGTAATTGGTCTATTTTCTTAATCCTGGTTTGGCTTAAGCTTCTTATGTAAAAACAGATAAAGGGATTGGAAATGAGTAAAAGAGAGAATAATATTCTGTTTTATAAAGTTTTAACTTCATTGTGTTCTAAGAGTTGTATTATAAAACAATCTAGAAAAACTACACTTCTAGAGAGACAAAGATTAAAGCAATAACATATAATTTCTATTGATAGATTGACTGTACATGTGTGATTGCTATTTCATATGACTAGTGCCAAGTTGTAATTTCTCTAGTACACAATAAGGTATTAAGGAGGATTGTTTTATTCACTGATATGTTAAGAAGAACAAAGGGGATGCAGTTTCATTTCGTAGTCCAATAAAATATTGAGTCTATATTTGAAGGTTTTGATAACTTGTACTCTACTGTTAGGAGAGGGATGTTCAATTGCTATATTCCCAATAAAAAGTTTAGGAGAATTTTAGTTGTTTAAATACTCAAAATTCTCAAGTTGTATTATTCATTATCTAAAATATGCCTCATCATTTTCGCTTCTATTACCTATATTTCTCATAATCCTTATTCTTATAAAAATAATTTTCTTATCTATTCCTAACTCAGTTGTTGGCATTTTTCTCCTTGTTTCTGTTGTCAGAAAGTGCTTTTTATATCAACTCCTATTGTAGTCAATAAACCAAGTCTTATAAAGGCATTCAAGATGTGTGTTAGTTGATTTTAATTTGACAATTATTCACTGCACAAAAGAAGTTCCAGTGTTATGTGAAATGTATTCAATATTTTACAAAAATCAAATGGTTAGATCTAAAATGTTAAGCATTTCTGATTCTAATGGGAAACAGGTGAAGTAAACTAAATCTGTTTACAGGGAGCTCCGATATCAGGTGTAATTTGAAATCAATGCTTTGCTTGACAGAGATTAACACTGGATATTTGTCTCTCTAACTCGAGATACAATACTTAATTGTAGCATGTCACTACCTATTTGCCTGAATATATTCATATCTTCAATGGTGAATGAGAAATAGGATTAAACAGGGAGTAGGAAGGGAAGAAAATGCAAAGGAGAGATTATGGGGATGGATAACCTACACTTGAAAAACCATATGGAAACCTACTACTGTAGAAGCTTCCTAAAATATATTCTATAGTAATACATCATTTAAATAAAAAAATTCTCAATGGGGCTCACAATGTTCTTTCCAAGAGGCAAAGACCATCTAACAAAAACCCTAAAACTGGGTACCAGAAGCCCTCTTTTAAGTGATTTAAAGTTTTTCAAGTGATTCTCCTCCCCAAGGACTAGCTTTTATACAACCAGAAGGCATCATGAAATCTTCCAAAGGTGAGAAACAACTGACAGTCCTACCCAACTATAACACCTATGAACCAGTACCATCAGCATGGTTTGATAATCCTAGGGGTGCCGTAAGGCACACATACAACTCTCCAATTGGTCTTGAGACCCTCTCAAAAAGAGGAAAATCATGTCTGGTACCAGAAACAGAAACCTACCAACAACACAGAGTTAATAAAATCATTGATGGATCTTTTAGGCGAACCTACAACCGCTATTCCACTAAAGGAGCATAATCCCTCAACTAATTCAGCAAATCCCTAACAACATTCTAAATAATTGTATTCATATGCACACACAAGTGTAGTGCTCACCCATCATAAAGGAAATTTTTCTTTAAAATAGAGACACAACAAACAAAGGAACAAAATACAGAGTTGCAGATCGCAATCACAATGGCCACATCTACTTGCTTTCTCCGAGTGGCTTGTTCAGCTTACTTTCTTATACAGCAGAGAAATACCTACCCAGATGTGTCACCACTGAAAATATGCTGGGATCTTCTACATCAATCATCAATCAAGACAATACCCAACACTACAGGGCAGTCTTACAGAATCATTTTTTAAAATTAACATTGTTTTTTCGAAATATTTCTAGTTTTGTGTCAAGTTGATAAAACCAACCAGCAGAGATGGTTAAATTTTTTGAATTTAATCACTTCTTCTCTCAAAAGACGGTAAACACAGTCAAACTAAATAACTAAATAATTGATCATCTTTTAAAAGTTCTTAGCATATTATAAGGAATATATTTTTTGCCTTTCTGAAATTAGCCAGAATTAACTGCAGCATGTTAATAGACACAATAGTGTGAAAAGTAGACAGAAATTATTTCAAACTTTAATCCTTCCTTATTGCATTGTGTTTTAGCCAACTCAACATTTACATCTAGATTACATAAATCTATATTGACAGCCTTTTAATAAAAATATTAAATATTGTTTTTTGGTAATATTGTTTTAAAAGTAGATTGTGATCAGAATATAGAACTCATCGGGATTTATATTTAGGTAACTTGCTTTAGGAAGTGAGAAATGATTTATATTTTTGTCATCATATCCTTGAAGAATCCCTTTTAAGTTATTTTTTAACTCCGACTTAGTAAGTGAAAGCCTTACATAAAGAATAAAATCTTAAAAACTCATTTTGAGTTACATATTAAAGATCTTATTTGAACTACAGAGAACTTCTCTTTGGTTATAAGCATCTTTAAACTTTGTATTCACATCAATATGGAAAATTAATTTATAGATTGTTTTAATAACCTCGGTTCAATCAATTAATGAGAGGATATATGCTCTACGGATAAACAGATGACTGATTGCAAAGCTCCTAATGATGGAGAAATGAAATCAAAAGCAATTTATTGTGGATATAATCAAGTCTACAAAATTTAAATGATTGAAGTAAATATGTATATATATATATATATATATATATATATATATATATATATATCAACCAAAGTCTCAATATGAAGGTAAATATGCAAGTGCAGGCATATAAAATAAATACAAATTTCAAGCAACGTGATTTCACACCAACCCAGCCACATAAACTTCGACCTATAGTCTGTCCTGACTCTGGGATGTGCTAGGGTAAGGGTGGCACAGAGATTGTGTCCTTCATTACTCTTGAATTACTGGCCCTGACAATATTTACAAGTTGGGCTGCAATCTCCCATTTTAGTGAAATCCTTTCTACCTTTCCTCAACCTGAAATCCAACTGATAGCAAGCTTAAACCTCTGAAATGGTGATTGAACCATATCTCCTTTTAACTTATTTTAGGTCACTTGTCCCAAGGACTCAAAGCATAACTGTTACAAAATTAAGATTGACATGCTGGTACAGAACTATAATTCCAACTCTCAGACAGCTGAAAAAACAGTATTTTTCTGAATACGACACTAGTCTCAATGACATAGTAAGATCTTGACTCTCTAAAAACAACAACAGCAGAAAAATGCTCAAATGACATCTTAAAAGTGGATGAAATTTGGGGTACAGTGAACTGTTCACTTTTAAAAACACTAAAAAGCTAGTTATCAAACAAGGTATCATAAATAAGTGTATATAAATTATAATTTCATAAAATCAAAGACTGTTTTCTGTTTCAGTTTCTCAATGTAGATACTCCCTAGTTTAATTTAGCCTGCTGTGTCTGCCTACCTCTTTGAAAGGGATGGTAATAACCAGATGATGCTAGCTCATTGTTGTCTGTGGTAGTCTTCAGTAACAATCATTTGAGAAAGCCTCCTCTTAGTAAAGAATATTATAGTGTGATTGCATTTTGTCTACAACATAGACTAGATATCCAGTAAAGGTCTTATCCAGTCAGTGAAAATTGATTGCCTTTTCTACACGTACTAGACAGCTAATTACTGCTCTTCCTGTTTTAAAGTTCAGTTCCAAAGCTTGCCTTCTCCGTGCCAGATGATTTAAGTTAAAATAAGATAAGAAAAGTGGGTCAAGAATCTGTGGAACAACTGAATAAGTGCTGTGAAGTGGACATCTAGCGAGGGAAGACTTCGGTAAACAGTAATTGCTTTAAACTTTGGACTTAACCTGTCTGTTGGTGTCTGCTCTGTGTGGTGTCTTTACGTGAATCTGACACAGGCTTTGTCTTTTAATGACATAGAAGCTTGCTTAATAAAGTCTTATTTAGTAGAAAATAATTCTAATATTGGGAGAATTTTGATTTTAAATTATGCAATAATATATTCTTTTCTATTCAACTGCCACTAAGTATTGTAGAAAGTTAATTGCTTGTATTAATTAAAGTCATGGAGGAAAGATTTTATGTCTGGAATTTTTTTCCCTACATTTTATTGGGCTAAGTGCAAGGATACTTTTTAAAATTAAGATGAAAAAGATGTACTCCTCCATTGCTACATGAAGTTTTGAGAACTCAATCATAAATACATTTCTGCTTAAAACAGCTAAATTAAAATGTACATTGTTTATATAATTGTTAAATAGATGTGATTTCAAGTCTTATTGTGCCCTTTGTTTTAAAACATCTCTCTTAATATGTTTTTAAATGAACAGTGTTTTTCAAGATTTCAAAAGCTTTCTTTAGTTCCTTAGAATTTTAAGAGATATAATGTCAGTATATTACATTTTTTCTAATACCTATTAAACCTGAAAAAGCGTGTGGTGTGGAACACAATGAATTTTCAGTGGAGCATGCGGTATGCTCATACAAGAAGTCTGTTCTCCCCCTTCTTCCCCTTCACTTCTCTTTACAGTGAGTACTTGCTTTCAGACTCAGAATATCAGGCTTAGAAACACAGGTCTTTACTTGCTGACCCTTCTTACTTCTCAGTGGAGACCGTGCTTGCATTTCCCGTTTGCCCAGACCTGAATAATCACACAGTAACTTTATTAATAATAACACTGTTTGACTAATACTTTAGACATATTCCTAGCTAGTTCTTACATCTTAAATCAACCCATTTTTCTTAATCTGTGTATCAACACATGGCTATAGCCTACCAGTAAGATTCCAGCATCTTTCTCCTTTGACAACTACATGGCATCCCCTTGATGCCTCCCACTCTCTATATATATCTCTTCCAGCCTGACTATATTCTTCCCAGCCATAGGTCAAAGCAGCTTTTTTATTAACCAATGGTAATAAAATATATTCATAGTATTGTCTTTGCTTTAGCTATTCATCTATACTTTATGTCTCTCACTTGACTTGTACATAAGTTTACATGGTAATAATAAGCTTTGTTTTACGAAGTTAGAGTAAAATATAATATAAAATACAAAAGTACTTTCTAAACTATAAATTAGAGGCTTATATGTAACACCTGTACACATGAAATTTTTGCCTGGATAGGCTGCATCTACCAGATGATGGCATCAATGCCAGATTTTAAATACAGACTTTTCACCAAGTCATTACCTAGGAGCAAAGTGTAGCCACCAGAACGAGAAAAGTACAATGTTGGGAGCTGTGAACCCCCAGATCCTGAATTGTTTGTAAACAACTTGTTTTTCCCTGATCTGAGTGGCAACAGCTGCTCTGATCATGAGACCCTCAGGAGTTCCTGATGGCAGGGGAATGTTTTCTGGTGCGTTTGGCTGGGGTGTGGCTATCCCTATATAAGCTGCCCCTGAACACAATAAAGGGGGCATTCTTGGGCATTTTAGGCATCAAGGATGACCGTGTTTCTGTCAAAAATAAATAAAGAAATACAGACTTTTAAAATTAATTCATTTTTAAGGACAAGATTACGCATCTCCAAGGGTACTGGCAAATAGGTCAGATACTGTGTGCTAACTGGACAACTAATTAATTTAAAACTGCATCTGTCTTTCTAAAGGGTATAAATATTTCCGACTTTTTTCATAAAACAACAGAGCAACATTTGTTCGATTAAATGTTGAGGTTTCATGTATGCCGTCACCATTCACTTCTGTTTAAGTTTGTTGTTGCAGATCAAAGGGAAATTAGCCATGTGTCAAATCATTGCTACAGAGGTATTTTTAAACAAGTCTCCTTAGCGGCAATATTTTAGAATTATCATAAAGCACTACATGTTCTAGCTTTATCATTCTTATTTTATCAGTCTCTTCACTAATCCAATGTCACATTAGCAAAGCTGTTCCTTTATGACGGTATCAGTGTTTGAAGAGGAGCTAACCAAAGGGGCTTTCAAATCCTTGCTAATCTTAAAATAACCTAATATCAAGTTTCTTCTTTTATATCCAGAATTTATAATTTTAAAATTCTTAAGCTGGTCACAAAACTATAAAACATAAGATGAGAAAAAGATCAGTAAATGGCTCAGTGTTTAAAGGCTTTGACACACATGCATGATGGTCTGAGCCAAATTTCCAGCACTCACATAAAAAGCCAGGCATGCAGTGTGAGACTGTACCCCAGTGTTGTATAGGTGAAAAGAACAGAACCTCAACATCTCAGCTGGTTGAACCAAGTTTCAATAAGAAACATTGTCTCAAATACAAAATGGAGAGCGAAAAGGAAAGGTGTCTATAATTGACCTTGTATGTCCACACACATAAAATATATCTGTAAATGTATTCAAGAACAAAGACCTTCACAATTTCAGAACATCACGGGGCATGCTAACACACGGTTAGGTGAAAAGTAAAGCCAACCAACAAATGAGCCTAAATATAACTGGAAAATGTTCAAAGTGTGATGACTTTTATTTCCAAGCAATAGTTTATTCTAGTCTAAAGGATTTATAGCACATTGGTTTTAATCCTTAATAAATAGTAAGCTCACTGAAGAACAAAATGTATAAAATAACTTTGGGTTTATACTTCCAAGTGGAAAAAGTATCATGGACTGGTAAGTAAGTCATGATAGTTGGGGTGCATTTTTGGGAGGAAAGATAAAAGAATCAAGAAATAATAGAGAGAATCAAATTTCTGATGGCTCAGAAACCTGGATTAGGCCAGATCCCAGCAGGACAATCCATCTATCTCTCTGACACTTTCTTGAATCTTGCCTCCCTTTTCCCTTTGCTTAAGAAATTCCCTGCTGCCGGGCGGTGGTGGCGCATGCCTTTAATCCCAGCACTCGGGAGGCAGAGGCAGGCGGATCTCTGTGAGTTCGAGGCCAGCCTGGTCTACAAGAGCTAGTTCCAGGACAGGCTCCAAAACCACAGAGAAACCCTGTCTCGAAAAACCAAAAAAAAAAAAAGAAATTCCCTGCTGTCCTCAGACACATAGAACATTTGCTGATTTCCACAATAGAAGAGCGCCACCTAGCATGAGTGGTTTATTGGTTTATCATTACTTGCAAAGAGAATTACTACTGCTAGATATTAATAAATGGTGAAAACCACAGAAATAATCACTAATGGCCGTGTCAGCTCCTGTGCAAGTCTCAGGACAGAGTGTGTCCACTCAAGCATTCATACATAAACTCACCTCTGAGTATTTCTCACTTCATGACAAATCTCAGCTCACGATCCAAATGTTCACATGATGGGCAACACCTTCATGCTCATATGGAAGAGGTTTTCTTTTTTTTTTTTTTTTTTTGGTTTTTCGAGGCAGGGTTTCTCTGTAGCTTTGGTGCCTGTCCCGGAACTAGCTCTTGTAGACCAGGCTGGCCTCGAACTCACAGATTCGCCTGCCTCTGCCTCCCAAATGCTGGGATTAAAGGCGTGCGCCACCACCGCCCGGCTTGGAAGAGGTCTTGAATCTTCACCATTTAATGTTACATGCAGATAATTTAATGTTTATATTTATCTTCAGGCAATGGTTGCTCCTAGAAGAAAAGCTTGAGCTTCATACACTTCAGATAAAAATGTTGGCCATCTTGGTGGGATGACTTCTGCAGATTCTCTATTTTTATGGTACTTATTAACCATTTTTTAAAGAAATATTTCTCTGAGAATTTCAAGGGAAACTGAAAAATAGTCCAAGTTATTTTGTTTGGCCTTTATAGAGGTTGAATCAATGACAAGAATTATGAAAGCTTTGAACATGTAAAAGTGAATGGAAATATGGGTGGTACTCATTTGTGAGAATATTCCTATGTGTGAATTTATCAAAAACATACAATCAAACAGATAATAGATATGTAATTTGGGGCAGGATAAAGCTTCGTCCCTGAAAATGAAATAACAATAACAATGACAGAAAGTTTCAGTTCAGATTTACAATTTTGTTTTTATCATTTGACCATATTTCACAGTTCGCCTTTGAAGTAGCCTCTCTAAGATATGTGGCTTAAATCCTCATGACTCTAGTGCAGTTCTCAGAGGTGACAGTATAGGGATTTGGTTGACCCTGATGGTCCTGACATAATCAATAGGCTATTTACAGATTCATTGGGGGCAATTTTGGTAGGTAGTGTTAGAAGCTAGGAATCAGGACCAAGCTGGAGGAAGAAGAAAAAAGGTAAGACTTGTTGGTCGGGTGATTTTGGAGGCTATGGCTCTCCCACTGGTTCCCTTTCCATTCTCAGTCCCTGCTTCCTGGCTAAACAAGCTGTACAGTCTCTGCTGTCACGTACTCCTGCCACTATCCTGGCCATTTCTGTGGAGCCAGCTGACCATGGACTGAAAACTCATAACTCATAAGACAAAGTAAACCTATCCTCATTTAAATTTTTTATGTCATGTATTTATGACAACTTGCTAAAAATTATTCTCAATTTTAGATTTAAACACATAACTACATGTTTATAACATATGCCTTCTTCAGGTATGTATCACATTTTATAAATAAAAAGCAAATACAAAAAATCTTTATGATATTTAAAATTATGGTAGGTGGATGAAATTTCTTTAATAGTATTGGGTGTTTAAATATGTGGCCCTCAGTTTGTGGTACTGCTTGATAGTTTAGGAAGTATGGCTTTTCTAAAAATGTGTCACTGTGACTGGGTTTGGTAGTTTAAAGATTTAATCTATTGTTAGTACTCTCTGTTCCACACTTGAAGTTTGTTTGTGGGCTCTCAGATTTCAGATCCAGCTCTTAGAGGTATAAGAGTCCGTAAGGGCCTAGATTCTGCCATATTAGATTCATACCTCTAGCTCAGTTAAACCTTAAGCTCAGTTAAACTCGGTGTTGTATAATAGCAACATAAAAGTAAGTATCATAAAAATATATCAAAGCCTAAATCAATCCTTATTTACTTAATATGTTATAAGTATATAGTTATGAACCAGAATACACATGTTTACATAATATATCTTATATAAATATATATCATATTCACATTTTTATATATACATTTTTCATTTTTATATATAAATATACTTGTTACTCAATTTATATTTGAAAACCATTTTTTAGACTATAGTATTGAATAACAGTGTTATAATTAATATATTTTTCAAAGTTAGGTGGTTTTGATATATTCTCCAGATAACTCTTAGTCTTAAATTCTGCCCTCATGCTATTATTGTAAAGTATCCCCAAACAACTGAGCTATTTTAAAGAAAATAAACTTAATTTTAGTTTGCTTAAGGCATGAGGACAAAGTTGACCTCTTAGTACAATTTCAAAAATCACATATTTAAATAAAACAATAAGACGTGTATTTTTCTGAACCCTTAAACAGTTCAGCTCCCAATTCCCAAACTCAATTCGTTTTTAATTTCACAGGTTATAAACTCCAGAAAACTATTAACAACTGACATTTTACTGAAATTATCAAACAAGAAAATTTTATCTTCTAATTTCCATTTTCTCTTCCCTTTTACCAAATATTATAATGTCATTGTAATCAATCCCAGTTATTCAAGAAGAAGCGAACAAAGATTGGAGAAGACTTTATCCTCATTGGCAATACTTTTTTTTCCCCTAAATCTCATTTTAGGAGATGCCTATTTTTACATATAAACAACCAGAGTGGATGATTTTTATTCCACATATAAAGTTGTATTTCCAAAATTTTGAGACTGCAAAAAATATTAAGTAATGCCAAATGTCATATTGTTCTACTGGAACATTCCAATATTGAAAGTCAGATAAATGGCTCAGTTTGAGTCTCATAGCTTGAAGTAGATCCCTGGGATCCACAAGATGGAGGAAGAGAACTGGCTTCTACATTGAATCATTTTAGTGTCCATTGGCATATTTAGTGTAAGCACCTGATCATCTGTGTATGTGCACGTGCACACACATATACTACATATAGATAGATAGATAGATGATAGATAGATTATAGATAGATAGATAGATACATAGATAGATAGATACATAGATAGATAGATAGATATTTAGAAAGATAGATAGCTTTTAAAAGCATTGAAATAGCACATAAATCCTAGTACAGTTAACAAGGATAGTTAATCAGAAATTAAACTCCAGGGTAGGGTATAGTATGTTTTCACTGAATTAGCTCAATTATTTCTTTTTAAATTTTACTACTTCTACTACGAGAAGCATTTAAAAATTCATTTCAGTCATGTTTTCAGATGCTAAGCATATTATCCATTAATTGTGGATTCATTGTTGTGAGCAGAATCATGGATAGAGGAAGTAAAATTATCGCAAACTATAACTAAAAAAAATATGTCCCATAACTTCCTCTTGCTTTCCCCCAATTTCAAAATGTCTTAGGATTCATATAAGTTGGTAATGTATTTTGAGACTAAAAGAAAAGATAATTGTTTACGGCTTGCAAGACATATCTTCCCTGCTTCTCTGATTCAATGCCTGGACACAAGAATGCAAACATAGTAGTTAAAATGGTTTCTCCACATCTACTTTTCTATATAAAAGTGTCTAATGTATGGGAAAGTAGGAGAACTTCATGGGGAAAGTACCAAGAGAATAGTGATTCTGGAACCCAAATTTAAGTAAATGTACTGACAGTAACAGCACTAAAAAAATTGAGAGCAAAAATAAAGACTGTAAGTGTAGGAAGTAATGAGACCATTATCGTTTGCAGATATCTTAATATATTCATGCAACCCATAGATATACAAAACATCCAGTCAATTGGACTGTGATGAGACACAATAAGAAAATCAATAACGACCTTGTATACCAAGAAAAATTGATTGACAAGTATGATAAATACACACTAATCCTTAATAGTGCAAATTGAGAATTACATAAAAATCAAAAAAATTAGTATTATGTCTACTTGAATGTTTAAAATATTTAATGAAGGACATAAATGATTACAATGTGTAGAATGGCAGGTTACTTCAAAATAAGAAGTATACAACAAGTAAATTATTTTTTTGTTGGTTTTTTTTGTTTGTTTGTTTTTTTCAAAACAGGGTTTCTCTGTAGCTTTGGTGCCCGTTCCGGAACTAGCTCTTGTAGACCAGTCTGGCCTCGAACTCCCAGAGATCCGCCTGCTTCTGCCTCCCGAGTGCTGGGATTAAAGGCGTGCGCAACCACTGCCCGGCAAGTAAATTATTTTTAAATGAAATTATAGACCTAATGTACGTTTAAGAAAACCATAAATGTATGAGCATTATAACTCAGTGTATTCTTTGACATTATATATATTTTTATTTTATGTGTATGGGTGCTTTGCCTTCATGTAAGCCTGTGCATTACATATGTGCAGTGACCTCAGATGCCAGAAGAAGTCATCAGTTCTGTAGATTGGAGTTACAGACAGTTCTGATCAGTTATGTGGGTGCTGGAAATATAATTCCAGTCCTCAGGAAGAACAGAGAATACTCTTACCATTCGAACCATCTCCACAGTCCTCAACAAATTTTTTTATGAATTTTAAGGTACCCCATTTTTTAGGTGTTAATATTTTTAAAATAAGAAAGTATTACATAAATGGAGGATATATATTTTAGGAGGTGTTTCTTTAGTCTTAAGGAGGATGAACAACTACATTAGAAATAACAGTATATGATTAAAGAAGAGCTATGAAAACAGTCAAAAATCAAGTGAAGCTGGGCGGTGGTGGCGCACGCCTTTAATCCCAGCACTCGGGAGGCAGGGGCAGGCGGATCTCTGGGAGTTCGAGACCAGCCTGGTCTACAAGAGCTAGTTCTAGGACAGGCTCCAAAACCACAGAGAAACCCTGTCTCGAAAAACAAAAACAAAAACAAAAAAAAAAAAAAAAAAAAAAAAAAAATCAAGTGAAAATATTTTTCAAAAACAATTTGTTAATTGGAAAATGAGAATGACTATTTTTTATAAAAAAGAAAACAAAACTGAAAGATGAAAAAGCATTTTCAGTGTGGAAATACATAGAGTGTATAGAATAACAAAACATCTGGGACAAATATAAACTTTAAAAACATCTGGAGCAAATACAAACCCTAAACCTTCTAAACAGAGTGCCATAAGTGAAGCAGAAAGCAAGGAACTTATAGAATGCATTCATGTGATAGATTTAGAGGTTTATCAATAAAACTTAATATATGGTACATTAATTACACACTGAAGTACACAGTGGAGATATTATTAATTAAAATAAAGCAAATATTTACATTGTAACAATGGTATCTACCTGTGTGGAAATTAAAAGGTGCACTTTTGTTTATATAGTCTTTAGTGTGTGTCTGTGTGCATGTGTGCGTAGGTGTGCATGACCATACATATGTTTCATGGTGAAAGTCTGAAGAGGATATGAGAAAAGCCTTCTTTCACCTTCCACCTTCAATTTTGAGACACGTTTTCTCACAGAATCTGAACCTTGTTGTTTTGTGCTAAGCTAGCAGGCAAGTGAGCTCCCGGGGCTGCCTGTCAGTGCAGGAATTACGGCATATTGCCATTTCTGTCTTTAACCAAGAGCAAGTAATTGAACTTCAAGCCTTTTGTTTGCATAGCTGGCAGCGTTACCTCATGAGTTATTCTTAACTACTATGAAATTTTAAAGGTTATGTGAAATATAGTTTTATACTTTAGTAATTGAGGTAGTAAATAATATTGTTTGAATCCCTTGGTTGGGATTTGATCCACCCCATGAACGCATTTCCAAGTTGTGCAGTTTCCTTAAAGGCAAAGATCTGCCTTTCTATTGATCTATTCATTTTGATCCCATATATGAAAAAGAACCTCATTGTTCACAAATTTCTTATTTGCAACATTGACACTTCATGAAAATTTATTTCTGAATCAAATTCTTTGGGACCGTGCTAAAGCATAAGCAGGCAGAGAATGTCAAGGCAATGGTCATCTCACACGTAGACAAGGCAGGGCACTGCCTTCTTCTCATTCTCGTCATACTTTATGTAGTGTCCCAGCATCCCATCAAGAGCAACTGCCAGCAATCGTTTCCTTGTGTAAACTGACCCAAGAATAGCATCCACTGATTTTTAGGTAATGTTTCAGGTTGTGAGAAAACTGAAGCCTGGGAGGATCCTCACAGATGTTGTGATTGTATTAGATACGGGTTATTCTTCTGGGTTATGGTGACATGCCCAGGAGTTCAGAGTTCATGAATCAACAACATACATGTTTATAAAATATGCTTAATAACATGGAACTTACATAGCACAGTTGTTTACTGAGTCACTGACAACTGTGGTAATCACAATATATGATCTTTATCAGCTATAATTCAGTGTAGTGGGAGCTGCGGGCTGCGTTCCTGCCGCCCCAGCTCCTGGGCCGCCTGGCTAGCTTATGCCCCAAAATAACAACACACAAACTGTATTCTTACACTGCTTGGCCCATTAGCTCTAGCCCTTACTGGCTAATTCTCATTTCCCAATCAAACCGTCTCTAATAATCTGTGTAGCATCAGTCTTACCAGGAAAGATTCAGCATGTCTGACCTGGTGGCTGGCTGCATCGTGTCTGCCTCTGAGAGGAGCTGCCCTGCATCTGCCCGGGAGAGGGGAGCATGGCGTCTGAGCTCACTTCCTCTTCCTCCCAGCATTCTGTTCTGTTTACTCCACCCACCTATGTTCTAACCTATGAGGGCCAAGCAGTTTCTTTATTTTTTAACCAATGACCTTCCTCCATCAATTCAGTGTTAAAAAATCTTCCATAGGGACTTTGTAGAACATAATTGGAGTGAAAAATCGCAATCAAATGTGACATAGATTTACAGAAGGCTCAGGTAAGACTCATTTTGCACTTACAATTTTATAATATATATAATTTATACTTTCTTGTTTCATTTTATACTATAATAGGGACATATTTTGATAGATGAAGAATCATCATTCATCAAGTTCTTTTAAATAAATCATTTTGATGGCATATACAGAATAATGTCCACTAAGCTACACATTCTACTGTTCTTAAGAGATTTTGCTTATATATTTTTTGTAAGTCCAAAACAATATTGCTATGCAAATTTTTGCACTTGTAGTAAGTTTTTTTCATGATACACACTTAAGTATGGAATCAATTATTTTGCTACTATGTAGCTGCTATCTGGTCTCAGTGCTGTTCTTGCTTCTGTCCACAGTATGTGATTCTGAGGGTAACACCATCAGTTCATCTGGGAGTCTGCCTTGAAAAGCCATTATTGAATTAGAAGATGCATTTACATACTACTCATTCTGACAGGACTCCCAATTGAATCATCTGCAGATTAAGTTTTGAGAATAATTGCTATGTATGATGTTTCCAATTTTCTTTCAAGCTTCACAAACTGCAATAGAATCTGCCTTATACTCGACCTATGCAACTCTTATAAATATTGAGGATGTTTAAAATTTGACAATTACATAAAATGGATTTTTTTGGTATTTTTTCAGCCAAATTTTATATATAAAAACAAATATAAGGACAATAATTTTTCTCTCCTAGCTACCAATATCTACTCATCACAGTTGTTATATCATCTTTTCAGAGGAGGAATACTTCCTACATCATGAAATTATGAATTAAGTCTGATATTAAATATAAGATTTTCCTTTATTGGTAGTTTTTTGGCATTAAGCAACTTATGTATGTTGGATGAATCCCAGTCACATTGTCTAAAAATGGATATCGATATTTTCCCAGATATTGCTGAAAAACTGGGAAAGATGTATGAGTAGCACCTATTCTGTAGCCAGACTCAGACATAGATGATATTATTCTTGGTTTGTTATATGAAGTGAGAGCTTTCCTTTCCTTCATCATAGAGTTGAGCCTGCACTAATGCAGGAATCAAATTATGCACTTTCAGGGATTAACCACACATTCACACATCAAAATAAATACTTTTAATCAAAACCTGTAGAAACAAGTTAGACTTCTGTTTATTTGCTTTCAATATTTGTCCCTTAATCTTATCAAATGTCATAATATCTAAAACAAAATCAGTTATAACTTTCATAATAGGGAAAATTAGCTAAAGTTCTGTTTGCTAAATAAAAGCGGGTGTTATTTTGTAGGCCATAGTAAATTTAACTTATTGTGATAAAGGCCTGGATTATAGACAGTGGGCTAAGCAAAGTACTTATTTGTTTAAGAGGAATTGATAGAAAGACCACGTGCTCTTCAAATACTCATTAGACCAAATCCTGCTTCTTAGGCGGTCTTCTTATTCAGTGGACTGGCAATTTACAATAAAATACTGAAACGTGCTGATTTAGTATTGTAGTTACTTCACCTAGCCCAGCAGATGAGTCAGTGGTGTACTATGATCATATTTAGGCAGTCTGTACTAGTGTTGTTTTGAAGGAGGAGTCTTACTCTCTAAAGGTATCCACCACTATTAAAAAGATGAGTTTAATAATGTGACCGTCTTGTACATCTTCTGGAAGCAAGTTTGCTGAAGTCTCATAGTGATTTTGTTACTCTAGTAATGTATCTTCTCCAATTTAAAGGGAGGGGAAAAGTAGGGAAGGGAGCAGAGAAAAGTGTAGAGATTAAATTTTACAAAAAAAAAAAAACGACAAAATAAATAAATAAATGATTTTGAAGTTCAAGTAAAATATATTTCTATATTTAGCCAGTCCAAAAGAAAATGGTTTCCCTTCTCTGTTCCACTGCACTGTTACTTTCTGGTTGCTTCTCTATAACTGACAGAAAAGACTGCCTAAAATGTACTTTCTTAGGCTGCCTTTAGACTTTTGTAAATCGAAAACTTCAAAGTCTATATCTCAAAACATATTTATGAGAAATGTCAAATATTAACTATTAGGGGAAAGTATTAGCAACACACTCCTGAAATTGTTACAGACAATGTTGACTTAATTTAAGCAAGCTTCCTCTATGAAGTCATTTCTGCAGGTGTACGGTTAAGTGGAAAACGTCAGTCATAGATTGCATTAATTGAAATAGGACTCAAAGAGGGAGAGAGCATCTTCTCTGTGTTCTCTAATCAAGGCATTTGAGACAGTTTTTTTTAATATCATGCAGCTCTAAGTCCTTTATTATACACACACAGCTTCTGTTTGTTTTGCTTAGCTTCAGAGTGGACAGGGACCAGAGATGAGGATTACTCATTGGAGTTTCACATTGTGAAACTGGGCTTAAATACTACTGGCTTTTGTTTACTTATTTATTACTTAAGAAGGAAGAGGTATTTGGATATTTTCAAAGCTTAAGAAGCAAACACATTGCATTATAACTTTTTTCCACGGACTGCTACCTTAGCCAGAGAAATTGACATGTATACCAGGAAAGAGGAGTGAACTTTCCCTATTTTGTCCTTCAACAGCTTCCAGAGGCAAAAGTTGTTTGTCTCTAATATTGGATTTTAAAGGTCACTTTTTATTTTATGGCTCTAGGTTGGATTTTATTCTGAGATATTTTACATGACCCATGGTAAATTAGACTCTAACCTGTACTGAAGGACGAACTATTCCTGTGTCTAATACCCCAGAACTGCATTTTCCCACTTTAGAACGAATACCTTTTAACTGGCCAACAATGTCCTCTTGTAATTCCTTTTGATTGGCACTTAGGCAGGGACTTATGGTATTTAAAACTTCAGAGTCTAGGACAAAACAAACATGGCTCAGAATTTTAAAATATCAGTTGTTCAAAAGCTGTCAAGATTTTAATACTTAGGAGCTTGCTGTATTGCCTGTAAGACTGAGACAACAATGTAGCCAGTGTTTTAAAGTACTCTAAAAAAAATGAGATACTACAAGGCATTTATCAAATAATTAGCATATTAGTACAAATACGTTTTTGGAAATATTTAGAAAAAAGATATTTTGTATCTTAAAATAATATATACATAAGTACATAATATCATTTTAAATTTCAGTATAAAATCTTATAAAATAGATTTCAAAACACAAGTTGAAATATAGAAGAAGGTAAAAGTATAATTTCACATTTCAGCAAATAGTTGAAATTAAACTTTATCATAACATAATTACTATTTAAGACTTTTGATGTTGTTTTTGTTTGTTTGTTTAGCTTTGGAGACTGTCCTAGAACTCGTTCTATAGACCAGGCTGGCCTCAAACTCACAGAGGTCTGCCTGTCTCTGCCTCCTGAGTTCTGGGAGTTAAAGGTGTGTGACACCACTGCCTGGCTCTATTTAAACCTTTGAGTGCATGCTCCAAAGGTCTGCAAAATCTAATGTGTGATTTGATGGAAACATGATATTTAAGTGAGAGAGGTAACTTTATATATTTTAAAAAATATGTCATTTATTTATTTTGTGTGTATGTGTTTATGTGTGTGTGTGTGTTTGTGTGTACTGCAGCACACATGTAGAAGTTAAAGAACAACTTGTAGGAGTTCACCCTTTACACTATGTAGGTTCTGGGAACAGAAGTCAGATTGTGAGATTTGATGGCAGGGACATTTATCCACTAAGCTGTCTTGTGTTAAAAAATAATGCCAATGTATACCATTTGTTTCACAGAAACTGTTATGTTTTAATAAAGGGACGCTTTAACAGAAAACCAGTAGTCCCTTCCCAGGATTGTGTTTAGAATGCTTTGCATCTTTACTTGCCATTCATTGTGAATACAGTTTTAAAAATTCTCATCCATAACTATATTTGTCACCCTTCACACAGTTCCCTCTTCTACACCCTCACAAATCTCTAGCTGGACACCAGAGAGCCTTTAGAAAGAACTCTATCTTCTAGCAAATGGGATTCCCTACCGCTGAATGGAAATCTTAGGCTCCCAGTGCAGAAATAATTATAACGCAGGCATCAACTATGTGTGGCTTTGACAAAAGCTACCAAAGGTCTGTCCATATACATGTCTGTATGTGAGGGACACACTAGTTATAGGAAGGCAAGGAGCATAGGGAGCATACCTGAAATGCACTCGATAAATACCCATGTCCAGCTCCCCGAGTTTTCAGGTAGATTGAGACCTTGAAAAGCTACGTCAGCTATGATTGTACAAAGTTCTAGTTTTAAAACTGAATATTGTTCTTTAAAAAAATTATGATAAAAAGTTTTTGTAAGTTATGGCTTAAAACCAATGAAATTATCTACCATGAAGTGTGGAAAATACCATGAGCCTATAATACATAAAGTCTCATCGCATTTACTAGCTGCCTATTAAAAGACTCATAAGCCATGTATTGATTCTTGAAGAGAAATGAGA
This sequence comes from Chionomys nivalis, assembly GCF_950005125.1. NCBI lineage: Eukaryota > Metazoa > Chordata > Mammalia > Rodentia > Cricetidae > Chionomys > Chionomys nivalis. The sequence continues at coordinate 20,634,853 of NC_080101.1, read as the reverse complement.
AGAGCCTTGTACAAGCTGAGGCATTTGGTTAGCGGGCAAGTAAAGCAAGATCCTTAAGGTGAGTTTCTGTGTGTTAACTGAAATACGAAATATTTGGTGAAAGAAAAAAATAAGTAATCTATATAAACACCAACGATAATGTAGATTTACACCTACGAACTCAGAGCCCAATCTTAAAAGACAATTGATGAAATAGATATTTCTTTAATCAGCATTTACATAATTAAATACATTCTATTTACAGATATATATGTAATTTATATATAAAACAGAAATAACTTATGTAAGTATAAATTACAGGTATAATCTTCATTAATAAAATAGTTTTTGAACTGTAGTAAAATGTTGATAAAATGTAGATAATGTGCATTACTTTGTAGGAATACATGTGCACACACACACACACACACACACACGTCTGTGGCACTGGAAATAGTCTAGAAAGAATGAAAAATCCTGTAAAGTAACTGTCATCAGACAAGAAACATCACCCGCTAGGAGCATTATATTCAAAATGAATTCTACAGGAGCTGTAGAGATTGCTCAGAGGTTAAGGGCACTTGCTACTCTTCAGGATGATGGAAGTTTGGCTTCCAGCATCCATATCAGTGTCTTACAATTGCCTGTAACTCCCACTACAGGGTGAACAGATGTATATGTTTTTCAAGAGCGTTTGCATTCACTTACCCACAGGCACACACACACACACACACACACACACCTGTACACATAACTAGAAGCTATAAAAATATTTTAAGAGTTCTGTTAAAAAAAAAAAAAAAACAGGACAACCAACTTTGATTGCCTAGAATGGGAGTGGTCATATTTTCCAATCCATCACACCACAACAAGAAGTTATGTCCATCTTAAATAAAGCAAACATAGTAAGGAGCTGAGGTGCCAAGAAAAGTGGCTGCTCTGCAAAGGATCCACAAAGCCAGTGGTTAATTTCTTTGGTTTCCTTATTTTTTTAACTCATATAAGACTGCACTTGGCAAGAAGAAACTAGCAGAGAGAAACAACATTAGATATGGTCACACACCATCCCTCAAAAATATGTCCTAAAAGAACAAGTGGGAGAAAACTTAGAAAAACAACAACAAAATACCTTTTATCAATCATCTGAGACTTTATCCTACCATCACCAGCAAAGGTTAGAAAAATTCCTAGGGCTTCCAAAGCCACTGGATTGCACATGGGTTCTCAGTAAAGTGGGTCTGGAAAATCAGTTTATGGCACTTTGGTTTTATTGGGAGATAAGAACGACTCCTGATGGCCGGGCCGTGGTGGCGCACGCCTTTAATCCCAGCACTCGGGAGGCAGAGGCAGGCGAATCTCTGTGAGTTCGAGTCCAGCCTGGACTACAAGAGCTAGTTCCAGGACAGGCTCCAAAACCACAGAGAAACACTGTCTCGAAAAACCAAAAAAAAAAAAAAAAAAAAAAAAAAAGAACGACCCCCGAATCATGGAATCCCATATTAGAGAACTTGGGTTTGTCTTCCTATCCTGGAATTTCCCCTGTTCCTCACTGAGTTAGTTTCAGAGGAGAAGTAGAGGAGACTCCGGTCCTTTCAAATCAAAACAACCAATAATTTGGGTAAAACACTAAGTATCATCCAGGCCACTTGAAAGTATCAATAAAATATACTTTACCCTTCTTCCTGGACTGCTCTCTGGGAGGACCCATGAAAATTAGGAAACTACACCCACCTATCAGAAAAGAAATGTCTGAAAGACATAATGTGAGCTTAGTTTTTTATCCCAGAACTGGAAAGTTGAAAAGAGAAAAGGAGGAATTGATGACTAAGACAAACTGCTGTGGAATTATGCCTAAGAAGTTATCCCATGGAAGAAACGCAATCCAACGTCTGTGCGACTCACCTGGGAGCATGCAGCTGAAAGATTACATCCTAAGAGTAAGGACAGAATAACTTGAACTTTTTTTTAATTAACCCTTTTAAAAAAAATAGGATATACTTGTAAATTCTAAGTCTACGTTCTACAAACAGGAAAGGAAATACCACAGAGTTTCTCAAGGTGACCTACTGATCATTTTAACACCAAATCCATCCCTGGGTAGTGTTAATAAAGTATATGGTAGAGGAAATCATAAACAAAACTGCATGTAACAGAAACTGCATGCTCAAGAAAACCTGCAATGTGCCGAAGATCTGAGACCCTGTGATATTTTCATAGCAGCTTTGACCCTTTCTGCTGTGCAGCCACTGCAGCTGCTGAGCTTTCTCTTGCACTGCCCTTGCCATTTGCTGCAGTGCCAAGCTGATACTCATTTCTTTGTTCCAGGAGACACCAATCTATGGCACCCACAACTCCCAGGATCTTCTGACTTCACTGGAGTATTGTGTCACTCGTCCCTGTCACGTAAATTATGCCTGAATCATAGATTTAAGTGAGAATAATGATAATAAGCAATTTGGTAACTTTTCCCAGATTTTTATTTTTATACCTAAAATTCTACCATGATAGTGATTATCATACAGTTCTAACTGAATGTAAATACATATCAGTGAGCAGTTATAATTACAGGATTGAAAATAGCATTGCACAGTCTATATATTTAATTTTTTGGTAATTTTTATATTGTTCCAGGAATGCAAAAATGAAGCTTTTATTTGAAGTTCTCAAATGATGAAAGTGCTCTTTTGTGAGAATTTGCTCTCATGATTTAGCTGGAAAATTTCAACTGTGGGGATGCATTTGTATCTTTATAACTTTGATAAACTAGAAAACTTTTAGGTAGGATAGTGTGTGTGTTCCTACATAGATACTTAAAAGTGAATGCATAACCCTGTTGTAGGGAAATATAAATATTTATTTTTAAAAAAGGAAATCCTCTCAACTTTAGCAAGGAATGATAGTATTTCCTGAGTAAATGGGCTTTAAACCAGAAAGTGCTTTTTGTCATAGTCAATGTGCTAAGTGACAACAAAGTAACAAAAGAAAAATGAAATAAATACTTTCTTTTTTATGAAGGCCAGGAAGTATCAGACTACTTTCTACAAAGTTCCAAGATAAATCATAACTTGTCCAGCAGAAGACCAGTCCTTCAACATTTCATTATGGACAGAGAGCAGATTCTTCCTCTCCAGGAGTCTATAGGCAATTGTTGAAATCCGAGGGATGAGGTGCCATTTGTTCAGTGATGCAGCCACTGATTGCCCATGGTCCTGTAAATAATTTCTCACAATTCTCCTATAAGCAATTATACTTTAACTCAGTGGGTCACACAGCATAAGAAGGCATGAAGGGGGAGGGAGGCCCTTATTGGGAAGAAGAATGTCACTGAGAGAGGGAAGAGAATGGGCAGATGGAAAGACTCAAAATCACTATATATACATGCATGAAACTATCAACGGACAAAACAATAATGGTGCATCAGTTAAGATTTGGCAGCATATTTGCCATAAAATGTCATCTAAATGTATGCAGTAATTGGAGTAATGATTCATCTCAACTAATTGGCTTTACCTAGAGAAGAAACAAACTTCTCACTGGCCTGGGACAGTTGTGTAATTTGAAGAAAACTCCTCTGTACCCTCTGTACCCTAAATGTCTAGGCTTCCACACTAGCAGAGGTGTGCAGTACTTTCTCCTGATGCTCACACTTCAAGGATATGGTACCCCCAATTTTGAGAAACATTTCTGGGTCCTAAAGCTGACTGAATTTTCATTTAGCTCTTAAAGGGAAATACAATTCAAAGAGAGAGAAAGCGTCAATAACCTCATATGTTTCTAAAGTTAGTGCTCTAATAATAAAAGAGTTACAGATTCTCTTTAACTTCTAATAGGGGCAATTAAGTTTCCTCCTTTCATTGTCCATTTGTACACACAATTTAAACATGCATAACCATGTATCCATTCAAGTGAGCACTTAGAGCACCTTGCAACCTTTATTCTAAAGACTTGATTATCACAACTGGATCTTATGCCTCCCTGGCATTGTCTGAGAGTATCTATGTTATCATGCTAGCCATTAGAAGCAGGGAAATCTTTTTTCTCTTTCAAATTCAACTAAAACATATTGCTTCAAATGTTTCATCTTAATTACATATTACTGAAGTTGCTAAGCACATTTGGCACACACTTTTAGAAATAAAGACTTAGAAAATTGAAACCTCATAGACAATCCTAGCTAGCAGGATTTTGAGAGCAACCTGGCAATAATAGAGTCTGACCACATGCACATGCTAAGGAACAGAGAAATCTTTGTTTCTAAGCTTCTTGAACTGGAATGTCTGTTGTATTGAATCCTCAGATCTACATCTTCCCATTTTCTCTTTCTTCATATTGTGGTAACTATGATTTCATTCTCCATCACCATATATTGACGGTCTCTATCTGTCTATGTATGTGTGTATATATATATATATATATATACATATTTATATGCTTGTATGTATGTATATATGTATGTATGTATGCATGGATATATCTCCTATCATCTATCTATCTATCTATCTATCTATCTATCTATCTATCTATCTATCTATCATCTATCTCTGTCATTTATTAATCTGTTTACCTACATACCTAATTATATTTAATCTATGTTTATATCTATCTACAATTTTTTCACACAAAATTTAGCTCATATAGTGGTTTTCTTATTGTAACTAGCATATTTTACTTCAGGATACCTCCCTGATGCCCTCATCTGGAATTTGTAGATTATCTTCTTGGTTTCTGAGATTTTTCTTTTTAATTACTTATATCACTATAATTAAACCTTATTGGGCAGTAGTTGTGTCTGAGAGAGTCCATTGTTGTTAGTTAAAAGATTCAAACTAGTACATACAAACTCACCTTTAGAACTTTCAAAACCATTTCCCATCAATATCTGATTAGAAAGAGAAGACAGATGATAGGAAACTCTGACCAACTCTTCATTCTTCTTTACATATAGAAATCAAACTTGATCAAGCTTTAATTCCTCAACATTATGTTGTATCTTGTAGTTCTTACAGGCAGAAATGATACATTTCACCAAATATTATAATAGTTTAAACTACAAAGAACAATAAAACCCATCATGTCTCATATTTTAATAAAAACCTTTTGAATTATATTGTGAGAGATATTTAATATGGGATCAGAATATTAAATTATATATTCTCAATGAAGCAATACTTAAAAGATTTGAGTTCAATCTCACTTCCATATTACTAAGCTAGTCCTGAACTTCATAAGCCTTCTATAAAATCAGAACTGAAACAATGAATGATGGTACTACCAAAAAAATCTGAAATGTCCTAAAAGAACTTTCTGAGTTTCATAATGTATAGTTGTTGAAATGTTTTTGGCTCCCCAAACTGCCAATGATAGCAAAGAGCTAGAACTTCCCTTCAAAAATTTTCAGATTTAAGAATTATGGTTTAGGGGTAACTTAAATTCTACACTTTAGTGAAAGGTATCAGGCTTTGTGTGAAACTGAAAAGAATAAAGTAATAAAAATATTGTTAAAAGAAAGTAAAGTTTTAAAAAAATGCTAAGCATAAAATAACCTATATCTCTAAATGTCTTCATTGAATGAAGTCAACTAATTCTAAGGCCAATAAAGTCTTTGTTAAACTATGACATCTTCCCATCTTTTTTGTTACCTGCAAAAAAAATATATATCTAGTACCTCCTTTCTACTTGTCTACCTATATGCTTGTAAAGGGGCATGTATTCATCTAAGTTAGTTACTCTGGGTTCTAACTACCAACCCTCCTGAGACCTTCAACTAAACTAATAGAGGAGGACTATGGAGCTAATTGAAATACAACTCTAATGTCTGCAATTGACTTAATGTGCTCACTGTCCCAGATAATATATTTGCATTTTAACAGGAAAATGAAATGGCTTAATAGAATGAATGAGTGCTAGTATAATGTCAGAGAGATTATAAATATTAATAAATGAGGTTTCTTAAGAAAGATACATTTATATTTACTCGAAAATAAAGCGTCACCATTAATTATTTCAAAAGCGTTTGGGGAAACATTACTTTTTGGAGTCATTCTAATCAAATTTAATTTAAACACCTAGTCAACAGGGTGACTGCTAAAAAAGCTTGGGGAACACAGTGACAGAGTAGGTTAAGTGGTCATATTTCAGAAAGTATGAACTTTGGGATTAAAAATGAGACAAAATCAAACAAGCAGGTTCTAGGCAAGTAGACATACCCAAGTAGACATCATTCATTCTTTCATACATTTCCCATTGTAATTTTATGGTTCAGAAATCAATACAAAGACAGTGCTCTGGAAAATAAGGTGCCTTATCACTATACTCAGAATCAAGTTGTTTCTGACCTTATCCTGATTCTCATCACCCAGGCCACAGAAAACTTTATGCAAAGCTCCCTCAATTTCATAACCTAAGAATATAGGCTTCCCCTGGCCTTCTCTGAGTTTTTCCTAACCTCATCCACATCACATGAAGACAAAAGTCTATCATACCTCTCAACAGAATCTTTCAAACAGTATTGCTATCAATTATATTCCACAAGAGAATCACTAACAAACCATTGTCTGTTTAGGCTCAGTGCATGCTTTCGAAGGCCATTGGGTCTCCCTAAAAACAATTTAGCTAACATATTAAAACTATCTACATTAGCATTATCATCTCTCCTTAAAGAAATGGGGTGCATAAGACTGAATAAATTTGAGTTAGTGGGTCATTAATCTCCTATGATCACATTCCACTGTGTTGTGATGTATCACATCTTGCAAGTTTGGTTAATTTGCATGCCTTTTTCTCTTCATTGCTCTTAGTTTGTATGCAAGACATCCTCTCACCTCAAAGAGTGTTTGTGGTAGTTCATTCAGGAGTCATATATGAGTAACCATGACCAATAAACTTGGATTCAGTTTGCTTTCATGTATTTTCATGTTGCAACTTGGTAACAGTTCCATGATGTTTTTGTATTAATAGGGCAAAGAAACACATATATCAAGGTGTTTTTTTAAATGGATGAAGACATCAGACAGCCAGGTTAGTCATATAAGGGAAGTCACTGTTACAGGCCCCAGATAATATATGAAGATATTGTTAGCCTTTGGGTTGGCAGAAGTTACCTCCTAGTCTTTAAGAGGACTCCAAAGGTTGGCTAGTAGGAGGACTACAGATAACCCAAGATAATTTAACACTGAGTCTGCAGCATTCCAGCTCTTCCCAGTTGTAAAAGACTGAATTAGGAAATCCATGCAGTAGAATCATTAACACTGGTACAGTTACTTCTCAAAAACTTCAGTTTAAATCTTCTTATTTCAACCAAATGACATCTTCTTTTTATCTACAGAATACACCTCAAAAAGCAATGTGTGATTCAGATGTGCTACTTTTCGTCACTCAAAGTAATAATAAAATAAAGAAACAGGGTCTATTTTATGATATTTAGATAGCATGTTGTAAATGAAAATTGTGAGAATAAATGGCTTTCTTAAGCTAATACTAAATGAAAGATAACTGAGTTATTTATACATTTGTCATTTGTATTATAATTCCTAAGTTTGAGTTGTACTACCTTCCTAGTTTCATGTGTCATTAATTCAATGGAAGCATGCTTAAATTGAATAAACTGAACACATTTGTAAAACAATTTACCACAAAAAATCTCAATACTTGTCAATGCTTCCAATTACATTTTGCAGCCTGCTCCTCCTCATTCCTCTGCCTACTCTACTATTCTGGTTGTTCTTGACCTATTTTTTCTCTGAACCTTGGTTTGCAGTTTTCACAATTTCCCCAAATATTTATGTATCTCACATATAAAACATTATGTATGCCTCAGTGATCTCACCTAGCAAAATAATTTTGAGATTAATTGTAATACCATATGAATGAATGATTTATTCTTATACACATACATGTACAATATTTACATCTGCAGAAAGTTTGTTCATTCCCTCCCCGTTGATGAGATAGTTTTTAATTACTTATTATTTTAAATAAAGTTGCTAAAGTTTTGTTGACACACACAGTTTCATAAACCTTGGTGGAAAAGTCTAGGAATAGAGTGAAGGATCTCATGAAATGTCAACTTTTTTCAAAATAACATTTCATTTTAAATGTCTCAAATTTTCAGAGACAGGGGAATTACCACAGCTTTCATACACCTCCTGACACATTTCCACTACTGTTAACAACTTAAATTAGCATGGCCACAAGTATTGAACCAATATAGACACAGTAATAGCTATGTGAGTCCAAACTTTATTCAATCCAGTACACCCATGCTATTATAATAAAGAAAAATTGGTCCTTAGGTAGGAAGACTTGGCAGCACCATTTGTCACACATAGCTGATTCTAAACTCAGCTGGTAATTTGGGCAGACATCTAAATTTGCTAGCTGGCTTTATCCAAAGCAGAAACTTCTCGTGTGTTTCTATAAGGAAGCTGTGCAACGTGGAATAATATGCTTCTCTTCTTTAAGCTCCTAACGGCCCCCAGAAACTAGGAGATAAGACTGTCGTCTTTAATGATGGTATTTAAAAGTCTTTGGGCCTTGAGAAAGACACCAGGGTGAGGGTGAAAATGATGCCTCCCAGCAAAGAGAGATTAGGTCACAATGCTTACCCAAGACAGGGTCTCAGTGTGCTGTAAGAGTCAAAGTCAGCCTGTGGCGAGAGGCTTCCTTCACATATACAAAGATTTACATGCATATATCAAAGAGAGACAAGTAAGTCTTAAATTGCAAGTTTGCTTTAGGAAATGCTCTAAGAAAGAGGAAGCAGTCAAGTCACCTTCTCAATGGGAAGGCTCAATCCTCTCATTTTCAGTTTCCAACAGCGCTTAGAATTGTGCTGGGCTTTTGTTTCTTAGTCTTCCCATACTTGAAATCTAACAAAAGTATCTTCCTATAATTAGAGATTCACCAGTTATTTGGCATGCATGTTCAAGCTGGGCAGTGTCTAACACCAGTTTTATGTCATTTTAGAAAACGGATTTTGTAGTTTTCAAACAAAAATTAACTATATAAAATCTTAGATATTCTAATTTGATCTAATTGAATAAGCATATTATGCCTACATCTGTGTGTGATCACTGCTACATTACTCTTTTCTTCTATTCTTACACACATCATATTGCTAGTTGTTTCTAGTTTCACTTTCTAAGAACCATAGAAGAAATAGGTATTGCATTAGGAAAACTTCCCCCTGATGACTCTCTTCTGGGTAACCCAGAGGTGTTATTTTTAAAAATATGCAGTGGACCTGATTCAGCCTGTAAAGTCTCTGATATTTTAGGTATGACCATGAATTCAGGATTCTCAAGAACAAGCTGCTGCCTTTCCAAAGCACCTGTGACTAGTCTGAAAGAGTCTCAGTAGTTCAAGACATTGCATATTTGCATAATTGTCCTGGAGAGAATTATTCTAACCACAGAGTCTAAGAATAGTGCAAATGAATACATTATATCAAGAGTTCATGGGAACAGTCTAGGAACAGGGAATGAAGTACAATCATAGAAACCCACAATGTTCTGATAGCTATGGCTGTGCTAATACAGTATAAAACTGAAAGGAAGGGGACCTGAGAACAAGCGAAAAGTAGTGCCAACTATTATGAGTAAGTGTTTTAGTTATGTAGTTTTTAGAATGATAGGGTAAAACTTGGTATATCGCCCAGAGAGATAGAGTAGTATAAAATGAAGGGATTCAGCTTTGGCTGATGAGTTGATTGTGAGAGTTTAGATTTAACTAGAGCTAAATATTAACCATTAGAGATAAAATTCTCTTCAATTTTGCAATGACACACTGACCACAAATGCTGTCAGTTAGACACACTGTTCCGGCTGTAAGTGTGCCTCGTTAGAAAATTTCTTCTGTTGCTTGCAATACTGCTCATGCTTTTAGTATTAGAGTTCTGAAGCAGGTAGGTAATGGTTACTGGTGGGGAAGTTGGGGGATAGACAATGAGGTAAGGGAACAAACTGGCAAATATTATAATTATTATTAGAAATTTAAGTAAACAAATTTGATTGTAAACCTGTTCATGCAAAGTATTTAAACTTTATAAATAAAAATGGCTATGGCTATTCAGGGCCTGATTGTTTAAAACAGGTGGTCAGAGGATTTTTCATTTCGCTGACTTTACACATCCACCAGAGGTCATCAGACCCATTAGAAGCATGACTCTCAGCACTGTGAGACATTGTCTTGATGGCTAACTGATGTGGTAGGGTCCACATCAAGTCATTTTCAGACTTGGGACATGAAGTAGCACTGAGTTCCTTCATTTGTTTCTCTTCTTACTGTGCCCACACAACCAAAATATTCTTTCTCGCCTCATCTCTTTCATTGGCTGTTTGAGGCCAGGTGTTCAAGATTTGCTTGTTAGTAGTTTCATGGGTTTGACATTGACAATTCTAATAACAATGGTGACTGTCAAGACCCAGGCTTTGATCCTAGATTTTTTTAAGTCTATTAAATTTCTAGTCATTCATTTTTCTCTCTTACTCTCTTTTGTACTTACTTCACTTGCAACTATGTGTTTTTTTCTGTTTTGTTAGCTTATTAACTACTTTCATCCTCCTTTTTTCTAATAGATTTATAATAGACATCACTAATTCACACTGGAATACTTAAGCTATATTAATGTATGAAGCATGTACAGAACTTAATATAAATTATTCATACATTCTCATCAGACAGTTGAAACAATGAACTACAACAAAAAGAAAAAGAAAAAGAAAGAAAATAAATTTACCCATGAATCACTAGAAGAAAGGAAAGACTAGAACCCCGATGCCCGGACGAGTAGGGACTCACCCCAAGGATGAGACATCATACAATTCTGACAAATTACATTAAATTGAACATTTGCAATTTTTAGCTTTTGCTTATTTTTATTTTTTAGATAAAACTATGACAGACCTATCAAAAAGACAGGTAAAAGCTTAATGATCTGCCTTGGTTTGAACAAACTATAAATATTTCCAACAGTTCATATTCTAATATTTTATGTGTATGGGTAGAAGAAGAAGAAAAGAGTTGGACCTTCTACACACCTTAATATGGGTTTGTTTGATTATTTGCACATTGTAGACTTTCTGGAACATGTTTTGCTTCCTGTGCTGTATATGCAATTTTATACAATCTCGTTCAATGTATGTCTTATTCTTATCTTAATTCTTTTACTGGGGTGAACATTTAGTACTGTTATGAGCTACAGATTACCTTCAGAAGTCGAATGTGCTTCTATGCTTCGAAGGTGAGTCAGTATTGTCCAAGAGTTTTAAAACTGTTTCCAACTATTTCTTTGCCAACTGTCTCTTTTAAACTGCAATGGTTCAGTCTTTGCTAAAGCTTCTGGCCTCCCTTCCTCCTGTTCTCCCAACTCTTCTCGGTATCATCATCAACACTGGGGCTAAGAAGTAAGAACATTTTCCAAAACTTACTGAGTCACAGTGCACTTTTTGACTGTTTACTTTCTGTATTTTAGCTTCTATTCCTTCTCTTAATTGTTGCTTATAATTATCTAATCTATTTTAAGCTGTATAATACATTTTCTATCTTAGACATGTATTTCTCATTTTTCCATGTTTGGTTTGGACTACTGTTTTTTTTCTATAATTCTTCTACTTAAAGTGCAATCAATTTGAAACCTTTAGAAACATACAAGATTGTTTATAACTGTTTTAGTGCCCCGGTTGACAGGTTCTATTATTAGTTTTCTACATTTATTATACTTTTTTCTACCTAACAGACTATATTTTCTACATGTTTCTCTGATGGCATGTTTTTAATTTGATATATAATATGAACTTTAATTTCTTGGAGCTAGATAGGTAACAATTTATATTCTTTTATTTTATAATATAGATAATTCATTTAAAGCTTTTTAAATTTCCTTTTGAGGTTTTCTATTTTTAAGATTCTATTTTTAAGTTTTAATTTATATGTGTGTGTAGGCATGACATGTGCATGGGTATACCTGAGGAGGCCAGAAGGGGACACTGGCTTTCCTGGAGATAGAGTCACAGATAGTAGTAAGCTGGGAACTGAACATGGATCCTATAAAAGAACAATGAGAGCTCTCCACTACTGAGTCAGCTATGCAACTTCTTTAAGATTTCTCAAATGATATTTTGATTCTCTCTTTAGTCTCCTCAACCCTGATGGAAAACCTTTTCATTTATTCTTGCAAAAGCTCTATTGAAAATAAAAAGATTATTTGCCTACTCTTACTGATAGCAAAATAAAATTTCCCCCGTTTGCTTTGACCTCCTGAAACAATCTATTCATTCTCTTTTCAGAGGTAGCTTCCTTGCCTTTGCCTTCCTGACAGGCACTCATTTGAAGGCTCAGGTGAATCACTTAGGTTGCTAGGACTCAAATTCTAAGAAATCTTTTCATTTCTTGTTTTCTGTCCTCTGGTCTGTGACATGAATTCAAAGCATTGGCAACTTTGTCACTTACTGTGGGAGTCCATTAGATTCCACCTGACTTGTCTTCTTTCTTCACATAGTCTGAAAGTCATTTCCCATTACTAATCCCACGTAAGACTGGACATGCAATCTGACTTCTGTCTGGGGTAAGATGGATTCATCACTGTCAGATCCACCAGAAGGAACCAAGTTGGAGCTTCCCAACAACTTAATTTCTGCAATTATAATTGCCTCTGTTTGTGTCTGTTCATTGGATTCTTTGAATGGTTTTGAACATCTCATTGTTTTACTATTAATAAGCAAATCAAATCAAATAATTAAAATGTATTCATTTCATATTTGAAAAGGTGTTAATTACTTTTAAATAAAATAACAAAGTACACACACACATTGAGTAAAGTTGACTTAAATTATTGTTTCATGGAGAATAAATAATTTGGTATTTCTGATTCTGATCCAGACATTTCACACTTATTCTGCAGGCATGGTTTATTTGCTTATCTGTTTCCAAGACCATAAGAAGGAAATATCCATAGTATACCTAAGAAGTCAAAAGACAAGGTTGATTTTAAGGATCATGATTTAAATTGCTTCACTGAGATTTTAGTTCTCAGACTCAAATTGCTACTCTAGACAACCATCCATAAACAGCCATGAGGAGCAGATTCTACAGATACTATAACTTTGAGCACTCAGAGGTCTGGTTATAAAACTTCTCAGTCAATGCTATCAGATGAATATGGATATTTATCTCCCAATTCTTGTTAATAATCACTAATGACCATAAAAATGTTAACTCTGTATCCTTAGAGTCAATGCTTTTACATGTCTTGCTAGCATTAGTTTATAGATTTCTGCTGAAGGCGCTTTCTTTTTTATGACCTCATTTAAGTTGATGTAAAGTCACTGAGGGTGTGTGTGGCATGAAGACTCATTTCTGATGTTAAAAATAAATAGTAAGTGCTGTCAAGTGAGTTCCTGTGCTTATGCATTTTGAGTGTGTGTCCGTTTAAGACTTCAGAGAGATGCTCCCTTAAATAAGAAGTCGCTCTTTACATTTAGTTTCTAGCAGGTCAAAGAAATCACAAGAGGAAATGATCATTAATACCAACTAATTGCCTCCCATTTCACATATTGATTTAAATAATGCAATTCAGAAACTAATTTCCCCTCACAGTAATTTTAATTTATTTTATTGATATGTATACCGATATCCATAGCTCTAACTGAAGTGCCATGATTGCAGTGTTGTTACTTTGTTACTGAGTTGAAAACTAATTCAAATCAAGGATGACTCACAATGTGTCTTCTCAGCATTAGAAGTTAGAATATTGATAGTCTACTTTTAAGCAAACTTTTTAATAGAAAGCATGATACTTGTTAAAATTTAAACGCTCCATTCGTCCTCTGAGAGTTTCATACAATTTGCTTTGACCTTATTCACATGTTCCCCCAACTTTTCCAGTGTCTACACTCATTCCTTGTTCACCCAACTTTGGATCTGTGTTTTAGACCATTCAAACCCAATTTGTGCTGTACAACCATTCTTGGACACAGAGTCTTCTTCAGGAACATATGGAGCATGGACACCTTACCAGGAACTATGCTTTTAGCAAAACCTGACTCTCTCCCAGTTGCTATCAAGTGCCCTCTCCATGCTGGAACTTCTCTTGACTCAGGCTTGCACATATTTTCATGTTGGTGCAATTGCTATGAGCTGCTCTGCTGTGTTTGGAAGATAGTGCTTCTTTATACCAATTTTCCTCTAGTATTTAGGTTTTCTGTCACTCGACTACAATGATCCCTGAATCTTGGAAGGGAGGCATGGAATGTATGTTCCCTATAGAGCTACACATTCTCTATTTTCTCATTCTCTTTATATTAGAGGGTTATGAGTCGTTGTATTAATCACCATCTATTGCAAATAGAATATCAAAACAGAAAAAATGCATTGTCATTAGAAATTAATTTAATACTATGTCCACCTGGCAACATAATTGTTGTGCATCTGTCCCAGAGCCTAAGGTTTTTGTAGCTATAGGTTCTTGATTTAATAATAGTGCCAAGTTTAGTTTTCATCTTATGGACCTAGACGTCAATACAATCAGAAAATCATTGGTTATTCTGATGATGCCCATCCAGTGAGTCTATCTCGAAAAGCCACTCACTGTTACACAAAGATTCACATCTGGGCATAATTGTTGATTATGGTTTTCATTTGTTATTTGTATACACTTTCCAGCATTATGAATACTAACCAGCAAAGAGAAGCTTCCTGAACCATATAGATTTTATTTTTTAATGGTCTTTATTTTGATTATGTTGCTTTCAGCAATAGAGTCTTGCCATAAAGTTTTGTAGGGTAACCAATAGCACACTGTCAATAGCTTTAATGTTTGGGTGTTTATTGGGTCTTCCTGGACAACAGCTCTAAAATAAACCACACATTCCTGCAATGTGATTTTAATTTGCTGTATGATGGTGTTTGATAGGGGTATTGCTGCCCATAAGGTAACTCCAATTTAGGGAGCCAGTAGAATGGAAAAATCGTTAACAGCTATCCATACAAAACATGGCAAGTATCTAGAAGACACAATGATCTCAAACAAATAAACAGGAGGAAAACAAACAAACCAATTTAAAATGGGGCACAGAACTAAACAGAGAGCTGTCAAAACGTCAGTCAGAAGTGGCTAAGAAACTAAAGCATTCTTAACCATCATGAGAATGTAAATTAAAATGTCTTTCAGATTTAATCTCACTCAAGTCAGAATGACTTCAGTAAAACAAGCAAAAACAAACAAAAATGTGAATGACAGAAATTGCTGACATGGATGTGAGGGAAAATGCCCACTTGCTCACTCCTGGCAGGGATAGGAACTGATGTAGCTGTTATGAAAGTCAGTGTGGAGGCTCTGCAAAAAAGAGAAAAATGGATCTACAATAACATTCAGTTATAACATTCTTGAATATATATTTTATTTTTATTCTGAAGACACACATTCATCCATATTTATGGCTGTTCTACTCACAAAACCAAGGAATCTAAAATATCTTAGATGACTGACTGATTAAAATCTATATTAGACAATAGAATATTATTCAGCAATAAAGAAGAACGTTGCAGAATTCATAGGTAAATGAATGGAGCTGTAAACAAGTATTCTGGGTGCTATAACACAGGCCCAGAAAGTATCATGTGTTTGATTTAATCTGTAGATGTTAACTGTGAATCTTCAGATACATGTATGTCATTTCAAATGTCCATAGAGGTGAGGGATTACTGAGGTTATGGCTAGAGGCTTTAAAGGGAAGGTAGACAGAAAACACTGATAAAAAATGATTAAAAGGGAGTAGGGAAACATGAACAGTAAAACTGGAGTGTGAAAACAAAGGGAAGGATAGAGGAGGGTGGATTGGGGAAATGAATACCACTCAAAACACCTGTCAGAAAGGTATTTAAAGGCATTTGGAATCTCAAAAGCTTAATATTATAAGATTTTCCTATATATGATGAAATTTAGTGGATGCATGTTAGTCTCTCTCTATGTATATACATATATACATGTATAACTTAATATTAATTTTAATATTAAAAATCAGAATTTTTCATAAACTAAGATTCTGCCAATTGAATTTTAATATTAATGTCATTATTCTTAGATTTATTTTTCTTTATTACATTAACTGTTGTGTATTACATCAAAGTTGGGTAGTTGTAAATGAAAGCATATATATGACATCCACTCTACCTTCAACACATCTGAGAAATTTGTGTATAAGAAGTTTTACAATATTACAAAACAAGAAAAAAATCTCTAAAGACATTGAAGAAAATTTCAGCATCAAGCTCATTTTTTAATTGCTCTTTAAAATGGGGACACAACATTTCTGAAATCAGTACATGAATTTCAGGTATGCAAATACTTTTGAACTGGAAATACGTTGAACTTAGAGTTAGTGATACTGACTGTGTTTTGTGGCAAAACCAAGAGCCAGCAGGCGTAGGGTCTGATACACAAGAAATAGGTTAGGATCAGACTCAAGCTGCCGGTTTTACCTCCAAAACCCAGTTAACATATTCTCAATCATAGTGCAGGGAATATTCAACTGTTTTTCTATAAAGGGCCTGATAGTAATAATCACACACTCTGCTGTTTCAGCTACTCATTTCTACCACTATAGCCTGCAACTATCTTCAAACACTGTATATGCGAATGGATATAGTCAAATTCCATTAAAAACTCTGCTTACATAAACAAATAGTCAAAGGCAGGATATAGCTTTTAGATAAGATATATCTCTGTGGCTCCTGTGATGATTGCTTGTGAGAATCAATCTCTACTGTTTATTTGGTTGGATTAAGAGAAGCCAAGGATAATATTAAAATACATTTATAAATATGTCTTTTACTGAGCTTCAGAGAAGGTTAGTTATGGAGGGAAAAATCACTACCCTAAATATAGATACCGTCATTATATAGATTGGAGGATCTGATGGATTCCTCCTCTCTCACACACAGACTCCTTCGCTTTCTTTCTCTCCCTCTCTCTCCTCTCCTTCCCTCCTCACATAGCCATCATGTGAGCTGATATGTTATATGCTCTGAAACCACATGTCAAAGTAAATACTTCTTTTCTTAAGGTGTTCTTTGAGGAATTTTGTCATAGCAAAGTGAAACCTAATTAATTAAGAAGGCACTTACAAGACCTTACTGAATGCTCACAGCATATATAATGAGACTGTTCATTTCTTACAAAGAAACATGAAAAATGAAATAATCTGATAAATTTTATATCTATCATCCAAAATCTCATGTTATTGAACTGTTACCCATGATGCTTAATAGTTCTTTGTCAAATATCTTAATTAATCAAAATTAAAATCACTTTTGAATACTCAAAATACAAAATAATAAACCATAAATAGGTCACAATTGAACCTTTATCTTCAGTCATACAAGTAGCTCAGAAGAGACAGAAGAGCTCATAAATAATATCTGGAAGATTATTTTTATCTTGTTCTGTCAATCTTACCAATGATCTTCAAATTTCTGATTCAAAATGGCTACTTCTTTCACTAAACATGTCATATAAATTTCTGTAGCTTGGTCTTTGAGAAGTCCTCTGACCTTCCTGGGTGGCAGGCACTGGGTATACATCATGAATTGGTGAGTTTTATCAGACACCAATTTTCCATCTTCTGCTGTAAGACTACTGAGTGTATCTCTACTTCCATTCTCTCTTTTTCTGTGCACATGTTCTATCAAAGAACTGACTTAGGACTGTGAGAATTGACAGTCTCCACACATTGTTCAGATCGAACTCCATCAGAGGATATCTGTTCGGTGTCCACTGAGAGCTGATGATTTACTTGCTAGTGGAAAGAAGTGATGTCACACATCATGATCAGAGAATTCCTCTGACTGTATGTGGAGCATGTGTGTGTGTGTCTGGGGGGGTGCATGTGGGTTCCTGAAATACAGAAGTATATAAGAGACAATGGTAAAAAGAAGATGGAATTTATTCTATGTAACACATATTTTCATTTTTATCACTACATCATATTGTAAAGTACTTATTTTGAAAATTATTTACTCAGATAAAGATTATAAATTCACATAATATAACTTAGGGCCAATATTGAAGCTAGGAAACTAGCACTCCGTAAAGGGTTATATTCTATCTGCTTAATGTAAGCAGTGCATGTCTACATGTGGCGGGAAGATACTAAGCTGCTGTAAATACAACATTGCATGTTTTCCTTACATAGGCTCTGCCCCCCAATTCTATCTATTCTGTAATGAAAAGAACCCTAGGTGAGAGAATGAATTATTTAAATCTCCACAAAAATAAAAGGACAAGTCCAGGAAACAAACCAACTGTAAATCTACATCATGCTCACTATAGAAGTAGTGCCTTAATAATTTAGAGGCTTTCCAGATGATTTGCCAATATAGAAAAATCATGAGGAAAAAAGTCTTATTAACTGATCTTCTCTGAAGACAAAGAAAAACCAATATTCTACAAAATTGAAACTGGAAGATTATGAGCAATAATTGTTACTGAAGTTATGAAGGAAGTAGTTACTCAATAAGACAGTGGTCAAATTTTGAGTTGATAAGTGAGAGATGAGTGCATGCATGTACATGTGTGCATAAATACATATGCATCCATGTGTGCGCATGCGCACACACACACACACACACACACACACATCAGGCCAAAGAAAGAGTGCCACTAAAGTACAACTGTAAAGTTTTTTTGGGTGGGTTTCTCACAAGACCATGCTGAGCAGTTACATGCAGGATCAGAAATTACTCAAAGAGAGCTGCTTCCCCTAAAGCCCACCCCAGCACGGGTGACAGCTCATAAGCCTGGAATCTAATATACTGCACCATTTACAGGTAATCAACAAGTTGTAGATTATCTTTCCAGGAAGATCATTTGGTATGAACTTCCAGGCAGTGTGACTGATCTCTGTCTCTTCCAGGCAGCCTGGCTGGTTCGTCTTTCAGAAAGCTAGATAGATTTCTGTCTCTTCTGGGCAACTTAACTGGTCTCTCTCTTCCAAGAGGTTGTCAAGTTCAGCGTCTTCACACCAGTGTCTCTCTACTGTCCTTACTACTTACGTGAGCTTGGAGAGAGGGTACTAGTGTACTTCATCAATTTAAAGGACTTTGAGAAACATTTGAATTGGTTAATTCCTGAGATTTTTCACCTGTTTAGAACATCCTGACTCTTAAAAAGATGACCTGCAGGATGGACTGTATCAACTATGAATAAATTGCTACTTAACAGTGGTGATTGGTCCATCATAAAACCACAGAGGCCATACAAGCCTTAGATGTCTCTTTAAAGAAATCTGAGTTCCTCCCAATAGTCAGTTATGAAAACATAGATACAAGTAGCATTATATAAAATTAACAAGTGATGTTTAGAAATATATATGAATATACATATAAGCATGTAATAACAATTAATTAATGAAAAAGAGACCATGTATTTTACGGAGAACCGAGAAACATATATTAAAGAGTTTGAAGGGAAGAAAGAGATGTAATTACATTATGATGTAAAAAAAAAAATTAAAAGAAATATCAGAAAAGAAATCTTAAGCTATACCTGCTCCTAATAAGGCTATGAAATATAAAGATTTTGAGTTCTAATTTAAGTGTAGCAATTTCTTTGATGTGTAAATTTTTAAATTCCAGACATCAGCAGTCTCTCCTTTCTTCTTTCCCCCTATTAACCTCCCCCCACCTCCCATCTGCCTCCCCATCCACTCGTGTTTCTGTTCAGAAAGGGGCCGGCCTTCCATGAGTATCAATAAATCATATCAAGTAGAAGTGGGACTAGGCTCCTCCCCTTGCATTATGGTAATAATTTCTATTTTATTTTATATACCAACCCCAGTACCTCCTTCCTTTTCTTCTCCAGTTCTCCTCCCCTCCCCTTCGTATCACCACCCCATCTGTTCCTGAGAGGGTGAGCCATCCCTTGGGGAGTCAACAAAGTCTGCCATACCAAGTTGAGGCAGGACCAGGCTCACTATCAAAAATTTACTATTTTTTAATACCCAGAAATACCATTGAAGCATTTATGTATAAATGAGGATTATGAAAGATACCCATCTCTCTAAAATGTAAACATTTCTAGTCATCAGTACTAGAATTATTAACATACTTTGAAACTGACAAGATTAAAGAATATCTGAGTGACAGGACACAGCTATTTCTCAGATTTCAAAATGCAATTCAACAGTACAAAACCAGAACCTGGTTGGTGGTGTGGGTTTTATAATAAAAGCAAATCAAATGCTAAATTCTTGCATGTACCTTAAGTAAAAAAAATTAAAAAATCATTCAAAATAGTTCCTAAATAATTAACATTAGCATAACTTCAAAAATTCAATGGGCAAATAAGATATTCAGGAAGGAACTTGGCAAATACTGTAATTATCATGGTAACATTCTATTATGTCTATTTTAAAGCCAGGTCATAATTTTTCACTGTAGAATAAAAGCATCATTTCCATTTACTTCTTTAAAGATTATAGATTAGTTCAATCATCATTTTGACATTGTATTTACTCAGAGAAAATTATAGGGAATTAACAGAAAACCTTCTCTTCTACTTAAGTTCTTTCCTTTTAGGAAAAATAAAACATAAAATTAAATAATGTTGGGTGGGAAAGAGATGCAGAGGTTACCCACTTAATCACGCTCTTGAACACGAATTGCATTATTAGTGATAGTGACAGCTATAACAGACATAATTTCAAAGAAAGTAAAGATTTACAATTTATTAAAAGTTCTATTTGTAACAAAGTTGAAACACTTACGTAAAAGTTGGCATGTGTTAAAAACAAAACCAAGCCACAGTATTGCTCTCATACTGAAAACTTCAGGAGAAACTGATGCTAAAATAATGGAAATAAAACGAGAAAACCTGAGCTTGGAGATTAAAAAGTCAGGAAGAGCTTCTTGTGTAATCATGAGAATCTGAAATTGATTCTATGTATGCGATTTAAAAAAAAAAGAGAGATAGAGAGAGAGAGAGCAAATAAGCCATCTTTGGAATCCAGCTGATACTCATGAAGTCAGAGGCCCTAACTTGAAAGTAACAAAAGGCTTGTATATGGTTCACCGTATGTTCCTGTGTAACTTCTGTTCATGGCTTACTGACTTAGTTATAGGATGGAATTGGTATTAAGGAAGAAAGAGAAGACTATATGAGTGAAAACGATGGGGGTCCGATATTATAACAAATTACAGGAATATTTATTTATTTCCAATCATTTCCTTTAATTAAAACTTATAATTGTGAATAAATTTAAGCTAGTGTTCTGAGATATTTAAATAAAAAGTAAGTGAATTCAGAGAGCAGTGGGAAAGTTTTCTGGTGAGTACCAACCCAATTTCTCCAAGATGTATGACTCAAGTATATAGCATCTTTGGAAACAAGGTCTTCCCATAAAGTTCTGTACAGTAACCAAGAGCATTGACAGTAGCCTGTAATACCCTGGGGTCTAAGTAGTCTCCCTCACAAATAACTACAAAAGGGGTAGCCATTCCTGGATTTGAGATTTTTATTTGTTATCCTATGATGTCAAGTAGGGGCCTTGTTGCCCCATTATAGAGCAAACTACATTTACACTCTGTATATATGTATGCATATATTTTAGGAAACTTCTACGGTAATGTTTCTATTTGATGTGGGTCAGGTATGTCTATAGGAAGATAAAGAGTCCTTAGGGTGTAGGGGGAGGTGCTATGCATGCTTTCAGAAGAGAAAAATAATTAACAGTGTTCCCAAGCTGTGAACCCTTGGAGCTAAAACAATGGCCAAACTGCCAAGCCGTGCATAACGGTGCAATGGTGACACGAAGATTATGGGAGTAAACAAACACTTTCTATTTGACTTAGCGCCATTCAAAATTTGACTCCCATAACTATCACTACTATTGGGATCTAAGACCCATGGCAAGATAGGTTATAGGCCCAGGGAGGAACCTACAATAATCTCTCTGTTAAAGATCATGTTAAACTGACTCTTAATGACTTACTTACATCTATAAATTGATACATATTACAGTTATCAGCACGCAGTCTTTTCAAAAAAGATATGGTGAGGAAAAAGAAGGTAATTAGAGGCTGCAGAATGCCTTACTCTAAATGTGTCATTTATATCACACCCCTTCTACACACACCTCATTGTTCTTGGTGGAAAGGAGGGGCAGAAAGATTCAAAGAGCCAATTGATGGATAACTACAAGGAAATGGTGGTTTCTGGACATAGCGAGTCAGTTGTATGTGTGAATTAATTCATAGAAATTGATATAATATACACGAGACTGAGAAAAGGCTTAGGTCAGATAAAATTCTAGCGTGGAGAGGAGAGGTAACTTTGTCCAATATTTAGCTAAGGAGCTATGGGCAACTGGTAGCTTTTGGGGGAGGGAGATATAGTTTAAGGGTGAGGTCCGTGGTGTATAGATCACCCTCTATAGAAGGTCAAATATTCAAGGGTATATGGGAAACTTAAGATTGATGGAATAATAAAGAAATCATTAAGTCAGTTGGGTAGCGATAATGCTACAAATCTGGGAGGAAAATAGAAAATAAATGGATTGCGTGAAATTCTCAAAAACTAGTAAAAGTAAATGGGATAATATATAGAAACCTAGGAGACTGTAAATTATGTTATCATTCCCGACTTCATAATCTGCCTTCTGCCCAAAGAGCTGCTGGCCCTCCTGCAGAGGTAAACAATGCATGTAACCCAGAATACCTTTTAGAGATGCTTGCCATCTGGAAGGTGTAATTCACATCGTTTCATATTCTTACACTTCACTAATCAGTTATATATAAAATAAAGTTATTTTATATATGTTGTAGGGGACTATTTGTTTGTTCCCAGCTACTCGGTCCTGAAAGAACCACACAGGAACTCTATTATTTAAATCACTGCTTGGCCTACTGAATCTAGCTTCTTGTTGGCTAACTTTTACATATTAATTTAGCTCATTTCTATTAATCTGTGTATCACCACGTGATTGTGGCTTAACAGCAAGGTTCCATTCAGCGTCTGTCTTTGAGAGGGTACATGGCATCTCCTGATTTCACTTTTTTCTCCCAGATTTCACTTTAGTTTTCCCTGCCTAGCTCTGTTCTGCCCTGCTACAGGCCGAAAGTGGTTTCTTTATCACTCAATAGTAATCACAGCATACAGAGGGGAATCTCACATCATGTATGTATGTATGTATGAACATATACATATATGTGTGTTTGAGGGTGAAATGTAATATGATATGACATTCTGATTTGTCTATATAATGTGTAATGACAAGCAAGGTTGAGTAAACTGGTATATCCTACCCTGCAAGTATTTATGATTTCAGTGTATGGTAAACATTAAGAAACACTTTTCTGCTGTTTTCCTGTGTGCAAATAACTTTTAGCTATAGTTGCCTTGTAGCATTACAGATGTCTAGAAATTATTGCTCTTATGCATCTGGATCCTGGTAGCAATTCATTCGCCTGTTTTCCATCAGAGTTTTAGTTTTTGAGAATTATTTTGCTCTGCAACTTATTTTGCACTAATGACTGAACATACGTAGTATATTCTTCTTGTGTCTGACTTTTTGTACTAAACCTAGTACTAAATCATGTTCACACAAATAGCAAAATTTCATTCTATTTATCGATGAATAATAAGATCCAGTGGATTTATTTTGTAAGTCTACCTCTTGCTTCTTTAAAAAAAAATAATAATAATGTTTTCTTTGATGGATTGGTAAGTGGTGGGACCGCTGTATATTGTACAAAAAGAGACAATCCTCAAAGAACATAACAGAGTGCAGGAAAAGATGTGAGCATTAAAAACATCTAAAGTGTCTCAAGTGTGACAATCAGGGACTTCCCTAAACTAGTCAAAGTACGGTAATTAGTTGATGGGAAAACTCTGTTAAGCAATTACACCTAGTTAAAGCATGGCTACCTGGAGCCCAGGGAAGAAAAAATGGGAGGCATCAGGTGTGCGCTCTCTCTTTGGGTGACTCCCGCCAGATACAGAGAAACTCAGACTTCGCATTCTTGTGGCGTGAGTTTCCCCTTATAACAATTAAAAATATAATTGTTTATCTGTAAGCTGGCCTGGTTATTTCCCAAATCGATCTATTTTCTACAATTAGTGACTATTGAAATACATAATTTTGCTGTTACTACCTTTCCATCTGAATCTTGCTTCAAATTAAAAATTTTATACTAACACATCAAGAAATTTTAGATCCCGTAGACAGTTTACTTGAACCCAGTGTTTTTATTATGTATTTTGTGTGAGCTTCAAACATATAAAAGAGCAACTATTCAAAGTACTTGAGCCTCAAAAACACAAGATGACATTGAATAATTTTAAAACATTTTATTAATTGAAAATTTCATATTTGTAGAGAATTTCTCTTGATCATACTTACCCTCCATTCTCATCCTCCAAATACTCCTCCCAGCCCGTCCCCTTCCCAACCTCATGACCTTTCCATCTTGTAGTTTATATAACTCACTTAAACTAGAATATCAGATCACTCTTTCATGTTTTTGGTGCATGATGCAGAATTTTATTTACTTTTCATCTATTATCCTCTGAAATAATTTTACTTATGTTTCTACCCTGTTTTCCCAGTGTCAATTACCAATAAAATATTGTAAACCCCTAATGACCCTCCTTTTTGTGTGTTGTATTTCTTGGCTGGGAAGCTAAATTTTCATTGACTCTGAAAACAGAAAATGAGAGCCTGGAATCTATTTATTTCCAACAACATTGAAAACTTGATAGTACTCTTGGAAGAAAATTTGCAAAAATAAAACACAAGTCAGCTAAAAAAATTACAAGCATTAAAATAATTGTTGAGATGTTATGTACATGGTTGCTACAGCTACAAATGTATTAAAATGATTTGTTTTAAGTAGGCTGAAATGAAATGTCAGCTTGGTTTCTTTAAGAAGATTAGTCTAGGAGAAGAAGAAATTCTTAGGAATAAGAAACAGAAAAACTGAGTTGAGAATGAAGTGGAACCACAGACTCAGAAGAGTTAAGGGACATGCACTAAAGTGAGTGTAATAGGAAGGTGAGGAGAATACACAAGACAACAGAAACATGTAAGCAATCCGTTAGTGTGTTAATACCCAAATACATTCTCTTCTTTATTAACTTCATTTTCGGTTTTAACTTTGAACTCCCATAAACCACTGTTTCCATATGATTCTTTCAGAAACACTAATTCAACAGAAAGTGTTGATATGATCATGTCTTTTGAAAGTATACCTACAGAACTCAAGAACCCAGGTAAAGGAAAAATCTGTTGTGATATTTTATAATGCACAGATTTTGTGAAGGGCATGCAGATATGTCCAGCCTGCAGGCATCATGCAGTTTTCAGGGCCAAGGATCTCTATTCAGCTCATTAGAAAAAGAAAGAAAGAAAGAAAGAAAGAAAGAAAGAAAGAAAGAAAGAAAGAAAGAAAGAAAGAAAGAAAGAAAGAAATTCTTAAGATATTGATGGGATTTTCTTTTAAGTTTAGTTTAGTTTTGTTTTTGTTTGTTTTATATAACATAATTGATTGCATTGCACAGTTTTGAAGGGTAGGCTTTAGAGATGGCAACATCTTGTTACAGTATCAAAAGGCCAAATATACCCAGGGCTTCATATCTAGCCAGAGCAATGAAATAATTCATCAGAAAAGGACAGCGCTGAGGAGGCTGAGCTCGACAAATACCTATTTCTTTCTATAATAGCTTTAGCAGATAGGTCATGATTTGTCAAATCATAATAATGCTTTGGAATGCATCTGATTTGTTTTTAATAGAAAGCATGCTCATTCTGTATGCAAAGGCAGATCAGAGTTTTAAGTACCCTGATTACTTTCAAATCAAACAGATGGAGGTATCTTTATTATAATATTTGGTACTGTTTTGATAACAATAAGCTATAATGAATGTGATATGCAATGAAGAGATTAACTCTGAGGTTATTCAAAACTGTGGTTAAAAATCAAAAGATGTGACAAAGAAAAATTATTTACCATTAGTTCTTGGATATTTTGATTTTAAAGGTTCTAGGTAAGTATTTAGAGGAGCTTTTAAAAGGATATATGCAATTCACATAAACATTTTTAAATATATCAAAACACATTTTACACTAATTTTAATGTTACATTCCCTACTAAAATCAGAATCTTTACACTTATTTGTTTAAGAAGAGAAATAACTCCTGGTTATAATATATAAAATTAAGATTTTGAAAGTTATTTTCAAATAACAATAACTTTATTGAAAACATTCATTTTTCTTTGAGTTATAATTCTCTGCTGGCTGTCATACTTGGACAATTATTAGTGATCTTCTCAAACAATCTTCCCCACGAAAAGAGTATGAATAATTGTTCTACTTTCACAATGGGCATTTTATTTCTTTTGTAAGAGTTTTAATCTCACTAGGGTAAAGCCATTTTTTCAATTTCACTTTTGATTAAGTCAACTAATTGTCACCTTACTTACATCTGCCAGGTCTCTTCCTCTCTGTTATTTTGTATTAGGTTGAGGATAGATACAAGTCTTTCCATACTTCAGGGAACAAAACTAGAGAGACTATGGGAAATGATAGGGAGATACTCTTTTCTCTGTCGTAATAATACGATCTAGAAAAAAAATCCAGTATGATACAAATTTCATTGTCTTTTGCTTTGTTTAAACTATTTTTAATAAAAGTTGATGGTAAGATTATTCTCCTCCCTCTTCTCTGTGGTTTCTTCCTTTTCTTACCCCTTTAATTTCCTAGTTAGCAAAATTTTATTGTATAATTCAACATTTTTGAGTTTTTTCTCTAGTTTTAGGTTGGTGATAATCCTCTTGCTGGTGAATGCCTATATGGACAGTTGTAGTTGTTCCAATTCCCCTTTTCTTTCTTAGTTGTGCAATGTAGATGAATTATTTCTTTCTGTCTATCTGAATTTCTTTGTGATGTGACCTCTAAAGTATTCTTACACCACCTGAACTTCACTGTCCTCTCAGGTAATCACAGTCCAAGCCCCTTGTTTCTCAGCCACAGGGGAAGGAATACACACCCTGTGAGTGTGGGAAGGTCCACTCGCTGCTTTTGTGGTTTGTGGTTCTGTCAGAATACAGAAGGGTATTGATCTTTTCTTTAGAATTCTCTTTTCTTCTTGTTCCCTTTCCTCCTTCCATTTTCTTTCCAAACCAGGCTCTTGCCTCTATTTCCAGCGCTAGTCTTGAACTCTTCGGTTTGAGTGATCTTGCTTAAATTCCAACCTGATGGAACTGCAGAGACACATAACTTGCTGGAGAACTGCTTCAGCAGGTGGAGTTAGTATTGGCATGTGGGGAGGAGTTTGGGGGGGTCAAAGAGGAGTTTGGGGGTATCAGGTACCAAAGAGGATGTGTGGAGTCAGCTTTGGAAAGTGGGGGAATGAGGAGGAAACTGGCAAAATCTGAGGATGAATCAGGATGACTGCCAGCAGTGTTTAACTGCAAAAGGACTACACTTTTACACAAAAGATTACACTTTTTGTACAAAAGATTAAATGGGAGAAAAGGGACATGTGAGCTGGGGTGTGGCTTAAAATCAGTTATTGAAGAAGCTAGACTTGACTTTGACAATAGGCATCAGTCATGTGTTAGTGAAAGGACCATAAATTCCTCTTGCAAGAAATAAGGAGAATGACTGCTTTAGCAAGCAAGAACTTTCCTCAAGTCCCTGTTGGAATGGAGATTCTTATCCAAATGCCTGACCTTGGAAAAGGACCTCTGAGGACCAGAAACTATTCTACAATTTTTTGGTTTTAATTTAAGGCCTCTTTCCTTCATAACACCCCTAAAAGGGAAGGTCCTGATGTCCTACTCGTTCTCCATTGTACCTTTCCATTGTGATTTCTCTGTATTATTAACTGAAATCTTGCTCAGGCTTGGGATCTGAATTGTAGGCATTTCATCATTGGAACCAGGTGAGTCTAGTAAATCTCTAACTTTTCTATTCATGGCATAATTAGGAGGGTGAAGCACAATTAATAAAAGCTCAGAAACTGGGGCTAAACCTGAAGATCCAAAAAACAAAACAGTCAGAAACTGACTCTTACCTCAACTTCCGTCTGAAATGCTGATCCTGCCTCCAGGAATCTCAGAATTAAGACTGTGTGTGAGAGCTGTCCCCTACCCCCATTTTATATTTCTTTCTATGGCTGGGATTAAAGGCATGAACCACCTGATTTCTATGGCAACTAATGTGGCTACTGGGATTAAAGGCGTGTCTCACCAAACTGGTTTGTGGGACTGTTTTACTCCAGATCTTAAGGCAGTCCTTATTTATTAAAAGACAATTGAGATGCCACTACAGGAGGGCACAAAGTAATTCCTGGTTCAGTAGTGGTGGGGATTTTTTTTCCCAAAGACTTATTTTGTTTAGAGAGGCTACCATTGTACACATTTTTAACCTTAACCAAAGGACACGCAAAATTTCCCAAAGGGAAAGGCATTAATACTGAGAACCATTAAAAATGAAACTAAAAAGCTGCTAGAGAAGTGTGGTCTGCAATATGGAAATGCCAGAACTTTGTCAAGCAGCAATGGTTGCCATGCATCCCACACCATAACTCATTCCACACCACAACTGAAACCAGCTAAGCTATAGCCGGGGAAGAAACTTCTAAATATTCCATTTATCAAAGAAGAAATCATGAATCTGACAAAATAGTTATAACTGAATATTATCAGTAAAACAATTCATCCAAATTTGTGTACACAATTCAAGTTGTGTGAAAGGAAATCTCAAGTTTTAGTGACTGAGAGTAGAAAAGAAAAGTATAATACGTGAAGTCATCCAAAAGTAATGTTAGGTCTGCATCTATAACACCTTGAATGTTCTAAATCTCATCTTAAAGCTGTTTTAGACTTATCTTTATTACTTTTAATCATGTGCATTTTTGTGTGTCTCTAAAACAGCTTTAAGATGAGATTGAAAAGCTTTCAAGGTATTGTAGATGTAGACCTGACATGACTTTTAGAAGAATAACTTCATATATTACATTTTTTCCTACTATATTCTATCAGCACTTGGAGTTTCCTTTTACACAACTTGATGTGTGAACATGAATTTGGATATATACACATACAGCATTGCTGTAACGTGAGGGACATAACACAGTAAAATGAAGATCTTCAGATAGGTACTGGTGCTAGAGGCCTAGGAGGCATCCAACTGGAAACATCATAATTATAAATATTTGATCACTTAGTGAATACAGACTGTCTAGGACACTATTAAATGAGAGAACCAGCAATAAAATGCAGCCCAACTACTGTGCTTTCTACAAGATTGATAGAAAACACTAAAATGCACATAAAAAGTGATTTTGTACACTAACTTGCTGAATGACTTGCATAGAGTACAGATTTATTTGTGTTTAAGCTAAAGGCTGCGCAAGAGCTTAACCACCACCTAACAATTAGGGAAGTCTTGAGAATCTGTGGTTGTCACTGGCAGGA
Source organism: Chionomys nivalis (assembly GCF_950005125.1). Taxonomy (NCBI): domain Eukaryota; kingdom Metazoa; phylum Chordata; class Mammalia; order Rodentia; family Cricetidae; genus Chionomys; species Chionomys nivalis. The sequence goes on along the minus strand of NC_080101.1, from coordinate 20,605,402 downwards.
AGAAAAAGAAGTACACTGGTATTTAGTGGGAATAAGTGGGGCAATCACAGACTGTTTTTACAGTGAAAGTAAAGTTCGACCCAGAGTGCCAACAGGGACAATATTGAGAATCTCATCAAAACTGGGGTTTTCAAAAGAAAATACCAGCAAAGTAAATAAGAGTTAAGGACTGAAGAAGTTTAGAGTGATATTTAACAGTGCTGGTGTAAAATTTCTGCAAGGAATGGTAGTTCTTAATTGTAAAATTGGGACTCAGACTGAAGACCAGACTTGAGCAGAAACAAGGCCTATTGATGAACTTGAAACAGAAAACTTCAGAGGGAAGAAATACCAATGGCTGGGAATCACATAAAACTGTGCCTAACATCTGTATCCATCAGGGAAATGCAAATCAAAGTGATTTTAGGATTCCATCCCACACCCATCAGCATGGACATCGTCATTTGGAACACAAATGAGGACAGATGCTGGCATAGATGTGGTAATAGGGGAGCTCTTATAGGCTGTCGGTGGGGCACAAATAAATACATCCACTTTGGAAATCAGCCTGGAGGTTTTCCAAAAAGTTAGAAATGGAACTTTTATATGACTCAGCTACATAACCCATGAGTGTATACCCAAAGGACTTTATATCTTAATACACAGAAATTCACATATCCATGTTCACAGCCACTCTATTCATAATTGCTAAAAAATGGAACCAACCTAGATGCCCTTCATGTAATGATGTAATATTATTTTCCTGTAAAAAAAAAAGAAATAAAAGTCTTAGGTAAAGAGAAAGAACTGGAAGAACAGACTGGGTGAGGTAACTCAGGCACAGAAAGACAAATGTCATAAGTTCTTCGTATCTCAATCCTTACTTCATATCTTTTGTTTTACATGTTTTACTTGAAGCACAAGTATAAGGCAGAAAGCCTACAAAAGAACGTTTGGGAAAAGGTCATGTAAATAAAATGGATAATATAGGTATGTGTATAATTATATGAAAAGATGTATTTATGACAAAAATAGATATTTGGGGGACTGGAATACAGAAAATCTTAAGACATGAGGCTATGGGGAAACAAGAGGGCTAACAGAAAAGAAAATGCCATATAAAAATCGATATGAAAATCTACCATCTTACAGCCAGATTTTTAAAATAATTGGAATGATACAGGAATAATTGTGAAATGAAAGATATGGGGTGAATTCTAAGAGTTAAAGACTTGAGTGAGATGGAGCTGGGAAACAGGAGAGATAATGAGATGGTTGGTGGGCTAACCCCAACTAAGGATTGCTGAAAAGCTTAATGGAAGCTGTCTGAGTTACTTTCCTATTGCTGTTATAAATCTCCATATGCAGGACAACTTATGGAAGAAATAATTCAGTTTCAGGCTCATGGTTACAGGTTGTAGTCCATGATCGTCATGGCAGATGCATGATAGCACAGAAACAACGAGGCAGGTATGGCACTGGAGCAGTTAGAGAGAACTCAAACCATGAACATACATGATCCATGACAATGAAGCAGAGGAGAGAGAGGGGGGAGGGAAGGAGAGAGAGACAGAGACAGAGACAGAGAGACAGAGAGAGAATGACAATGGTATGGGGTTTAGAAACTTCAAAGACTACTCCAGTGAAACAGCTCCTCCAAATAAGCCCCAACTCCAAATTATTTTTAGCAGTCTACAAAACTGGGGAGCAAGTATTCAAATATATGAGCCTGTGGAAGTTATTCTCCATTCAAACTACCACAGAAACACAGTAGTTAGCAAGCTAATTTCAAAATACAACTAAATATGAAAGCAAAAGTTTGGACACATGGAAAGATCAGATCAATCCAGAATATATATATAATTAAACAAAAATCACAAGGTGAGCCATGGGATACCACCATATAGAGGTCTTCAAAACAATAGCTATTATCATTGCCTTTGGTTTTCTAACATAACTGTGTGATAAGACCACACTTTGGCTGCAGAGGATAGAGGAATCAATCCCAAACTGACCAAGGAACTTGTTCCTTGCTATCTAGATTTCATGCTTATTGAAGTTATGGGAAAGCAGAACAAATCATCAATGGTCTTACCCAGTGCTGGACACTTGCATGTTATACTACTGACCAGTTTAACAAGATATGCCCACTTGTGCTTAATAACACTACTGTTATTTGGTAACTTACCACATTCTGTTTAGATTTGAAACCTAAAAGGGAATTTTATACCTGATTGAATTTAAGCCTGATCAAAAATCCAGTTCTGAGGAGAACCTACACCCTAGTGTATAATTGCTGCTGCAGCTTTGCTAACCAAGTAATAACCTGGTTTCTCCTTGTAGACCTTGGTCAGAGACGCTTCTTTTTATGGTGGGTGCCTGTTGACAGGAAGATGAACAACACATTCTATTGGCTATAATCCAGTCATGTAGCATTTGTTTAAAGACACAGAAAAAAAAAAAAAGATAAAGTGAAGGAGGAGAGGTGACTGACGGCTTTGTAAATGGTGTGGTATCATGCTCACTGATAAATTAATGCACCAAAGAGAACATGGGGTGTAGTGTGGAGCGGCAGGCCACTTCCCTGCCGTCCCAGCTGCCGGCCGCCAGCTAGCTTATGCCCCGAAATAATTACACAGAAACTGTATTCTTTTAAACACTGCCTGGCCCATTAGTTCCAGCCTCTTATTGGCTAGCTCTTACATATTGATCTAACCCATTTCTAATATTCTGTGTAGCACCACGAGCTGGCTTACCAGGAAAGATCTTAACCTGCGTCTGTCTGGAGTGAGAGAATCATGGCAACTCACTGACTCGGCTTCTTTCTCCCAGCATTTTGTTCGGTTTACTCCGCCTATCTAAATTCTACCCTATCAGAGGCAAGCAGTTTCTTTATTAATTAACCAATGAAAGCAACAGATAGAAAGATGACCCTCCTCCATCAATGGGGTGGAAAGAAAACTAAAATCCCCTTCTAATAATGGTTGTCCCATGCCAAGCAACTCATTTTTTTACCTTAGACCTTTTTTCCATTCCTGAAATAAATATGCAGAATTCATTTCTTATTGACTTACTTTATGGACAAAATATTGCTCCAGTATAGGTATTCATTGTACTTACCAAAGAAGATAAGATGTTTTCTGAAATTAATTATTTAATATTTTAAATAAAAAATATTCATCTTCCATTTCTCTCTGAAAAAGTCTGAGGAGATGGCTCAGTTAATGAAGTATGGATCTGAGGCTGATCACAAGAATTCAAGGGAAAATCTAAAAGTCACATTATGCATTTCTATTCTAAATAAGGTGGTGGAAATGGACACGTGCCTGCAGTTAACCGACCATCCATTCTACCTGATCTGGTGATCTTTGGAGTCTGCCGTTAGTAAGTACACATGATAAGTCTGTTTCAAAGATAGCCAAAAATGTTAAATGACATTTATTGTTGTCAAACTTATACAGTATTAATTTGCACAAAACATCAACTATAGTTTATAATTTCTCCAAATGCCGAGGTGATTTCAAAATCACTGATTCAATAAATGAACTGCAAATTATAGCAATACTTTATATGTCTAGAAACAAAATCAAATGCTGCTGCAATTGTCTCTATTTGATGTGATTGATAACATGCTCAAACAACTATGTTCTCTACAAACAAGTTCAAGTTGATCATTGGGTTTCAAGTAATTTTTAAACAAGACATGGGAGCTTTTAAATTTTTTCATTGTTCAGCACGAATTGTTCCAAAAATCTGATTTTGACATGTACTTTTAAAATTAACCTAAATGTATTTTAGTACGTTTGGCTTCAAATATTCTTGATGATCAGGAAGGCAGTTTGAAAATAAAACCAATGGATTATTCATGCAAATTTCCCCATGACATGTTGAACTGAAATTTTTTTTTTTGAGGAAAACAATACATCTTAACAGTCAACTCATTGTGTGCAAGAACGTTAGTAATTATAAGTTGAAAACAAAGATATTCAGTTTTTTAAATCTGTTTAATATATCAGCTCTGATTTGTCAAAGAAGAGTTTGGATCATTGAATCCGATTTTACTGGGAACTAGACTTGAGCTCTTAAATGCTTGTTCATTCATTCAACAATAACAAAAATCCCTGCTTATGAGGAATTCGTCTGGAAAATTTTAGTCAAAGTGCTTGACTTCTGTAACCTTTTGTTTTATTATGTGGAAGCATAGAAATACTATCTCCCTTTAGGACAAGATGATTACGAAGCACACTTTATTGAAAACAAGGGCAAAGGGCAGGCACAATGTGTTTTAGACCCTTCCCTGTTTTTCAATACGTGATCACATATATAAATATCAAACATTCTTTCCCTCTTGATAAGCAGTTAGTTAAGTATGGTATCCAAGCTTTACATAAGGACATTCATGAATTGAAAAACAATGAATGTCATGGTTCTGACCCTTAAAAATTCTATGAAAATAGTTAAACAACACCTAGTCCTTCATTTAACCTTGTGAACTAGCTTATTTTCCACCTGTAAAACAAATATAAAGAGAATTCCTTTGTGTGACAACAGAGATTGCCATAAATAAGTGCTGTGGGATAATGTTTTTGTACACTATAAATATTTGTCACTCATGTTGGTTTATTGAAACATTTATTGGTTAGTAGCCAAGCAGGACGTATAGGCAAAGCAATCAGACTAGGAGAATTCTGAGAAGAGGAAAGGCAGAGATGCAGTCACCAGTCAGATGTAGAGGAAACAAGATAGAAATGAAAATGCCTGAGCTAATAGGCCAAACAGTTTATAAACAATATATGCATTTGTAGGTTTCTTTGGGACTGATCGTCTGTAGGACTGGGCAGAACAAAAACTTCCATCTACAATTATTATGGCCATAATAGCTTCATGCCAAACTTCATCATTCTCTGCTGTCAAGCTGCCTATACTCATAATGCATCCTACTGTATATTTATATTAAATATCATAGTGAATTAATTTTTAACTAGTTGAATTTTTAAGAACCTAACAAATAATTTGATTGATGCAAACGTTTCTGTGTACACTAACCCTCTTAAGTCTCTTTCTGATTTCAAACTAATTTTAACTATATTCTCTCTAAAGACCACCCTTCATTTCACTGCTCCATCTGTACCAGAATAAAAATGTCCCCAGTTCACATTTAATTGAGGGGAGAAGATATGCATCACTCCCATATTTCAGAACTGTGAAGATGTACTTAATTACTTCTAGAGTAAATAGGGATATATTCCTGAAGGCAATTTTTAATCAATGTGCAGAAACATGAGACCTAACTACCACAACTCTGTGATTAATAATTAATAAATACCTAGATATTACCAGATGCAACTCCTATCTAACATTCAAGTACATATCTTTGACTTTCAACAACACCACACAAACCATAAAACTCTGTTCTGTCTTACTTTATAACTTCCCTGTGCCAATCCTGTAACCAGAAATTTCTTCCTGTGTATAATTTTACAATTTTCCTTTAATTATGTGTTTTTGAAAAAAGCATGTATTCACAAAGTCAGCATGCATTATTCATTTGATGGAATGTTAGCTCATTCTCACAGATATTTATCTTACTATTATGCAGTTTAGGTTGTTTTCATGAATTTTGACACTCAGTTAAGTTTTGCAGTGAAAACTAGTACACTAGATGTACTATGTTATATGTTTTATTAATATTTTATTCATATATTTTTCTAGTAGGAGACCACTTGTTAGTTTCCAGGCTGCCCTGACTCCTGAAATAACAACACAGAAACTGTATTATTTAAATCACTGTTTGGCCAATCACTTAATTGTATTTCTGGATAACTCCTATCTTAAATTAACCCATCACCATTATCATCACCAGGCTTTGGCTTGCCAGGCAAAGTTCCAGCATCTGTCTCTGACTGAGCTGCACGGTTTCTCTTTGACTCTACCTCTTTTCTCATAGCATTCAATTCGTTTTCCCAGCCTAGCTCTTTTCTACCCTATTCGGTCATATATATGATGTGTTGTGAGTACACCAATGCCCACAGAAGTAAGAAGATAGATTTTGAGAGTCAGGTTTTGTCTTCCTAAATTCTACAGTCTAGTTGGCACAGGCATTTTCAGGCATGTCTCTTGGTGTTCATCTCTTCTCCTATCTCGGCCTCTCTTCTTTTAATAGGAATACTTGGTTTGTAGAGTCACATTGTGGGGTTTTTACTTGGATTTTAGCGATCTGTCTTTATCTATTTTACCAAACTGGGTGATCAGCATATTAGAAGCAGACATTGACTTTACAATTAGAATGCACTCAAGAATGAACTGTGACATCTAATATGTCATAGAGTAAAAGGCAACACTCACCTACATTTCCTTGTTAATATAGCAGAGTATGTTCTCTCTTTTTTTTAATTTTTTTTATTTTTTTTAAATTAATTAATTAATTTAATTATTAAAGATTTCTGCCTCTTCCCCACCACCACCTCCCATTTCCCCCCTCCCCCAATCAAGTCTTCCTCCATCCTCAGCCCAAAGAGCAATCAGGTTTCCCTGCCCTGTGGGAGGTCCAAGGACCACCCACCTCCATCCAAGTCTATTAAGGTGAGCATCCAAACTACCTAGGCTCCCACAAAGCCATTACATGCAATTGGATCAAAAACCCATTGCCATTGTTCTTCAGTTCTCAGTAGTCCTCATTGTCCGCTATGTTCAGCGAGTCCGGTTTTGTCCCATGCTTTTTCAGACCCCGGCCAGCTGGCCTTGGTGAGTTCCCGATAGAACATCCCCATTGTCTCAGTGTGTGGGTGCACCCCTCGCGGTCCTAGATGCCCTTCAATGGAAGAATGGATGAAGAAAGTATGGAATATATACATATTAGAGTACTACTCAGCAGTAAAAAACAATGACTTCTTGAATTTTGCATACAAATGGACGGAAATTGAAAACACTATCCTGAGTGAGGTAAGCCAGACCCAAAAAGAGGAACATGGGATGTACTCACTCATATTTGGTTTCTAGCCATAAATAAAGGACATTGAGACTATATTTCGTGATTCTAGAGAAGCTAAATAAGAAGGTGAACCCAAAGAAAAACATATAAGCATCCTCCTGAATATTAACCTTCATCAGGCGATGAAAGAAGACAGAGACAGAGACCAACATTCGAGCACTGGACTGAAGTCTCACGATCCAAAGGAGGAGCAGAAGGAGAGAGATCACGAGCAAGGAACTCATGACCGCGAGGGGTGCACCCACACACTGAGGCAATGGGGATGTTATGTTCTCTCTTTTTAAGTTGAGAATGTGGCTAGAACTTGCCAGCTGAGAGCAAAGCATAGAAAGACAATCCAGAAAGTTAACTCAGCTTCGAACCTCTGTAAATGAAGCATCTAATATCACTTTTGACCTTAGAGTTAATTATCAATAGTGACTTTTACACCTCAAGGTGGATATAGCATTAAAACAACTCCTAATGACTCATTATTATAACATAGATTGATACATCTCTCAACCCTCACCAGAGATGTTGATGTTGCTAAACACAGAGACCCACAACTGGCCAAGAAAAAGAGAATAAAAAACCTGAAAAATTCTCAACCCTAAATGGAATGTGTGTGTGTATGTGTGTGTGTGTGTGTGTGTATACACACATACATACATGTGTGTCTACTCACATTTGCTTTCAAAGCTTACTCTGTTTTCTTTCTCCTGAGAACCCATATGATAGAAGAAAGAGATACCCAAAAGCTCTTCTCTCAACTCTGCCCATCTACTGCTGCATGTAAAACATTGTGTCATATGCGTATGCTCAGACAGAGAGAGACACATACATTCTCCCAAAAACGTAAAATATCTAAAAGGAAAAGAAAATAAATCTCTTTTCTCTTTAATAAAATTTGTCTTCATGATATCACTTTTTGTTATATTTTTTCTTATGGGGAGATTTCTGAATCATAATTAACTTTTTCTGTAAGGATCTTCTGTGAAGCATTGAATGTTCTCACACCATACTGTGGAGGCATGCTTTTCACAGCATTTAACATGACACCAAGGACAAGTAGAATGGCTTGTTTTATGGAAAAACAATGACACATCAACCTAGCACAAGTAAAGATTAATACTGAAGAAATGCAATGTTGTTCCCAAACAACTGGAGTTTCAGAGTTCACTGAAGTTGCAACACTTATAAAGTACATGGAAAGAAATAGGAAAATTCTGATAAAGTTGCCCCCACTTGGAAGGTGATGTATGACTCTGTGTTTGTTCTTTTAAAAAGCATGGAAAAAAAATGACATTTTTTCAGTACAATCAATGTAAGTCTAGAAGGTACAAATGTGTTCCTACAAATGTGATTTTTATTCTGTAGATAGGTAAAAGACAAACATAGACATATGCTTTTTAAGAAATCAAGATTTCTAATTTTCTATGTGGTGTCTCAGCAAATGAGAACAAAGAAGAGATAGTTTCAATGTCTCTATTTCCAATTGCAAATCTTTTTTCCTCATCAAAGATGTCTTGCATTAGAATGTACTTTCAGTCCTCCACTTGGTTGCAATGCAGAAATACTCTGTGCTTTCTTTTCTTATCTTTCATCCACTAAGACAGTCTCAGTGTATCTTCTGCTGTCCAATATAAAGAATGAACATTCTAAATTTACTCAGTGGTTCCTTTCATTATTCCAAGATATTGTGTCTCTTCAAATGTCTTATTTTATCACTTCTGAATTGCTATTTACACTAGTAAAGTAAATTTTACTGTACTTATGAAATTCCCTTTTAATTAAAAAACATTCTTCTTAATACAAATTAAAGATTTTGTCCATTGTTAGGTGTTTTTAAGTATATTTTGGCATGTTCTATATAAGTGGGTTGTTCACTAGATCAATTTTTTCTCAATACTTACATTATAGCTAAGTAGACTTGTTTTGTATCATCTACTGCTCTTGAGTTTTGATAGAAACCATAATTTCTTGTAATAAATAAGATATTCTAAAAGTGACAGGTTGTCATTTGCTTCATTAGATAATGATACACAAAAAAGTAAAGGACTATTACAGATGTAAATTAATTCCCCACATTTTTGACTTTATGTTAATCAAGAGGCGATTTGTCCTAGTTTAGACCGACCTGAGAAGTCATTCAATGAAAACAAAACAGACCTGGAATAGGTGGATTTTTTAATGTTTTATTTGTTTACTTATTGCTAGTGTGTAGTAAAAAAGTTAAAATACATTCTAACAGTATAAGATGTTTTCATCCTGTTTGTCTCAGAATGTTTACTAGTGAATTCTTTCCCAGTCAAGATCTGATGAGTTAGCAGCCTGGGTAATGTCTTCCTCAGCTTTATGACATTGTTATCAGAAATCCCATATAAATTATGGTTCAGACTTATAACCTACAGAAATTATGAGTTAAAAAATGGGTATCCAACTGGATGATGGGGGCACACACCTTTAATCCCAGTACTCAGAAGGCAGAGGCAGGTGGATCTCTGTGAGTTCAAGGCCAGCCTGGTCTAAAAGAGCTAGTTCCAGGACAGGCACCAAAAGCTACAGAGAAACCCTGTCTCGAATATATTAAAAAAAAAAAAAAAACTATTCAAAACCTCTATAGTTTTGGTGAACTGTTATCTGCCTGAAGATAACTAATAACCAAGGAAATAAATAATTCAAACAATAATGAAGAAGCAAGGTTGATAATTTCTTATGACTTTAAAGGCAGAGATCTAAAATATTGTTTATAAGAATGATTAAGTTGATATACTGAGCAGCAATCAAAGTCTTGGTTTTGTGAAGCTCATTACTGAGCTCCAGATTTCTTATTAATTTAAAATTCAGATGAAGAAAGGAAAGAAAAATTGAACCTGTGTCTTCCAGTTACATATTAAAAACAGAATGAAACAGTCTACTGAGACTCACTCATGGAATAAATACAACTTGCCTTACATTTGTAAATTTTGTGTGTCAGGAACTCGAAGTGGGAAAGGTAGAGACAGTTCCTTTGTTAAATTATGCTTGGCAATGCAAAAACCAAACCAAACCAAACAAACAAAAACACTCAAAGATAGGGGCAGCAACACCCTAAAGACCCACCCTGTTACGAGTCCAAAGGTGTCTGTTAGAAGCTGACTGTGTGTGCCTCTATTCATTCAAACCTACATGCCATCTCTCTGTGAATTCCAAAGGGTAGGTCTATGAGGATGATGGCTTGAGCAGAAAGGGATGAGGGAGAAGCAGAAAAAGATGAAGTGAAGGAGGAAAAGGGCCATAGACTCCAGGGAGAAGCCTCCAGCAATCCTTTCCTTAGCATGCAGCCAAAGGCACATAGAAGCACTCCACATTTCTTCATAGTTCAGAACAGAGACCCGTCTACAGGGAGGGGAATTAGGCCCCTTGCCCAGGTGGAGAAATGACAATATTCAAAGGGGAGTAGATGAAGCCATAAACATTTCTGCAGGCGTTTTCTGGAGTTATAGCCTCTCACCTATGCGCTGCCTCTTCTCTCTAAGTTAGGTTTAGAACCAGGATTTATTTGACAAATAAAAGGAGGAGAATATAGTCACTCATACACTATACAATTCATTAAAATGCTAATTTTTAACCTCGCTGCCTATTTTCAATTTTGGAGAGAATCAGCAAAAATATGCGTATCCTTAAAGTAGATACTGTCACATCCTTATGAATTCGGGGAGCCCCTTATCTGTTGTTTCTTTCATAAATTTGTTATTGCTTCCCAGAAATTTCTCCTCCTCATCTGCATTCATTTTCATCCTTTGAGAATCTCATATATCTCACTTCTGAGGCTGCTTCCTTAAGAATGTTTGCATGTTTAAAACTTGATCCTTAGCCCAGAAAGTTTCTGTCGTTTGTTTTCCCTAGAATGTTCCCTATTGCTTTACTGGTGGGGCAAAGAAGTTTTAGGTGAAGCTTGACTCCACCCTACTTGTTCACATTTGCAAAAGCACATAAGCCTTGCTCTCTGAATGTATTATGTGCACTAGCTTTCAGTGTATTTCTAAAGTTGGGATTACAAGATGTCCGTTTATCATGATTTCAGGGCCATACTTTTTGCTGTTACCAATTTCATTTTCCTTGTGTCTAGAGGAGTGCTTGCTTGCATCTCTAGCTCTCCATATATATATATATAGTGATATGGTGCAGCATTCCAATCCCTGGTTAAGAATCGTTTGCTTCTCTGGCCATGTGAATTAAATCTTCCCATCTTCCACAAGGCTCTAGAATCTGCCTCTACAGTATATCTACCTAGGATTTACAATTGTATTTTTACAGTGAAATTTTATGGTATATGCAAACATTTTAAATTAATTGTACAATTTAAGGTGATTTTACACACACACAGACACACACACTCATTCGGCTAGCATTATATATATCAATAACTCATGCTTCTTTTGCTAAATACTTTCAACACTTAAGATATTTGAGAAAAGAAAATAATAGGGTTTGGTAAAGCAAAGTGCTGTATAGTCACTGAATTTTATTGGCTTACCACAGGCCAAAGGATAGCACCTAAAATCAATTACTGGAAAATGAGCAAGCTTTCTATTCCACACATCTATCCACATGTTAAATTGGTGAAGCCAATAGAGACTGCTGTTGTGGGACAATGGTACCATATCACTTGCATTTTAAATAAATGCTGATTGGCCAGTAGCTAGGCAGGAAGTATAGGTGGGGTGAGCAGGCAGGAAGTAGAGGTGGCACAATGAGAATTCTAAGAAGAGGGAAGTTTCAGTCTGCAGTCCTCACCCAGAGAGGAAGCCAGACACAGAGCAAACAAGATGTTAATGCCTCGGCAAAAAAGGTACCAAGCCATGTGGTTAACACAGACAAAAATTATGGGCTAATATAAGTTATAAAACTTAATAAGAAGATTGAGCTAATAGGCCAATTAGTTTATAATTAATGTGTGTTTCTTTAGGACTGAATGACTGCAGGAGCGGGTGGGACAAAAACTTCAGTCAACACTCTGCCATGCTCCAAGCATGCATTTCAAGATCAGCCTAAGGACTCACATTGAACTGGCCACAAGAACGGAAATCATGAGAGAGTAAAGAAGAGTTTAAAGAGATGAGAGTCAGTAGTGCATATCCCTACTATCCATTCCATTAGAACTTGCTCACAAGTCAAATCACCTGCAAAGGGATTGAGAATGGCGTCTAACAGTAACAATTTTATACTGTGAAATGAACGCACATATTTCTGAAGAACTAACATCCAATTTATTTATTTTTTCCAGTGCCAAATCAGATATTATTATGTACATTGGGCTAAATAGACTCCATTATTTCAATTATCTTAATACATGCTCATGCATTTATTTAGTGTGTTTTATGTACTGTAATATTTAAATGTATATAGTGAAGTGTAAACAAAAATCTCTTGACTTTGGATTGTCTGGTGTTTCATTTGTTTTTGCCCTCTTCTCAAGGTTATCACATTCAGTTAGTTCTTGTAAATCAGATTCATAGTGCAGTCTGTCATTCTTATTGCAAGGGAGGTGAGGTTTTCATACCATTTTTCCTACATTGTTTCAGTAAAGGCAAACAAACTGAGACAATTTATTGGCAAATATACAACTTGCATTATGCAGGATTAATTTATCATGTGAACAGGCTTAACAGTGCTCATTAGTATAATCACCCTTTTCTGTAGGTAAAGTGAGTGACTAGTAATAATAGATTAATAATTATATGTTATTGTGTTTTCTAAAAATTACGTAAGTAAATAACTACTTGGTATTCAGATATACCTGTGGGTAACAGAGAAATCATTTCTTTTTAAGGAAAGTGTGAAGTATTTTTAAAAAATTAATATAATTATTGATATATATTATATATATAATAAACTCATGATCTTTGTATTAAAGTATGCCTGCCATAAAAATATACCATGCAGCTATTTGATTTTAGGTTATTTGCTTCTAAATCTCAAATCGTTGTTCTCTACTAGAAAATTTCCCAGCTAAATATTTACTCTAATTAATAATAAGCAGAGTTCAAATATTTTTAAAAATCAAATGACCTCACATCTGTTTACTACTGTAGAAAGAACACAAAGTCTAGTCTCCGAAGCTTCATATAAGAGAAATCCCCCCCTTTATACTAGTCTTTGTTATTTTAAAAAAATAAAAGACAATTTGTCCCAACTTCCCTCTCAGCTTTTCCTTTTCTGACTTATATGTCTCCCACAACAAAAATACTTCTATGTGCCTCACTTACTAATATTTTTTCCATGAATCTTTTTACTCAGAGGTAAACAGGAAGCCTGATCCACAGTTTAGTAATCTGCATCATGTGAGTAATCTACAGTTTATATAAGTGACAACATGGTAATAAACAGAGTTGATTTGTTACTTAATTAGTTAATTGTTGAAAATGATTACTTGAAGATCGTCATAGAGTGGTTCGGAGAGATGACTCAGCAGGTATGCACAGGTTCTTCCAGCTTAGCTGTGAGTTCAGTCCTCAGGACCTACATCTTGGGAGGAGAGAACTAACTCCTGAAAGTTTTCTGAACTGCAAAAATGTGTGTGCCCCATGTGTGCACCTGTATTCACTGATTGAATAGCCATGCCCATGTGCCTGTGCATTCTAGCTGCATGGTATACTTTTTTAAAATGGAATGACTGCTGTAGGGTAACCAATCACTTTCTGATTGAATTTACAGCCATCTCCACAGCTAATAATTCATACCTGATGCTGTAAACTTGGTCAAAAGCCCAAAGCTGAAGGTGGGAGTGCCTTGAAACCTAGGGGGGGAATATATGATTGTTACTTTGCTAAACGGTTATGTTGTCAAACTACCTTCTAAGGTTTGTGTTTGTACCCTTAAACTTGGGCTGCTCTCGAGCTTGAGAAGAGATGCTCCTTCTTGCAATAGGCAGCAGTCAATGAAGTGACATAACTAGACAAAGTGTGAAGAATAAGTGAACGTGAGTGTTCACTCATAGAAAATCTTTATCAAACTTTCCTGGGGCCAGCACTCAGAGAACATTCTGGAAAAGGAGGTGGGAATAATGTCAAAGGAAGCAGAGAAATAAAACCAATTATGCATTGCAAATGTGTGGTGTTTTTAATTGACACTAGATATAAAGTTGTCTTTTTCTCATTAATAACAGTATTCATATGTGTTCTTTCTCAAATTCAGCTCAAAACATTCACTGTAAATATTAATATTAGATAAAAATTAGCAGGGTTTATTTGCCATCATTTTTCTTGACTCTTCTAAAAGAATAAATGAAAGTTTTGTGTCAGCTGCATTGACAGGAGAATAAAAGTAACATCAGTTGTGAAATATTTAAATTCTTTGCACACTTCATGACTTTAATTATTCATAACTTTATTCTAATTTTATCAACTCTGAATTTTGCATGAACTACAAACAAATCTTGGAAACCCTAAATAACAAGAAATCCTGGTACTGGCTTTGTAAAGTTGCCATTTGACTAGATTAAACTAAATGTCTCATAATACCCATAAACCTTAGGAACGAATTTAATGGTGAGAGGAAGTGAAGAAACAATTCGTATATATTAAATCAGTGCATACTGTCAAGTACATGTTGGCTCATATTTTTAAGCAAGAGAGCAAGAGAGAGTTGATGAAATTTCTTGGCTCCATCTCAGGCACTTTATGTACAATTTAAGTTTCAGGGAGACGGTCCTGGCTTCAAGAGGAAACACATGCAATCAAGGTCATGCCAAAAATATACATGAGATTGAGCTTATACTTCTAAGTGTTAGCTTCCACTAGTGGACTCCTAATTATTCTTGTTCTGCTTTTCAGGTTGAACTCTACCAAATGTGGGCACAAAGTAAGCAGAGAATGGATGGATTTCATTCCCCGAGCCTGTCCAGGAATGTTAGGTTTTATCAGCTGAACACGTGCTCATGGTTAATCTTGGTCTTCTATACTGTTAAAGTCTTGACTTCCAACTGTGTAAAATTTGTAAAAATTTATAACTTTGTGTTTTTAATGTTACTATTTTCAAAAATTTAATTGGTATTTTTATTAAACATGTAAATGAGTACAGAATGTTTTTGAAAGAAAATTTTAGAATGTAGGGGAAAGTGCTCTGCACAGTACCAAAAAAGATGTAAAAACCAACCCAGCCATAAAAACCTTTGATCTACAATTTGTCCTGCCCGCAAGATAGAATAGGGCAATGTTGGCACAGAACTTGTAGGAATAGCCAACTAATGTCTGATTTCATTTAGACCCAATTCCCGAGACAGATTTTATACCTGACACTGCTTGGGTAAATAAGAATTAAAGACTAGATATCTGAGAGCCATTAGGTAAAGTCAGACACTACTGGTCCCTTCAATAAAAGTGTCAGTATAATGACCCCCAATGATAATCTGCTATGATCATATCAATGCCTTATAGTCATCATCAGAGAAGCAGATATTCCTTCAGTGGATGGGAACAAAAGCAGGGACCCACAGTCAGACATTACATGGAGAGAGAGTTGTAGGAACACAGTAGAATGTCTTCATCTAGCCCTCCCCTCAGAGTTCAGAGAAACCCACTTAAGAGGAGGCTTGAAGATTTAGAACCAGAGGGCCTGAAAGAAACCAGGAGAAAAAGACCCACTGAATCAACAGAGCAAGACTCAGATGAATGTAGAGAGACTGAAATAGTGTTTGCACCAGGTCCTCTGTGTATATATTATATCTTTTAGTGTAAAGTTTATGAGACTCTTGAATGTGTGAATGAGTAGGTCGCTGGTTCTTGTGCCTGATCTTAGGGTTCTTTATCTTCTGTTGGGTTACTTTGCATAGCTTCAGTTTCGTTCTTTTTCTTTCTCTTTCTTTTGTTCTCTCTTTTCTTCTTTCTTTCCTTTTTTTCTTTTTATTTTATCATATTTTATTTTGTCATGTTTGGTTATTATTTCTTGGAACCCTGTTTTTGTCAATGAAACATATAGAAAAGGAATAGATCCAGAAGGGAGGGGAAGAACTAAGAAGAGTAGATAGTATAAACTTGCAACCAGGTTATATTGAATGAAGAAAAAATATGTTTTCAGTTAAAGGGAAAAAGGAAATTATATTAAAAGTACATTTACACTCAATATTTAAAAGTTTATTGTGAATAATAAAACTATTTTATTTTATTTATATTGGGCTTTGTAAAGTGCTCTCAAAGGCATTAGTTGGGTTATGTTTAATTACTGAGCAAAAAACAGCTGACAAAGTCAAGAAATCAAATAACTTTTTAATTGAAACCATTGGTTAAACCCAGAATCCCCAATGTATTTATCCGCCTTTCCTCTTGACATATGCAACACAGTTACCAGTTATTGCTCTCATTAATGCCATAACTTATCTCTGTGAATATTTTATAGGCTTATATACATACATATATATGAGATGGCTTAAAAATATCCAGGAATAATAAAATATATGCATCTTTTTAATTGAAGCAACATGCCAATTTCTAAGTAAAATAAAGAAAACCCCAGTTCAAATATGTTATCTAAGCTATTTGCCAACTGGATGTGAGTTTTACTTCATGAGAAGAAAGACATATGTGATACTGTAAACCTGACCTGAGAAAATTCTATGGTTGAAAATGTCACTGGTGCTTATTATTATTAAGGTAAACAGATATGGAGTCATACCATCTTTTAAGTATACTCTTAGACTAATGATGTTCATTTGAGAAAAGTCTCTTTGGAATGGGCAATAGCAAGAGTCAGAGATTCATAACTCTGAGCATTCAAAATGCTGAGATTAGATGACTGTTAATGTGTAGAGCCCTAAACAAGTTATATAAAGTACCACCTCCAAGACCTAGGGAACATATTGGGGGGAAAAAAAAGAAAAGATGGTAAGAGTTAGAAGATCAGAGGGATCCTATGAAATACTGCCTTCCGAATATGGTATTATCCATATAGTCATGAGTAAATAGTAGCTATGGCCAGCTATGTAGGACCTGTGCAAAAATATAAGACATGAATGTAGGAGAAGAACTGGTTGGGAAACAGAACACAGTGTTTAGGAGTAGAAAGGGACAAGGTAAAATAATGCAGAGAATACAATCACAATACATTGCATACATGTATGAAATTGTCAGATAGTAAATAATAAGGCAATTTTTAAACTACTAGAAAAACCGCTATGAATGCTTTGATAAATGCATGGCAAGTAAATAGATAATGAGATTTTCATCAACAGCAACAAAGGCAGCAAAGTATTAAATTTAATTGGCTGAAGGAATGAAGATAAAAATGAAGCAAACAAGAACAAAATTAAAAAACCCAGGGGCTTAGAACTTTTGATCCAGCAAATTAACACTTAAAATGAGGGTTATTATAAATAAAGTAGGCTTGTCATACTCTACAGTATTAAAAGACTACAGTTTTGTATCTCAAATGTATTTATTTTTCATAATCTGGTAAACTATGAGGAAAAATACCTAATACTTTCTACCACCCTGTCTGTACAGAGTCCTGCAGTTAGGAGCTGAGTTTAAAGATAAATAGATATATGTTTATGAAATACCCACCATTGTTTTTATACGCATCAATACTTCTACTGAGGATAAAGGAATCTGGATATTCCTCTGCTTCTGCATTGGCAAAACAGCTGTCTCATTCTGCCTGTTGACTGAGGTTACATCATCTCCACACTGAACCAACATAGAAATCCTCTCTGTTCTGCAGAGTAGACCTAATCCAGTAAACCCTTGAATTGGTGTGAAGAGAACTGCTTCTCTGAGAAGCTGACTGCACTTCAAATAGAATTTGCTTGCATTAGAAACAGTGATGAAGCTCTGTGATTACCAGTGAAATATTCCAAGATTTGATGTGAGATCAATACTCTTCAGTAGATCTCAAGCAGGAAATGTAGAAATATACAATTTACTATACCTTAATGAGAGTATGGCCAACCAGAAGAGTTTATTGAGCAGAGGCCAAAGAGCAATAGAAGAAATTGGTCAAAAATGTTTTTAGTAGTCTTTATTTGACATACTGTAATTAAATATTTTTTTCAAAATCCAGAAAGTAGCATTAAGAATTACTTTCTAATGAACATATAATTTTTAAACCAGTTAAAATGAAAGGAACATTTAAGTAATGAAATTTTGTCTTCAGTTCAAGAGGAGTCAACCAATACTCAAGGAAAAATACCTTTATTATCAAAATAACATTATACATATCTAGAGCTCCATTATAGAATATTTCACTGTTTCTTTTGCAAATGTATCTGTCATTTTCATTCTGCTGTAGTCATACCAAATAATTCCACAATATCCCAGAATGGAGGATAACAAAGGTTCATTTATTTGGGAATAAAATCACAGAAAGGGTAGTAAGCCACAGTTCTCTGTATGTTCTGAAAACTGGAACCAAATCTACCAGCAAAGAGAGCCAGGCATGTTTTACCTATGGACTTATAGTACATGAGACCATGCCTGACATGGGCTGATATCTTAAAGGCTGTTGGCTGAAAGAGGTCCCATAACACCTCAGCCTTTTGTCTAAATCAAGAAAGTTCTAAGCCCAAAACTATATACAATAACAACAAATATCAAGTATTGTCCAGGGAAAAGAACTGACAAAACATACGTAAAATTAGAATTACAGCCAGCTTGAACAACATCAAACAAGAAGCATATGTTAAATGTTTCAATAGTTATCCTATCCTAAGGAGTCTAAATCTTATATTAAAGTAGCTTGGCTATGTCATGAAAAGAAAGTAACTTCAACTATTTAGTCTTCAACCACATCAAAGACATGAGAAGGGAAATAATTTTACTTGAGTAAACATGAAGTACAATCAAACAACTTCCAAAATGTACAAGAAATGACAGAGATAACAAGCTACCTGCACTATCACCAAAAATCTTATTTGCAACATTGGGGCACACAACTTTAGACAAGGCTTAGAGTATCAAACAGATCATTTTCAGAGGTAGAAAAATTTAAAAACTGTCTTACCCTGTCTTGGCAAAGTTTGGCAGTTTTTTTTTTTTCGCTTGTACTTATCCAGTTTGGACACTGTGCATTCTGTCAGTAGTTGAGGCAGGAGCAGTTCTTTGCCCAAAGTTAAATTTTTCCAAGAAGCCAACAAGCTCCAAATGGAGTGTCTTCAGTGCCCAAGATTTTCTCTGAAATATATTAGTGCTGCCAGGAGCAATCATGTCTCATGTCAACAGAATCCTAATTAACTTAAATGCCATATTCTACAGTTCTTTGAGTGTTTGAAAATTTTCTATCTATGTGGAATACAATCTCTATACATCTAAAGAACCTGACTAGTCTAAATATAAGTATGACAAACATGGATGACTATTGACCTATAATTCTTAATAACTATATAGATTAAAGACCAAGGCTTCAGATTAAAAAAAATTAGACAACCTTCAAAAACTTAGATAATTCAGCAAATTAAGACAATGGCCTCAAAGTGTAAACTATATATATATATATATATGTGTGTGTGTGTGTGTGTCTGTATCTTGATCAGTGGTAGAAATGTATAGTGCAATAAGATAAATATTTACTGAAATTTCATAAATATACAAAATATCTTAAGCAGAGTTAGAAATATGAATGCATAAAATATGGCAAAATAACATTGCATAGGTGAACCAATACTGTAAACAAAAACAGGTGCATATTCAATATAACAAATATAATTTGAATTTGTGTCAATATACAAAAATATATACCATTGTAAATTGTAAATCACAAGTAATAAACTACTATTGTCCCATCCCATCCATTTCCTTTTGTTGTTTCTAAAGTGATCCCTGAGTCTACTACATTTCCACCCCAACCCTATACCTCTTATAACCAATCCCTAAAAATGTCCATAACCCTGAGGACAAACTTTGTTGTGAGAGGGGACGTTGTTCTCTAAAATTACTTCTAGCTGTCATAGGGGCATTATCATTTCTATGGGATCCTGTATATGCTAAAATGGTGGTTAAGTCTCAAGATTACTGTCTTGTACAATGTAAATAGTCTCTGAGTGGATGGTCTGGTTTGTCTGAATTCTTATTTGAAGTTCTGTTCATAATTCTGTAAGAAGTCACACCATCTCAGCTAGCCAAGTTTGATCATCATCTTGAGCACTTTGTAACCCAAAACCAATATTGAAGTGGGGGTATCAGCAAAATGCATCATATCAACCAGGTGGAATTGTCATGGACCTCATCTTTTATCTGGAGACTTCTAAGATTTTTGCAGAAATATTTACTATTTATCATGGAAAACTGAAACATTATTCATATAGACATTATTCAATAAAAAGTATCACAATGATAAAATATATACGGGGAGGATTTGAAATTTTTTTTATTTGATTTGATTTTAGGCAATACGGAAGGCAAAGGAATTCCAGATTGTAGAGGGCCCATTGGTTGAATCACCTTATTAAGAGTTCTTAAATCTGTCACCATTCTCCATTTTCCAGACTTGTTTTTAACAACAAAAATAGGAGAATTCCAAGGGCTGGTTGATTCTTCAATATGCTGAGCATCTAGTTGCTCCTATACCAGCTGTTCTAAGGCACACATTTTCTCTATTGTTAAAGGTTACTGTTTAACCCTACAGATTTCTTAGTTACCATTTTAAAGTTGGTACTTCTGAAAGTTTGCTAGTTATTTTGTGGTTTTGTACAGCCTGAATGTGTGGTGACTATTTTTATAGTACCTTATAATACCCTTCTATCCTTGGTTAGTTTATGTTCCATTGTTGAGACGACAGGAATGTTAATCTGGATATTCCATTGCTGCAGCAGACCACAACCCCATAGATTTACTGGAGTTTCACATTTGGCTTCCTTTCTGTCCTTCTGGACCTATGTATTCAATCAATCTCATGATTTGTTTTACTTGAGATAGAATTCTGATTCCTAGGAATTAAACATTTGCCTTCTGAAGAGACCAATTTTCAGGCCAAGATTCTTTAGTAAATAATAGTCACATCCACACCTGTGACCAGTAATTCTTCAATTAAAAGGTTTATTAGTACTCTCATCTTTGGTCTTTGATCATTTATAGAAGTCCGCCAAAATATACCTTTTTTATTTTTTACTAAATTTTTTATTTCATCCTCAATGGTTATTCTATCATCCAGAACAGTGTGATTTTCTTTTTCTATGACAGGCACTAGATTTTTTTTTAATTTTCCTGGAGAGGCATGTCCTCCACAGTGACTGGGAGTGGCTGACCCGTGTTTGACCTGGGGACCTGGGACAGGCTCCCCAAGGAGTTTCTCAATGATAACAGGTTGCATTGTTTGTCTCTTGTTGATCTACATTCATTGGTTCGATATAGGTCTTTGCCACATCTTCTACATAATTCAGAATACTGAGACCTCTATTTTTGTCATTTCCTAAAGAAAAATATTTCTAAAAAACAGTTTGTCTTCAATCCCTTCTAAGATTGGCTATTCTACAACAATTAAAATATTTGGCACTTTGATGTCTCTTTATACCTTTGGATATTGCTTCTCCTACCCAAGCCTGAGTATTATAGTCAAATGACTCAACATTAGCTGGGTACAGGATCCATTCATCCGTTGGTGGTGATATGACTTTTAAAGACTCAGTATCTTTTTAATTCTAAACTGCCATTATTAAAAACTGAAGATTCAATTAATATTTGTCTATCTTCTGGATCGGTTACCCCTATTTGTACAGATTTAGTTAATATTTGTAAAAAGTCACTAAGTGGTTCTTTTGGACCTTGTATAACCTTAGTATGTGATTCAATTCTTCTTCCTAGTTCTTTACTCTTGTTCTAAGCATTCAAGCCTGCTGTGTGGCATAGGGACAAGATTTCTTCATTTTGTATAGCTTGAAAATTGTTGTAGGTGTAATAATCTTGATGGCCAGAAGGTGTCACAGTAGCCGCAGTAAGGCAGGTCCTAGATTAGTACCTCAATCACCTCAGACTTAGAATTGCTAACAAATTTATTTAAATACTAAAGAGCAGCACCCCCACATATGGAGAAGTTTTCAGTTGGGCAAAAATTCAAGAAAGACAGACAGAGTTAGAGCTCCAAACATCAGAGGTCGGTCTGGTCAGAGCAGGCTTGGCAGCAGCTGAACATAAGAAGATTCTTGGCTGGATTGGAGTGATGAGACACATAGGTCAGAGAAGCTGTAGAGGAGTTACAGCAGAAATCCATGGGCAGGGGTAACTTAGCCTCTTAGTAAGTGGGACCCAAACCTCAGGGGTTTGGCCCAGTAAGAAACTGCCAAGTCAGTACTGCAAGCCAACTGAGCCAAATTGTGCACAGCTGCACCAGAAAGTTAGTTCAGCTAGAAAGGAGTAGTTCAGCTGTGTGGGATAGAAGAAGGTCTCTGGTGTAAATATGCATTTCATTTATGACTGACATTCTATAAAAACTCCCATAAACAATTCCACAATCAAGATCTACAGACAAATATTTACATGCTGGGACTCACCAAAGATACTTTAAGAAGATTCAATGGATTTATCGTGAGGATCCTACACACATCTCTGATGTATCACAGGTCAAGTACACAAAGCAAAACCATAAAATGTTTCTATGAACCCAGAAAAGCTCAGAGGAAATGAAGTATACTCTTTCTGGTGCAGTTTTCCAATAGAATCAAACATAACACACTTAATTCCGCTGGCAATGAAGTGTGATCACCAATCTGTGAAATACTATCTAGAAACATAGTCACAAGAGACTTCTTTCCTATAACTTTCAACAGAAACAGGTCACTTTGCTTACCAGGCATGAAAACTTTAGTCTCCTGAAACTTCAGTGTGTATTATAAATATAAGCCATATCGTCTCAGCAAATCTTTATAAACAATTAGAAAATCATTTGTAGGAGTGATGGAAATCATCCCTCAAATACAAGCATTCAAGAAAATTTGTCACAGCCCCTCTTCTCATCAAGAAAATAACCACCAAGCTTTCCAGATTTCTTTTCAGATAGAAGAACTGTATCTAAGGGCAATATTGAATAAATGGGACCTCCTGAAACTGAGAAGCTTCTGTAAAGCAAAGGACACTGTCATTAAGACAAAAAGGCAGCCTACTGACTGGGAGAAGATCTTCACCAACCCCGCAACAGACAAAGGTCTGATCTCCAAAATATATAAAGAACTCAAGAAACTAGACTTTAAAAGGATAATTAACCCAATTAAAAAATGGGGCACTGAACTGAACAGAGAATTCTCAACAGAAGAAGTTAAAATGGCCAAAAGATACTTAAGGTCATGCTCAACCTACTTAGCGATCAGAGAAATGCAAATCAAAACAACTTTGAGATATCATCTTACACCTGTCAGAATGGCTAAAATCAAAAACACCAAGGATAGCCTTTGCTGGAGAGGTTGTGGAGAAAGGGGTACCCTCATCCATTGCTGGTGGGACTGCAAACTTGTGCAACCACTTTGGAAATCAGTGTGGCGGTTTCTCAGAAAAATTGGGATCAACCTACCCCTGGACCCAGCAATACCACTCTTGGGAATATACCCAAGAGATGCCCTATCATATGACAAAAGCATTTGTCCAACTATGTTCATAGCAGCATTATTTGTAATAGCCAGAACCTGGAAGCAACCTAGATGCCCTTCAATGGAAGAATGGATGAAGAAAGTGTGGAATATATACACATTAGAGTACTACTCTGCGGTAAAAAACAATGACTTCTTGAATTTTGCATGCAAATGGATGGAAATAGAAAATACGATCCTTAGTGAGGTAACCCAGACCCAAAAAGAAGAACATGGGATGTACTCACTCATAATTGGTTTCTAGCCATGGATAGGGGCCACTGAGTCTATAATTTGTGATCCTAAAGAAGCTAAACAAGAGGGTAAACCCAAGGAAAAACATATAGATATCCTCCCAGCTATGGGAAATAGACATGACTGATGGGCAAAAAATTGGAATCTTGGGGGTGGGGTGGGATGGGGATGAGGGGGGATGGGTAGAGAAAAGTGTGAAGGAGAGGATGAGGGGAACTGGGGGAATCGGGGTGATTGGGGGTAAAGGAAGGTTGGATAGGGGAGCAGGGAAACTCATACCTTAGGTAAGGGAGCCACCTAAGGCGTGGCAAGAGACTTGAACTTGGAATGGCTACCAGATGCCCAGGGCAATGTCCCCAGTTAGTTCATTGGGGCACCTGAGGATAGGGAACCTGAAATGAACCTATCCTATAATCATACTGATGAATATCTTGCATATCGCCATAGAACCTTCATCTAGCGATGGATGGAGATAGAGCCAGAGACCCACACTGGAGCACCGGACTGAGCTCCCAAGGTTATAATGAGGAGCAGAAGGAGAGAGAACATGAACAAGGAAGTCAGGACCATGAGGGGTGCACCCAACCACTGAGACAGTGGGGCCGATCTATTGGGAGCTCACCAAGGTCAGCTGGACTGCTACTGAAAAAACATGGGATAAAACCGGACTCTCGGAATGTGGCGGACAATGAGAGCTGACGAGAGCCCAAGGAGAATGGCACAGGAACTTTCAACTGGCGATAGATCGAGAGAGAGACAGAGACCCAAATTGGAGCAACGGTCTGAGCTCTTAAGGTCCAAATGAGGAGCAGAAGGAGGGAGAACATGAGCAAGGAAATCAGGACCACGAGGCGTGCACCCACCCACTGTGACAGTGGAACTGATCTATTGGGAGCTCTCCAAGGCCAGCTGGACTGGGACTGAATAAGCATGGGTTGAAACTGGACTCTCTGAACATGGCGGACAATGAAGGCTGATGAGAAGCCAAGGACAATGGCACTAGGTTTCGATCCTAATACATGAACTGGCTTTGTGGGAGCTTAGCCTGTTTGGATGCTCACCTTCCTGGGCCTGGATGGAAGTGGGAGGACCTTGGTCTTCCTGTAGGGCAGGGAATTTGGTCTGCTCTTCAGTATCGAGAGGGAGGGGGAATGGACTGGGGGGAGGAGAAGAGGAGTGGGGATGGGGGAGGGGAGTGGGGGGAGGGGGCAATGTGTGGGAGGAGGGGAGGGAAATGGGAAACGGGGAGCAGTTGGAAATTTTAATTAAAAAAGAATAAAAAAAATGGAAAAAAAAAAGAAGAACTGTATCTTTAAAGGGAAATGCTAAAAAGTCTATGCAAAAGTGACCTGCTCTTTGAAGAGTCTATATTGATTAAAAAAATTATTGGATATTACTCATAATATCCCTAGGAATAGACATGGTGAACAGATTTTTTTTAAAGAAAAAAGTGTCACTTGGAATTCATAATCACTTTAGTGAATCTGACTTTCTCATCTGATCAACAAAATAGAGACACATAACTCCTCACCAAGTTAATCACTCAGAACCTGGGTACATATAAAGGGATACTGGATCATTCCTAGTTTTTATGTGTTTTTCTCTTCCCAGCTGTCTTAGTTATTTTTGTTAGTTAGTTAGTTACTCCTGTGACCATTTCCTTATTAGAAGCAATGTAATGAACAAAGGATGTAGTCTGATGTAAATTGATGGGATATAGTCTATCACTGCAGGGAAGGCATGACCGTAGGAAATGGAGTTGTTTGGACAGATTGTGTTTGTACTCTGGAAGCTAAGTGTAGATAAGAAGTGGGACTAGCTCCCAACCTACTGATCTACATATCCTCCATTTTTGAGCTTCCTAAGGATTCTGAACTATTCCAAAATAGCTCCATAAAGTGTTAAAAAAAAACCCAAGTCTATGGATGAGATTTCATATTTAAACTACAATTTTCCAGAAGTCTCCTTTTCTATTTATTCAAGTATTGTGAAGGAAGTCATGGAGAATGTTGGCAGGAATAATAAACATGTCCTGCAGTAAACTGAATCATTACTATAGTAGGAAGCCACTTGTTCATGTCACAGCTGCCCAGAATCTCAAAATAACAGAACAGAAACTGTATTAATTAAATAATTGCTTAGCCATTAGCTCTAAATTCTTATTGGATAACTATTACATATTAATTTAATCTGTCTCCATTAATCTGTGTATTGCCACATGTCTGTGACTTACCAGCAAAGTTTTAGCATGTCTGTCTCTGGGGCAGCAGTTCCATGCCTTCTCCCCAACTCTGCCCTTTTTTCTCCCTTCCTTAGTTTAGTTTTCCCACCTGGCTCTGTTCTAACCTATCAGGCCAAGCCAGTTTCTATATTAATCAATGGTATTCACAGAGAGGGGAATCGCACATTACCTCCTCTTTTTGTTTAAATAAAAAGAAAGGTTTTAACTTTAAAACAGTAAAATTACATATAACAAAAAATAGTTATTAAGCAAGATTACAGTTACAATATTTATGTCTACTTTATCTTTTATCATAACTAAGGAAAACTATATTCTTCAACTCCAACAAAGACTCCAGAAGGATATAATATTACCTAAGTAAACAGGAAGTACATTGTAAGCAACTTCCAAAACTCTAGAGTTGACAGAGACATTTTGCTACATGGACAGTTACCCAAAGATCTTCTGTATCATTGTGACATCCAATATTCAGCCCACAGACCCATTGTATCCAGAAGACTTTTCCATGAAGCAGAAAATTTGAAGATCTTTTCTGCCTTTTAATGGCAGAGTCCATCAGTTGCTTTCTTCTATGTCCTGCAGAATAACTGGCAGACTCTTTCATGAAGCAGAAACCCCAAAGGATCATCTGACTTTTAGGCAAGTTCAACAGTCATCTCTTCATGGGTCCTGCATGTCCAGTTCACACAGCATACCATCAAGTAGTCCAGGCAAGAGCAGTTTCTTGCCCAAATGGCTAACAAACTCCATGAGGAGCCTCTTCAATGCCTGTCATCCTTTTGAAGTTGATTGGTACTGCCAGAAACAGATGTGTCTCATTGTCATGAGAAGTCCTAGTTCTTAAACATTTTAAATACCATATTTGAAGGTATCTCAAAGATTTGAAAAATAACTATCCAACTGAAATATATCTCTTTATATCTAGAATACTTAACTAACATGACTACAATTTGACTATTTTAGATGACTATTAACCTATGTTTCTTAATTATACACTGCATTTTTAAATGAGCTGAACAAACACAATACCTTAATCAAGATCAAAAATACATATACATGGTATAACAAAATTCACCTTAAATTTGTATCAATACCAAGATCCATATCAATGCAAATCTCTATATCATATCCCCCTTTAAATGTAAAGAAATGTTTATAACAATATTTGAGAATGTGGGCATAGTTCTCTTTAAACTGCTTCCTACTTTTTGCTCAGTGAAGTAATTTTTGGGGGGGTGTTCATGAAGACCTTTCAGGGGATCTTGGTCCATCAAACCACATTAGTCTGGAAGAAGTCCAAAGGTTCTCATCATCTGTGGAAACAAAAGAAGCACCTCTTTTCCAAAATAACATATCTTTAAACCCAAATTCTGAAGTCAAGAAACCTTTAAAACACATATGTTGGTTTAGCTTTGCAGCCCATACAATGAAATATCTCTCTGTACTTAACTCTTTCACAGTCAAAAAATTCAAAGAAATATAATAATATACAAAATCAGACTTTCTGGGTATTTTCCATTTTATGTGGCTTATTTGCTTTACTCTATGACTTTTTAATATTTATTTTATTATCTTTATCTCTTTAAAGACTTTTATTTTTAAACCATTTATTTCTTTTTGTAACTATACTATTTTTCTTCTTTCTCCCCAGCCTAAGTACATTTATCCATCACTGTGACTCATTTAGAGTTCATTTATGTCTGAATCTGTCCTTATTATGTATCTGTAGTCCTTTTTTGACCAGGACAGCTTCTTAAAATGTTAATTGCTTCTTAAAATCCTAAGTAGCATTACTATGATGAAGGCTACTTTGCCTTTTGGCTCTGCCCAATTCAACATGTCAGAGAAGGTCTGTTCATTGCCTGAGAGACAATCTCTCCACCCCAGATGCAGGGTCAGGTTGCAGCAGGTCTGTGTTGTTTAGCACTCTGCTCACAAACCCCATCATAGCCAGACCTCCAGAAAGAGTCAGAGTTCTTGCTGGCAGCAGGGCCTGGGAAACCACTGTTCTAAAACTGTGCATGTCAATTGCTTTAAATTTTATAATAAATCCTTTATTGCCATAAGGATTGCACATTTTTCTGAGCTCTGATTGGTGTGCTGTTCTTTGGTATCCTTCATTCTTTTACTGTAAAAATGTTGCCAATGTCAACTAGAAAACTCATGATAGGTACGGCAACACTGTTTTCTGCATGGATATTAGGAATTCATCATCTTAGCTAAGAATTCATGCACACCTGCATTATAACATTGGAGAAAACTTGCAATTACAAAAGAGATGCTCACAGAGCATTTTTGTCTGGGCCAATGTTGAAATTCAGCAATGCTACATTGCTATGGGAATTACATATCATAAACCAGAAAAATTCAGACGTGGTAATTCCTCCTGCATTCCCACTTTCACTTTGGCTGAGTTATAAGATGGATCTGTGCAAAGAATTATAGAGCTTTATCATGAGCATAATTACGTGGCTTTTCTATTGCAGCTTCAATCCCCCATGCGTTTTTCTTACTGAAGCAAATCAATACTGCACCCTGGCATCTGCTATGCTCATATTGATCCAAAGATAATTTTCCCCCTCAAAACCAATAAGCAGCAAACATAAAAAGTACTCAGCTCTCACCTGGCTGGGACAGTAGCTCAGCAAGCAGCTACCAACTTCAAGCTACTATCTAGATTTGTTTAATTCTGCAAAGCAGGGGATAAAATGTTAGAAACTATTTCCATTAAAGATCCTGATTTAAAAAAAAATCAATGTGTGATAAATTCCATAAACACAGGAAAACTTTCCCTGTCAGTTAACTTTCTATGAGCCCAGTGCTTTCCAGTGATGATCCAACTTGCGTTATCTTTTTGAAGAGACAATTAAATACATTGTTATATCAAGTTTGTTAATAATGAGTAGAAACATCTAATTAGTTCAATAACAAAGTTAGGTGAGGGTCAGAAAGATGGCTCAGCAGATAAAGGTACTAATCACTCAATACGAAGAGCTAGTTCAATATCTGAACACACATGTAGAATGGAAGAAATAACTTCTGCAACTTGCCTTCTAACATTCACATTCATATCATAGTACGTGAAATATGGGATGCCCTTTTGTGTACTGTGATTATGTTTTAATGCCATTGATTAATAAAGAAGTTGCTTTTGTCCAATGACATAACAGAGTAAAGCCAAGTGGAAAATCAGAGCAGAGATATACAGAGAAAGTAGGCAAAGTTGAAGAGAAACCATGTGACTGCCAAAGGAGATAGATGCTGGAACTTTACCTGGCAAACCCAGCCTTCTAGTGATACACAGAATAATAGAAACAAGTTAATTAAAGATGTAAGAGTTAGTTAATAAGAAGACTAAGATAATAGGCCAAGCAGTGTTTTAATTAATATAGTTTCTGTGTGATTATTTTGGGTCTGGGCTGCTGAGAAATGAAAAAAAAATCTCCATACTATACTTCTGTATGCTGCAAATATGTTTTATTATCATTGGTTAATAAAGAAGCTTATTTGACCAAAAACCAGGCAGAATAGAACAACGCAGGAAATTAAAGAAAATATAAGGAGAAAAGAAGGTGGAGTCTGAAAGATACCAACAGTTGCCAGAGAAGCAAAATGTGAGGTAACAAGCCACAAGCCCCATGATAAAATATAGACATTTAGAAATGGGTTAAATTAGTTGAAGGAGCTAGTAATTAATAATCCTAAGATAATGGGCCAAACATTTTGCAATTAATATTAAGCCTTTGAGTGGTTATTTTAAAAGCGGCTATGGGACTGGGTGGGACAAGGAGCTTCCAGCAAAATACATGTCCCTGTGCACTTACACACACACACACACACACATTCACACACACACACACAGAGAGAGAGAGAGAGAGAGAGAGAGAGAGACTTTCTCACACACAAACAAAAGACAGCATTTTAGAATTCTCCTCTTTTCTAGTTCTTTCACTCTTTCCATCTCTTCTTTCACAATGATTCTTCAAGCTTAAAGGGCTGTTGTCCTGTGAAGCTGTCCAATTTAGGGTTGAAGAGTCCCCTATCTCTTGTTTCCCCTAGTTTTGGATCTGCAATCACCATAATCCTCTGGAAAAAAATGCTTTTCTGACCAATGAATGAGAACAGCAATCATCTACAGACATAAAGAAAAAAATTGACGACAGTGTGACATCATGTCCAATAAGCAACCTAATGAGTAAAGTGGGCTCCTCCTTAAGTTTCCCTAGGTATGGGCTGTGATCCAGTTCACAGTACCAGATTAAGTTGTTAAAAGAAAAAGTAGCCACCTCCACAAGGGAAGAAGTACACTTAAATTAGTAATGAATTTCCGTGGGATTTGAGAGATTTAAATATATATACAAAAATTTCTATAATATATGCAAATCTGGGGATTCAACATTTTAAAAATCAATGGCATAAACTTTACAAAATCCTGGGCTTGTTTACAAATAGCATATTTACTTAATAGTCTAAAAGATAAAAACCTCACATTAGGCTTTTGGTTATATCTTCTTATAAGAGATGGGTGACAAACTCTGTAAAACAGAAAACCTGTGAAGCATTAATTTAATGTTTGAGATTAATAGTTGACAGAAATGGTGATTACTTTTTATAAGCTATGACAATTCTATCTTAGTCACTTTTTCTCCTTCACACTTTGTTCATGGAATCAGCAGTTTTGTCCTGAACTGTATTTTTACAAGATAATTATTTTTAGAAAACTGTGATACTTATTTGATTATTTGTGACTTTGCTTTATAAATGTCCTTATATCCAAGTTTGAGTTATTAATACTATGTTCTCCAAATATGTGAAATAACAAACTGACTGACCTAATTTTTGATTTTTGAATATCATCAGAAGTTACAGTCATAAGCTCAGCATTAAAATGGAAGTGAAGAGGTAGCTCTGTTGGCTAAGCATTTGCTACATGAACATAAAGAGCTGTGTTGGATAACAAGCATTCATAAGAAACAACAACCCAAACCAAAATAAAACAAAACTAATACCAAAAAAAAATCACATACCTCATAAATCTCAAAAGCTTCTGCATAGGTAAGTAAAAGTTTGAATTATGATGAAATCCACAGAATAAAGAAAAATTATAATGGAAAAATATTAACAAGGTTGTTTGATACAGTTCAAGGAACCATACTACTTTATATTTATTTATAAATATATTCAATGCATATAAATATACATTCAATATATACATAACACACACATATAACATACACACACATATGTTAAATAAGGTTGTTCCAATTGGTCTGACAAAATTTCCTACAAAAACCATAGACTACCAAATTCTGTAATATCAGGCATGAGAGACCTCCTTTCAAGTGATTGGTTATGGGCATTCAAGTTATTTTCAAAATAATATAGATTATTTCTGTTGCCTTTGGTTACCCCTGCAAATGTCAAAGATCAGTGAAGTCACTGAGCACTCATGACACAGGATACAGTAGCCAGTTCTAACAGAAAAGTCTCCTTATCTAGTTTTTTTTTTTTTTTTTTTTTTTGGTTTTTAGAGACAGGCTTTCTCTGTGGTTTTGGAGTCTGTCTAGCTGGAACTAGCTCTTGTAGACCAGGCTGGTCTCGAACT
Organism: Chionomys nivalis; assembly: GCF_950005125.1. NCBI lineage: Eukaryota > Metazoa > Chordata > Mammalia > Rodentia > Cricetidae > Chionomys > Chionomys nivalis. Next base: position 20,573,826 of record NC_080101.1, on the reverse strand, counting down.
CACAGAGATCCGCCTGCCTCTGCCTCCCAAGTACTGGGATTAAAGACGTGCGCCACCACCACCCGGCTCTTTTCTAGTTTTCATAGTACTAGAAAGTGCTTTTCAAGTTGCTCAGGGAGGGAAGTAATAAATAGTCCTATCCAGCGGTAACACCTATGAATCACAAAAGTTACCAGGTGACAAGACTTCCATAAAGGTGCAATAAGTAGAACTAAGATATTTGTGGAACCAGAAGATGTATAATTGGACTTAAGACCTACTCAAGAAGAAGGAAATAATTTCTTTTACCAGAAACCAAGCTAAGTGTAAAGGTAGTTGAATGTAATGTTTCTTAGAAGAGAATCTACCAACACCACTTGGATAAACTAGCATAATTCCCAACTACATATTGATACCTACAGATGAGTGTATCTATCACCCCTCATTAAGGAAACTTGTGTTTATAGCAAATGTAAACCAATGTAGAAACCAAAAATCGAGCACAATTTTTAGGTCAATAGATTATTAAGACCCAGCAGTGGTTGGTCCATCTTCAGCACAGTTCTTTCCAATCTGTTTCAGGAAATATTGCAGAATAGGGGACAGAAAGATTGCAGAGGCCAGAATACCAGATATTCTCTCTCCTAGATATGGTTGCACAAACAATACACTGACTCTGACAAAATCAATAGACATGCTATTATAGATGGGGAAATATCATAGGGTCTTTCCCCTAGCAAAAAAAAAAAAATCAGGTACTCTTGCTTGCTAAGAGAAGGAAAATTAGCCTATCCTGGGCTAGTTCTCCAATTTGTTACATAATACAAAGTTGTCAACCCTAAAATCATGTATACACAAACAATAAAAAGTGAAATTTGAAGATGGTATTTATACATTTGTGACTATGTATATGTTTGTGTGAAATGATAATAATCAAAGAAAATGAGGTTATCAGTTTGAGGAGAGAACACACAACGGAGAAAAGGGAAAGATAGGGTTATATATGTGTGTATATACACACACACATATGCATGAGGAAATTCAGGGTTTAAAAGAACTAGAGGAAAGACATGCTTGACTGACCCTCGAAAGTCACCAAAGAATATCCCCTGAGTTATGAATTTTGATGAATATGTAGGAGTTATACTCAGTTCATCCAGAAAAAGAAGAAGTAGAGAAAGAAAGCTTCCATCAGGAGGTACACCTTGTGCAAAAACATCAGCATGGTCCATCTGAGCCAGAGATGTTCACATATTTCTCTGTACTCACATAAAATGTCAGTTCTTTTGGAAACCAGACAATTGTCTAACATTCATTCTAGGCTCCAACAGGTCTAGCTTATGAAAACGTGGAGTTTCAGACAAGCTGGGGATTCTAGAAAGCCAGTGCTGGGCAGTCCCCAAAGCCTTTCATGGGAGATGGTAGGAACGGGCTTGTTTTGAGGAAAGCTTGGCTGGCAGTGAAGGCTGGAGCTGCTTCATGTCCTTCCTTCTGCTCCTAATTCCACCCTTCTATTGTTAGAAGATGAACAAAGCACTAAGAAGCATCTTTGGGGCTGATAATACAGATATCACACTCCTATAGGTTTAATAATTCTATATATGTTTTGTTTGACACAGGATCTCATATAGATAGCCTAGGCTGCCCTCAAAGTCACTCTGTAGCTAGGGATGACTTTGAAATCCTAGTCTTTGCTTCTTGACCATTTGGCTAAGATTAAGTGTAGCATTAAATATATTTTAAGTAAAACGTATTTTAAGAACGAAAATATAAACAGACATAGTGATGTATCTAGTAAATTTCAACACTGTTCAGGCCTGGACAGATCCTTTAGACTTGCTGGCCATTCAGTCTAGTCTACTTGGATAATCCTAAGAATCCAGTGAGAGACTGCTTCAAAAAACAAGATGGATCTTGAAGAATAAAATCCAAGGTATGAACTATTTCTGACATACCCAAATACACACATGTACCTCTGTACAAAAAATACACACATATGCACCCGGAAACACATGAACATACGCATGCATGTGTGTATACTTACAAATAATAAGTCTTAGGATGCAGCAGTATAACTGATTTATGGACTTATAAAAAAACCAAACATTAAAAATTTTGACAAAAGCTTATAGAAATAGTGAAGCTATAGAACATTGTTTTCAGGAAACTAGCAATAATCAATTGTATCTAATGAGCAGAATTTATGAGAAAGAATGTCACTGAGTAATACTTGGGAGACTCTGGGGTTGTCAGCAGCTATCACCCACAACTGCATTCTCAACCATTACTGAGATCTCACAAGAACCAATCACCCACACTGCATAGAATGCCCTGGAAAGAAAAGAAACAGAACTCAAGGGATCATCAAGGTAACACACCTGAAAGGAATTTCTTGACCTCAGAGAAATCAATGAATTGGAAGTTCTGAAAGAAATCATTGCTTTGAGAAATATTTAGACACAGGAAACTGATATTTAAACAACAATTCTTGGCAGTTTTATGAGGATGGAAAAATAATCAGCTCCAACTATGACTTTTCAACATATTCTCTCTATTCATTATTTCATTCCACAAGACTTAATGATTTTTAGCTTAGTGAAATATATGCTTAAAACTTTTTTCGTTTATTATATGTGTCTATATGTGGCAATATCAGCTCCTATCTGAAAATCATGATAAGGTTTTCAGTAAAAT